>NW_006799328.1:137428-158709 GCF_000442215.2 Lipotes vexillifer
TCCCTGCTGCATTCTGAGTATACATTTTCTAATTTTGAGCCTGTAACTAGAACCCAGATTTTTTTCATTAGTATATAAGATTCAACTAATGAATTTACTGGGTTCTTTTTATAGTCTTCATCTCTGGGAAACAGGGAAAGCCACAACTTTGACAGATATCTGAATGACATTCTTTGGATTCTGCATCTCTCTCATGCTCTGTATGGCTCAGTGGTCACAATACTAAAGTCAGACTAATAACACTGTAGCACTTTTTGCTTGTACATCACATTTTCACAACCTTGTTCATGAAGTAAAGATTTACTGAGTGCTCTAGACCCTGGGGATACAAAAGTGAAAACAACAAAATTCCCTGCCCGCCTGGAGCTGACGTTACGAGGGAGATAGTGCCATACCAGGGGTGGAAGTGCTATGGCAAATAGCAGAAAGGCAGGGAGTCCAGGGAGGATTATCCACTTTAAAAGGTAGCCCAGGGAGGCCCCACTGAAAAGGTAACATTTCAGCAAAACCTAATAGAGGTTAAGGGATAGAGAATGGCAGGTTTTCATGAATAGGAGCCTCTCACTTATGGTGTATTTTCTTCCATATACAGCTTTATATTTTTAGTGGGGATCTGGGTAAGCATAATTTGGGAAGACAGCCAAGTTTATTTCTGCCACTTAAAGACTATGATCCTATGTAAGGACTTGTTTCTCAGTAACTGTTACTAATATATGTTAGTAATATTTGACCAAGTAATATTCATGAAATTCTTAAGGACCATCTGTTGAGGGATTACTATATAAACTTTTGTAGTTACATATCCCAAATTTAAAGCCAATTTAAAATCAATACTTACAGTTGACAGAGGATCTAATATTCTTTTCCATGGAAATCCTTAATTTTGAAGATGATCTTGTTCACATATCAAAAACTAGATGCAGACTTTATTTAATCATATCCAGCTTTGTTCCATAAAGGGTTTGAGAAGACTTCTAAGAGTGCATACAAAACAAAAGGATAGAAATAAATAATTGAAGTTTAGGCAAAAGCAAAATATGGGTGGGAAAATATTATAGCCAGGGTCAAAATTAGACACAAAAATGTAGAATATGTGATTCTGTGTAATTGTTATAAGTCAGTCTACATGTAGAGTTATCAAGTTACAAGGCAAAATGGATATGGTGCTCTCTTAAAACAGTGTCCTAAAAGTCAGAGAATTTCAGTCAATGTCTGAAATAATTCTGCTACTTGCCAGTGCTCAATTCCAGCTCCTACTCTTTGGAAGAGATGTGGGAAGCTAAAAGTATTAGTTGTGATATAAAACAAAGAATTGTGTTTTATTAACATCTACATTATGGAAGAAATAGTGCTTTTTCTATTTAGAAATCTGATTGTGTTTCTTTCTTTGCAGGTTATATGGTGGGATGAATTACCGTCGGCTTGGAGGTGGTGTAGGAGTTATAAAAATGACACATTGTGAATCCCATATATGGTGACCTTATAGAAGACAGTTATGTATTTGCTCCTCTGTATTGTGGAGAGCTTTGACTTTGGAGCTTTGTACAGCTCTAGAATACACTAAACAAATTTTATTCTTTGCCGGTGCCTCAACATGTGGAAATACAAATACATTGAAAGTACTTCACCTGCAAGATGCCACCTTTGCACAATAATTTTCAGTTCTGTGCAGAAGAATATTTATTTTTGGTTTTAACTTATCATGGGATTTTTGTTGCTGGGTTTTTGGTTTTTTGTTTTGGGATTTAGCCTTCCTCCCACCAAAAGAAAAAAAAGGAAAGACAAAAAAAAAAAAACATTTCAAGCAGTAAAACCTTATTTTTAAGATACTGATTAAGTCTGAAACTACTAATAAGGGAAGAGGTCTATATGGGATCTAGTTGTCAGTTCTAAGCACTCCATCCACGAGACTCCACTACTTACAGGGACTTACCGGTGACAAAGATAGGTATGCAAGGTGTATTAGTTAGGCATCATTCTTGCAGTAAGCACCAGAAGACTTGAAAATCTAAAAAACAAAACAAAGGAAACATCTCATTTAACTAGAACAATTCAAAAGGAATATTAAATCAATAAGACCAGGACTCAGATGCCAAAGTTTTCATCAGTGGAAGCTCACATCTTGTTTCCTTCCTTATGGACTTGCTTGCCACTATAAAGTCTTTTTTTCAAATATTTCCATAGATTTCCTGCTAGATCTAGAGCTCTGCTCAGTGCCTCTACAAAAACAGTATATGATTCTCATATACTGTCTTGAGAATCCCCCAGTAGAATCACGTGTAACTCTGCAAGTTTTTGCTCAAAAACATGACTGACTGAAGCAACTTTCCTTTCTAGTTCCTATTGCTACTAAGGACCAGCAGGGAGAAATGTCCTCTCCCCAGCAGTGAATACTGTTATGCAATTTAGACTTGATGCTCAGGCCTGCTGAAGCTGAGGCTTACCTGTAATCACAGCCTCCAAGGGAATAAATTCTTCAGTTCATGAAATAGTATGCTAACGAGTATAAAATCAGTTGAGGCATTTAATTAATAAAATCTTGGTTCTTTTATAAAAACTATATATCATTATCCTCATTCTATAAAGCCACTATTACCACCACTCTCAAATTGCACTTTCTGGTAAAAAGTTAACATTTTTAAGGAGAAAAAAGAATACAGATTTCAGTGGTTAAAGTGTTTTTTGTTATGTGATCATACACCAGTTTTTTTCAATGTATCTTGCAGGAAAAGTTTTGAAAAAGACTTTAACCACAACCATAAGGAATAACCTTCTTCTCCCTCCCCTCACTACAAAAATGTTTGGCAACATTTGTGTTTACATTTAAAGATCATTTGCACCTTTATAAGGAAAAAAAAATATTTGGTAAACAATTGTTTACATGCATCATTTATGCTTTTTACTAGCATGTATAACTTTTTAAAATAAAGGTAGTACTTACCATAAAAAAATTTTGGTTAATGCTTTTTAATGCTTGTATCTCTGCTACTTAATTTAGATTTTCTGTTTCTATATCATTTACACTTCCTATTATAAAGTTATAAGTACTTACAACCTGAAGGAATAAAGGGATTGCCAGCTAGAATTATGAATTTTTATTATACATTTTATATAATAGTAGTATATTACCTAACCTCTAAACTTATTTTCTGGTGTGGGACTTGGAATCGAACGATTTTGAGCTAGAAGGACTTTTAACAATCATCTGGTCCAGGGACTTCCCTGGTGGCACAGTGGTTAAGAATCCACCTGCCAACACAGGGGACACCGGTTCGAGCCCTGGTCTGGGAAGATCCTGCATGCCGCGGAGCAACTACACCTGTGCGCCACAACTATTGAGCCTGTGCTCCAGAGCCTGTGAGCCACAGCTACTGAGCCCATGTGCCTCAACTACTGAAGCCCATGCTCTACAACAAGAGAAGCCACTGCAATGAGAAGCCTGCACACCGCAACTAGAGAAAGCCCACGTGCAGCAACGAAGACCCAACACAAAAATAAATTAATTAAAAAATCATCATCATCATCAGGCTTCCTTGGTAGCGCAGTGGTTAAGAATCCTCCTGCCAATACAGGGTACACAGGTTCAAGCCCTGGTCTGAGAAGTTCCCACATGCCATGCAGCAATTAAGCCCATGTGCCACAACTACTGAGCCTGTGCTCTAGAGCCGTCAAGCCACAACTACTGAGTTCACGTGCCACAACTACTGAAGCCCACTGTGCCTAGAGCCTGTGCTCCACAATAAGAGAAGCCAATGCAATGAGAAGCCCGTGCACCACAATGAAGAGTAACCCCCACTCACTGCAACTAGAGAAAGCCCACGCACAGCAACAAAGACCCAACGCAGCGAAAAATAAATAATTTTTTTTTAATGGCTAAATAAAATCATCATCATCATCTGGTCTAAACCCATTTATTGCTCTGCTTTAAGACTGAAAACCAAGGAAGTCCTGCCTAAGCGTAGTCAATGATAGAACCAACATTTGAAATCAGTTCCCCTAACTCCTACTTCATTTCTCTTTCTATGCCACACAGCCACTGCAGACCTACCTGAAACATGGCCTGGAACTAAATATACTAATAGACCTTAATTTTAAGGTCTGGTATGCAACATTGAAAAAGTATAAAAATTTTTATGAGGTCATTATGGTACTGTGTCACTAACAGTCAGTCTTCAAGACAAAATCACATATTTCCAAAGACTCTACTATTTCATATATTTGAAGAAAAGGAGGGGAATAGTAACAGCAACAAAATTCTGAGGATTAGACTTTCCATAAGCAGGGAAGTCCCCAGTGAGAGCAATTCACAGGGCAGTGATTCAGGAATAGAGACCCAGGGACTATAGCACTGGCCAAAGTGACCATCGGAGTCTAAAGGGTCTTTTCCTTACACTGAAGGTGCTCCAGTTTTATTGAGTGAAGTGTACTTATTCTATAAAAGACATTGGTGTAAAATAGAATATTTATTAACTTATTTGCATAGTGATTTCCACAACACTATGAAGTAAACTTGGGTTGGGTTGGTGGTTATCTTCATTTTATAAATAAGTAAATTGAAGCTTAGAAAAGTTAAAATGACATGAGAGACGCTGAACCTCAAATGCACATCCCCTGATTCCAAACCCATTCTTCTCTATAGTACTCTCCACATTCCCATTTCTAATGTCACCGTTCCCCAGTTTTGTTCTCCAATATGTTACCTGCAAATAATCTACACTGCAGAGACTAGTTCTTGACAACTGTGAAGTAGAAAAGGTCCCTCCTGAACAATATTTGAGTGAAAGTAGGGAAAAAGCATTTCAAACTTTATATTAACTTAGGAAACAGATGGGAAAAGAAAAAAATGGGATAAGGAAAGAAACAGAGGAGAGAAGAAGGAAGAGGCAAAAACAGACCAGTAAACCCAAATATCACTGGCTGGTTGTCTAAGTAGTTTGTGACACTGGCTCTGTTAATTGCTTTGAGGTCTCTGTACTGGAAGTGACTGATAAGAATAGTTCCTAGAAATGACAAAACTCTTCAACTAGAGTTGTCTTAAGTGTCCTTAACAATAGTAACCTTTAAGTTATTTAGTCATGGTTAGGAACTTTTAAATGTAGAAGATGGATGGTATTATACTAACATTAAATATTCAGGGTGTCCCAATAACTGTCAGTAACCTATTAATATCCCTATCCTAGAAAGTTAGAATATTTACTAAAGGGATTCTGAATTCCTAGGAAAAGAGGACATGTATCTTCAGTGTGAATTTAGATCAATATATATTTGGACTCCTACTAAACAGAAACAGTCCCTGCCTTCAAAAAGCTTACAGTTTCGAGTAGACCTTCAAAATGGCAGAGGAGTAAGACGTGGAGATCACCTTCCTCCCCACAAATACATCAGGAATAACATCTACATGTAGAACAACTCCTACAGAACACCTACTGAATGCTAGCAGAAGACCTCAGGCTTCCCAAAAGGCAAGAAACTCCCCACATACCTGGGTAGGGCAAAAGAAAAAAGAATAAACAGAGACAAAAGAATAGGGATGGAACCTGCACCAATGGGAGGGAGCTGTGAAGGAGGAAAGGTTTCCACACACTAGGAAGCCCCTTCTCAGGTGGAGGCTGTGGGTGGCAGAGGGGGGAAGCTTCGGAGCCACGGAGGAGAGCACAACAACAGGGGTGCGTAGGTCCAAGCGGAGAGATTCCCGCACAGAGGATCGGTGCTGACCAGCACTCACCAGCCCGAGAGGCTTGTCTGCTCACCGGCCAGGTCGGGTGGGGGCTGGGAGCTGAGGCTCAGGCTTCGGAGGTCAGATCCCAGGGAGAGGACTGGGGTTGGCGGCATGAACACAGCCTGAAGGGAGCTAGTGCGCCACAGCTAGCTTGGAGGGAGTCCGGGAAAAAGTCTAGAACTGCTTAAGAGGAAAGAGACCATTGTTTTGGGGTGCACGAGGAGAGGGGATTCAAAGCACTACCTGAACAAGCTCCAGAGATGAGCGCAAGCCACGGCTATCAGAACAGACACCAGATATGGGCAAGAAATGCTAAGGCTACTGCTGCAGCCACCAAGAAGCCTGTGTGCAAGCACAGGTCACTATCCACAACTCCCCTCCCAGGAGCCTGTGCAGCCCGCCACTGCCAGGGTCCCGCGATCCAGGGACAACTTCCCCAGGAGAACACACAGTGCGCCTCAGGCTGGTGCAACGTCACGCCAGCCTCTGCCGCCACAGGCTCTCTGCATTCCGTACCCCTCCCTCCCCCTGGCCTGAGTGAGCCAGAGCCCCCGAATCAGCTGCTACTTTAACCCCATCCTGTCTGAGTGAAGAACAGACGCCCTCAGGTGACATACATGCAGAGGCGGGGCCAAACGCAAAGCTGAACCCCAGGAGCTGTGCAAAGAAAGAAGAGAAAGGGAAACTCCTCCCAGCAGCCTCAGGAGCAGCAGATTAAATCTCCACAATCTACTTGATGTACCCTGCATCTCTGGAATACCTGAATAGACAACGAATCATCCCAAAATTGAGGCGGTGGACCTTAGAAGCAACTGTAGACTTGGGGTTTGCTTTCTGCATCTAATTTGTTTCTGGTTTTATGTTTATCTTAGTTTAGTACTTAGAGTTTATTATCAGTGGTAGATTTGTTTACTGATTTGGTTGCTCTCTTCCTTTTTTTTTATATATAGATATATATTTTTTTCCTCCTCTTTTTGTGAGTGTATATGTGTATGCTTCTTTGTGTGATTCTGTCTGTATAGCTTTGCTTTTACCATTTGTCCTGGGGTTCTGTCTGTCCGTTTTTTTTCGTTTGTTTGTTTTTTAATATAGGTTTTAGCGCTTGTTATCATGGTGGATTTCATTTTTGGTTAGGCTCCTCTCTTCTTTCCTTGTTTTTTAAATTACTTCTGAATTATCTTTATTTTTAATAATTTTTTTTACTTTTTATTTTAATAACTATATTTTATTTTATTTTATTTTTTAATTTTTTTCTCCCTTTTCTTCTGAGCCGTGTGACAGGGTCTTCATGCTCTGGCAGGGTGTCAGGCCTGAGCCTCTGAGTGGGGGAGCCCAATTCAGGACATTGGTCTACCAGAGTCCACCTGGCTCCATGTAATATCAAACGGCATAAGCTCTCCCAGAGATCTCCATCTCAACGCTAAGACCCAGCTCCACTCAATGACCAGCAAGCTACAGTGCTGGACACCCAATGCCAAACAACTAGCAAGAAAGGAACACAACCCCACCCATTAGCAGAGAGGCTGCTTAAAATCATAATAAGGTCAATGACACCCCAAAACACACCACTGGATGCAGTCCTGCCCACCAGAAAGACAAGATCCAGCCTCATCCACCAGAACACAGGCACCAGTCCCCTCTACCAGGAAGCCTACATACCCACTGAACTAACCTTACCCACTGGGGACAGACACCAAAAAAAACGGGAACTACGATCCTGCAGCCTGTGAAAAGGAGACCCCAAACACAGTAAGTTAAGTAAAATGAGAAGACAGAGAAACACAAAACAGAAGAAGGAGCAAGGTAAAAACCCACCCAAGCAAACAAATGAAGAGTAAATAGGCAGTCTACCTGAAAAAAGAATTAAGAGTAACAATAGTAAAGATGATCCAAAATCGTGGAAATAGAAAGGAGAAAATACAAGAAACATTTAACAAGGATCTAGAACTAAAGAGCAAACAAACAATGATGAACAACACAATAAATGAAATTAAAAATTATCTAGAAGGAATCAATAGCAGAATAACTGAGGCAGAAGAACAGAGAGTGACCTGGAAGATAAAATAGTGAAAATAACTACCACAGAGCAGAATAAAGAAAAAAGAATGACAAAGACCACTGGGACAACATTAAATGCACCAACATTCGAATTATAGGTGGCCCAGAAGAAGAAGACAAAAAGAAAGGGACTGAGAAAATATTTGAAGAGATTATAGTTGAAAACTTCCCTAATATGGGAAAGGAAATAGTCAATCAAGTCCAGGAAGCACAGAGAGTCCTATACAGGATAAATCCAAGGAGAAACATCCCAAGACACATATTAATCAAACTATCAAAAATTAAATACAAAGAAAACATATTAAAAGCAGCAAAGGAAAAACAACAAATAACATACAAGGGAATCCCCATGAGGTTAACAGCTGATCTTTCAGCAGAAACTCTGCAAGGCAGAAGGGAGTGGCAGGACATATTTAAAGTGATGAAAGGGAAAAACTTACAACCAAGACACTCTATCCAGCAAGGATCTCATTCAGATTCGATGGAGAAATTAAAATGTTTACAGACAAGCAAAAGCTAAGAGAATTCAGCACCACCAAAACAGCTTTACAACAAATGCTAAAGGAACTTCTCTAGGCAGGGAACACAAGAAAAGAAAAAGACCTACAATAATAAACCCAAAACAATTAAGAAAATGTTACGAGGAACATACATATCAATAACTACCTTAAATGTAAATGGATTAAATGCTCAAACCAAAAGACATAGAATGGCTGAATGGATACAAAAACAAGAGCCGGGCTTCCCTGGTGGCACAGTGGTTGAGAGTCCACCTGCCAATGCAGGGGACGCGGGTTTGTTTCCTGGTCCGGGAAGATCCCACATACCGTGGAGCGGCTGGGCCCGTGAGCCATGGCCGCTGAGCCTCCACGTCCAGAAGCCTGTGCTCCGCAACGGGAGAGGCCACAGCAGTGAGAGGCCCATGTACTGCAAAGGAAAAAAAAAGACCCATACATATGCTGTCTACAAGAGACCCACTTCAGACCTAGAGACACAAAGAGACTGAAAGTAAGGGGATGGAAAAAGATATTCCATGCAAATGGAAATCAAAACAAAGCTGGAGTAGCAATTCTCATATCAGACAAGATAGACTTTAAAATAAAGACTATAGAAGAGACAAAGAAGGACACTACATGATGATCAAGGGATCGATCCAAGAAGAAGATATAACAACTGTAAATATTTATGCACCCAACATAGGAGCACCTCAATATATAAGGCAAATACTAACAGCCATAAAAGGGGAAATCGACAGTAACACATTCATAGTAGTGGACTTTAACACCCCACTTTCACCAATGGACAGATAATCCAAAATGAAAATAAATAAGGAAACACAAGCTTTAAATGATACATTAAACAAGAGGGACTTAATTGACATTTATAGGACATTCCATCCAAAAACAACAGAATACACATTTTTCTCAAGTGCTCATGGAACATTCTCCATGATAGATCGTATCTTGGGTCACAAATCAAGCCTTGGAATATTTAGGAAAATTGAAATCGTATCAGGTATCTTTACTGACAACAACGCTATGAGACTAGACATGAATTACAGGAAAAGTCTGTAAAAAATACAAATGCATAGAGGCTAAAGAATACACTACTAAATAACTAAGAGATCACTGAAGAAATCAAAGAGGAAATAAAAAAATACTTAGAAAGAAATGACAATGAAAACATGACAACCCAAAATCTACGGGATGCAGCAAAAGCAGTTCTAAGAGGGAAGTTGATAGCAATACAACGCTACGTCAAGAAACAACAAACACCTCAAATAAACAACCTAAACTTACACCTAAAACAATTAGAGAAAGAAGAACAAAAAAGCCCGAATTTAGCAGAAGGAAAGAAATCATAAAGATGAGATCAGAAATAAATGAAAAAGAAATGAAGAAAACAATAGCAAAGATCAATAAAACTAAAAGCTGTTTCTTTAAGAAGATAAACAAAATTGATAAACCATTAGCCAGACTCATCAAGAAAAAAAGGGAGAAGACTCAAATCAATAGAATTAGAAATGAAAAAGGAGGGCTTCCGTGGTGGCACAGTGGTTAAGAATCCGCCTGCCAATGCAGGGGACACGGGTTCGAGCCCCGGTCTGGGAAGATTCCACATGCCGTGGAGCAACTAAGCCTGTGCGCCACAACTACTGAGCCTGTGCTCTAGAGCCCAGGAGCCACAACTACTGAGTCCACGTGCCACAACTACTGAAGCCTGTGCACCTAGAGCCCATGCTCCACAACAAGAGAAGCCACCGCAATGAGAAACCCGCGCAACCCAAGCAAGAGTAGCCCCCGCTCTCCACAACTAGAGAAAAACCAGTGCCCAGCAACAATGACCCAATGCAGCCAGAAAAATAAATAAAATAAAAATTAAAAAAAAAAATCTTCCAACAAACAAAAGCCCAGGACCAGATGGCTTCACAGGTGAATTCTATCAAACATTTAGAGAAGAGCTAACACCTAACCTTCTCAAACTCTTCCAAAATATAGCAGAGGGAGGAACACTCCCAAACTCATTCTACAAGGCCACCATCACCCTGATAACAAAACTAGACAAAGATGTTACAAAGAAAGAAAGCTACAGGCCAATATCACTGATGAACATAGATGCAAAAATCCTCAACAAAATACTAGCAAACAGAATCCAACAGCACCTTAAAAGGATCATACACCATGATCAAATGGGGTTTACCCCAGGAATGCAAGGATTCTTCAATATATGCAAATCAATCAATGTGATAAAACATATTAGCAAACTGAAGGAGAAAAACCATATGATTATCTCAACAAATGCAGAAAAAGGTTTCAACAAAATTCAACACCCATTTATGATAAAAACCCTCCAGAAAGTAGGCATAGAGGGAACTTTCCTCAACATAATAAAGGCCATATGTGACAAACCCACAGCCAACATCATTCTCAATAGTGCAAAACTGAAACCATTTCCTCCAAGATCAGGAACAAAACAACGATGTCCATTCTCACCATTATTATTCAACATAGTTTTGGAAGTTTTAGCCACAGTAATCAGAGAAGAAAAAGAAATAAAAGGAAGCCAAATTGGGAAAGAAGAAGTAAAGCTGTCAGTGTTTGCAGATAACATACTATACATAGAGAATCCTAAAGATGCTACTAGAAATCTACTAGAGCTAATCAATGAATTTGGTAAAGTAGCAGGATACAAAATTAATGCACAGAAACCTCTTCCATTCCTATACACTAATGATGAAAAATCTGTAAGAGAAATGAAAGAAACACTCCCATTTACCACTGCAACAAAAAGGATAAAATACCAAGGAATATAGGGGCAAGATGGGAATAAATATGCAGACCTGCTGGAGAGGGTGTGGAGAAAAGGGAACACTCTTGCACTGCTGGTGGGAATGTGAATTGGTACAGCCACTATGGAGAACAGTATGGAGGTTCCTTAAAAAACTACGAATAGAACAACCATATGACCCAGCAATCCCACTACTGGGCATATACCCTGAGAAAACCATAATTCAAAAAGAGTCATGTACCAAAATGTTCATTGCAGCTCTATTTACAATAGCCAGGACATGGAAGCAACCTAATTGTCCATCATCATATGAATAGATAAAGAAGATGTGGCACGTATATACAACGGAATATTACTCAGCCATAAAAAGAAACGAAATTGAGTTATTTGTGGTGAGGTGGATGGACCTAGAGTCTGTCATACAGAATGAAGTAAGTCAGAAAGAGAAAGACAAATACCGTATGCTAACACGTATATGTGGAATCTAAGAAAAAAAAAATGTCCTGAAGAACCTAGGGGTAAGACAGGAATAAAGACACAGACCTACTAGAGAATGGACTTGAGGATATGGGGAGGGTGAAGTGTAAGCTGTGACAAAGTGAGAGAGTGGCATGGACATATATACACTACCAAAAGTAAAATAGATAGCTAGTGGGAAGCAGCCGCATAGCACAGGGAGATCAGCTCGGTGCTTTGTGACCACCTAGAGGGGTGGGATAGGGAGGGTGGGAGGGAGGGAGATGTAAGAGGAAAGAGATATGGGGACATATGTATATGTATAACTGATTCACTTTGTTATAAAGCAGAAACTAACACACCATTGTAAAGCAATTATACTCCAATAAAGATGTTAAAAAAAAAAAGATGCAGACCTACTAGAGAATGAGCTTGAGGATACGGGGAGGGGGAAGGGTAAGCTAGGACAAAGTGAGAGAGTGGCACGGACACATATACACTACCAAACATAAAACAGATAGCTAGTGGGAAGCAGCCGCATAGCACAGGGAGATCAGCTCGGTGTTTTGTAACCACCTAGAGGGATGGAATAGGGAGGGTGGGAGGGATGAAGATGCAAGAGGGAAGAGATATGGGGACATATGTATATGTATAACTGATTCACTTTGTTATAAAGCAGAAACTGACGCACCACTGTAAAGCAATTATACTCTAATAAAGATGTTAAAAAAAATACCAAGGAAAAAACCTACCTAAGGAGATAAAAGACCTATGCAGAAAACTATAAGACACTGATGAAAGAAATTAAAGATGACACAAACAGATGGAGAGATATACCATGTTCTTGGATGGGAAGAATCAACACTGTGAAAATGACTATACTACCCAAAGCAATCTACATATTCAGTGCAATACCTATCAAACTACCAATGGCATTTTTCACAGAACTAGAACAAAAAAATTCACAATTTGTAAGGAAACACAAAAGATATGAATAGCCAAAGCAATCTTGAGACAGAAAAACGGAGCTGGAGGAATCAGGTTTCTGGACTTCAGACTATACTACAAAGTTACAGTAATCAAGATAGTATGGTACTAGCACAAAAACAGAAATATAGATCAATGGAACAGGATAGAAAGCCCAGAAATAAACCCACTCACATATGGTCACCTTGTTTTTGATAAAGGAGTCAAGAATATACAATGGAGAAAAGACAGCCTCTTCAATAAGTGGTGCTGGGAAAACTGGACAGGTACATGTAAAAGTATGAGATTAGATCACTCCCTAACACCATACACAAAAATAAACTCAAAATGGATTAAAGACCTAAATGTAAGGCCAGACACTAACAAATTCTTAGAGGCAAACACAGGCAGAACACTCTATGATATAAATCACAGCAAGATCCTTGTTGACCCGTCTCCTAGAGAAATGGAAATAAAAACAAAAATAAACAAAAGGGACCTAATGAAACTTAAAAGCTTTTGCACAGCAAAGGAAACCATAAACAAGACAAAAAGACAACCCTCAGAATGGGAGAAAATATTTGCAAATGAAGCAACTGACAAAGGATTAATCTCCAAAATTTACAAGCAGCTCTTGCAGCTGAATATCAAAAAAACAAACAACCCAATCCAAAAATGGGCAGAAGACCTAAATAGACATTTCTCCAAAGAAGATATACAGATTGCCAACAAACACATGAAAGGATGCTCAACATCACTAATCATCAGAGAAATGCAAATCAAAACTACAATGAGGTATCACCTCACACCAGTCAGAATGGCCATCACTACAAAATCTACAAACAATAAATGCTTGAAAGGGTATGGAGTAAAGGGAACCCTCTTGCACTGTTAGTGGGAATGTAAATTGATACAGCCACTATGGAGAACAGTATGGAGGTTCCTTAAAAAACTAAAAATAGAACTACCATACGACCCAGTAATCCCACTACTGGGCATATACCCTGAGAAAAGCATAATTCAAAAAGAGTCATGTACCACAATGTTCATTGCAGCTCTATTTACAATAGCCAGGACATGGAAGCAACCTAAGTGTCCCCTGACAGATGAATGGATAAAGATGTGGCACATATATACAATGGATTATTACTCAGCCATAAAAAGAAACGAAATTGAGTTATTTGTAGTGCAGTGGATGGACCTAAAGACTGTCATACAGAGTAAAGTAAGTCAGAAAGAGAAAAATACCATATGCTAACACATATATATGGAATCTAAAAAATAAAAAAAAAGGTTCTGAAGAACCTAGGGACAGGACAGGAATAAAGATGCAGACGTAGGGAATAGACTCAAGGACATGGGGAGGAGGAAGAGTTAGCTGGGATGAAGTGAGAGAGTAGAATGGACATATATATACTACCAAATGTAAAATAGTTAGTGGGAAGCAGTTGCATAGCACAGGGAGATCAGCTTGGTGCTTTGACCACCTAGAGGGGTGGGATAGGGAGGGTGGAGGGAGGGAGATGCAAGAGGGAGGAGATATGGGGATATATGTATACATATAGCTGATTCAGTTTGTTATAAAGCAGAAACTAACACACCGTTGTAAAGCAATTATACTCCAATAAAGATGTTAAAAAAGAAAAAAAGCTTACAGTTTCAAACTTTGAGTTTGATTAGTGGCTCTCAAAGTGAACCCTGAAGTACTCAAGATTCTTTCAGAGTATCCATGAGTCAAAGCTTTTTCCTTAGTAATCCTAGGAAGTTTTTTGCCTTTTTTTTTTTTTACTGGGATGACATTTGCACTTATGATGCAAAAACAATGGTAGATAAAGTTGCTGAGGTGTTCGCACAGTTCAAGGCAGTGGCACCAAACTGTACTACTAGTTTTAATATTCACCACCATCCACTTACAGTTCAAAAAAAAAAGTCAATTTCACCTAAGATATCTCAACCCTTAGATATATGAAATATTGCTGCTGCATACCAAAAGAGTGATTGTCACAAGAAAAATCTTTGTGTGATTGTTTTGAGTTGCAAACTGAACAAGCCACTTCTTTTTGAAAGATTGAGAGACAAAGTTATTCACTTGGGTGGTGGTGAACATTTTGTGGAAAATGAACACAGTGAGGCTGTCACTTCAAGGAAAACAACTGACTGCATTTTATCATCAACGATAAAATTCTAGCTTTCAAGAGAAAATGAGAATATTGTGAAAGTTGTATGGACCACTGTGGTAGTTAATTTTGTGTGCCAAGTTGACTTGCCTATAGGATGCCCAGATAGCTGGTAAAACATTTTTTCTTGGTGTGTCTGTGAAGATGTTTCTAGAAGAGATTAGCATTTGATTCAGTAGACTGAGTAGATTTCCACACTCACCAATATGGGCAGACATCATCCAATCTGTTTGGGGCCATATGGAACAAAAGAGGAAAAGATGGCAGAATTCTCTCTCTCTTCTTGAGCTGGGATGTCCATCTTTTCCTGCCTTCGACCATCAGAGCTCCTAGTTCTCAGGCCTTCAGACTTGGACTGCATTATACTGCTGTCTTTCCTCGTTCTCCAGCTTGCAGAGGCAGACTGTGGGACTGCTCAGCTTCCAGAACTGCATGCAACAGTTCCTACAATAAATAGATAGATAGGGACTTCCCTGGTGGTCCAGTGTTAAGACTCTGTGCTCCCAATGCAGGGGGCCCGGGTTCAATCCCTGGTCAGGGAACTAGGTCCCACATGCTGCAACTAAAGATCCTACACGTGGCAACTGAGACCCAGCACAGCCAAATAAATAAATATTTTAAAAATTAGCTAGCTAGCTAGCTAGCTTGATGATAGATGATGATGATAGATAGATAGATAGATAGATAGATAGATAGATAGATAGATGATAGATAGATAGATAGGTGATAGATATAGATTCCTGGTCAGGGAACTAGATCCCGCATGTCACAATTAAGAATCCGCATGCTGCAAGTAAGACCTGGTGCAGCCAAATAAATAAATAAATAGTCTGGCGGGGTGTAGACTGGAAGAGTGATCAGAAAGGAAGTTATGGCTGAAAAAGGTTTGAAAGACAGAGTAGTTTTGCTAAGTAGCAAGAGTGGAAAGGGCATGTGCAAGAGTAGCATGTGCAAGATATACAGAATAAAGTCAATGAGACAAAATGGACTGTTTGGGGAAATCAAAGTAGTTTGGTTTATCAGGAGAATAAAATGAAAAAAGGCAAGTGTCCAGAAATAAAACAGGAGAAGCAGGCAGCCGGCAGGTACCATCAAAAAGGACCTCATTGCCAATAGTTTCCTCTCTTAGCTTTCTTTTCTGATGTTTATTCCCCAAGTCTTTTTTTCTGTGTGGGTGTGGTGGCTAGGTTCCAAGATGCCCCTAGTGATCCCTGCCTTCTGATCTCTGTGTAATCCCCTCCTGCACTGCGCTAAGGTTGGTCTGGTCTGTGAGTCTAATTGTATGCAACAAAAGTGATGGTATGTCACTTCCAGATTAGGTTATGAGACCCTGCTTTCATAGTGGGTGTCTTTCTCTCGCTCTCATCTCTCACTCTGGGAGAAGCAAATACATGAAAAAAAAGAATATAACAAATCCACAAATGCCCATGTACCCACCATCCAGCTTCAATTTTTGTTAATACTTCGCTAATCTTGTTTTATCTATTCCTTCCCACTCTCACTTCTCCCACCATCATTGGAGTATTTTAAAGCAAATCCCAGGCATCATGTTATTTCACTCACACTTGAATATTTAATTTTTACATATAAGGTCTACTTATAATAACACTATCACATCTGATAAAATTAACAATTCCTTAACATCACCTAATACCCACTCCATATTAAAATTTCCCTAATTATCATTTTATTTATGTTTACAATTATACCTTGGAGTTTGCTTTCTTCCTATCCTTCCATTTGCTCATTTGGTTAAATTGCTTTTTTGTTCCTTTGCTCAATCATTTTTGGAAATTCTTCTCTAGTCTCTGTAGTCTCTATTCTATGTATATGTGTGCATCACCCCACTGTAAAAGAAGTAGTCAAACTTACATTTCTCTATATTCAAATTAAATAATATTTAGAAATACTTCTTAAGGACATATGTAATACCTGGACAGCCCATTATGTCCCTTGTATCATTGTTGTCATACATTTCACTTATATATAGACATATATAAATACATGTTTATATGTATATATTATGTAATATATTTATATATAAACACATACTTATGTATATTATATATAAGCATATATAATCAAATATTGTTGTATTATTTTGAACTGTCATGTTATATCAATTAAGAATAAGAAAAATAAATTTTTTACTTTACCTTCACTTATTCCTTCTTTGATGTTCTTCATTACTTCATACAGATCCAAGTTTCTGACATATATTATTTTCATTCTCTCTGAAGAACTTCTTTTAACATTTCTTACAAGGAAGTTCTACTGATGACAAATTCCAACTTTCACTTGTCCAGGAAAATATTTGTGTTTCTTCACTTTTGAAAGATAATTTAACAGAATTCTAGGTTGCTGGGTTCTTTTTTCAACACTCCACAGTCTTCTTGCTTGCAGTTTCTGAGAAGTCAGATGTAATTCTTATCTTTGTTACTCTATAGGTAAGGTGTTTTCTTCCCTCTAGCTTCTTTCAGGATTTTTTCTTTATCTTTGACTTTCTGTAGATTGAATATTATATGCCTCAATACAGTTTGTTTTTTTGCTTTTTTTATCCTGCTTGGAGTTCTCTAAGCTCCCTTGATCTGTGGTTTGGTGTCTGGCATTAATTTGAAGAAATTCTCAGTCATTATTGTTTCCAATACTTCTTCTGTTTCTTTCTCTTTCCTGGTATTCTCATTGTGTGTTAACAGTTGAATCTTGAACACAGGTTAAGGGCACCAACCCTCCACACATTCAAAAATCCATATATAATTATAGTTGGTCCTCCATACACACAATTCCTCCATATCCATGGTTCCTCTGTATCTGAAGTTCCACATCTACAGATTCAACCAAACTTGGATCACATAGTACTATAGTATTTACTACTGAAAGAAATCTGTGTATAAGTGAACCAGCATAGTTCAAACCCACGCTGTTCAGAGTCAACTATATGTTATACCTTTTGCAGTTGTCCCACAGACCTTGGCTATTGGTTTGTTTGGGTTTCTTTCTTCAATCTTTGCTCTCTTTGCTTTTCAAGGATTCTATTGATATATTCTCTAGCTCAGAGATTCTTTCCTCAGTTGTGTCATCTACTAATAAGCCCACCAAAGGCATTCTTTTTTTTTTTTTTTGGCTACGTTGGGTCTTTGTTGCTGTGTGCAGGTTTTCTCTAGTTGCAGCGAGCAGGGGCTACTCTTCTTTGCTGTGTGTGGGCTTCTCATCGTGGTGGCTTCTCTTATTGCAGAGCACGGGCTCTAGGGCGCGCAAGCTCAGTATTTGGCTTAGCTGCTCTGCAGCATGTGGGATCTTCCTGGACCAGGGATCAAACCTGTGTCCCCTGCATTGGGAGGCGGATTCTTAACCACTGAGCCACGAGGGATGTCCCCAGAGGCATTCTTCATTACTGTTACAGTATTTTTTATCTTTAGCATTTCTTTTTGGTTCTTTCTTAGGATTTCCATTTCTCTGCTTACACTGCCCATCTGTTCTTGCATGGAAATACTTTATCCATTGGATCCCTTAACATATTAATCATAGTTGTTTTAAATTCCCAGTCTGATAATCCTAACATCCGCCATGTCTTGCTCTGATGCTTGCTTGATGTGTTCCTTCAAATTGATTTTTGGGGGTTTTTTTTGCCTCTGATATGCCTTGTAATTTTTTTCTTGATAGCCAGACATGATGAACCAGGTAAAAAAAAACTGCTGTAAATAGGCTTTTAGTAAGGGGGTAGTGAGGTATGGGGAGAAGAGAAGCGCTCTGTAGTCCTGTGATTAGGTCTCAGGCTTTTAGTGAGCCTATGCCTATGGACTGTGAACTTCACAAGAGTTTCTCAGTTTTTTCTCCCCACTTAGGTGGACAGAATGGCTAGAGCAGGCTAGTGTTAGATATTTCCCTTTCCCCAGGTCAGTTAGGCTCTGCATAACTAATCTCCCCTAAGGGAAGACTTTGTTAAGAAAAACCAACTGCTCTGGTATATTTCAAAATTGTTCTTTTTCCCTCCCCTCTACCAGAAGCATGAGAATTTTTCTCTGATATTTACTGTAGGAACCTGGTTGAGCTCCTGGAGGTAAATCTCACAATAATGTGAGGGCTCCCCTATGACCAGGTTCCCCTGGAGTTTTTAATTCTCAGGTTTATCTACACTGAGCCTCCAGCAATTCATCAATTGTAATTCATGTTTTCTAACCCTGGCACTGGTTCCTGCAGTGGTTTCTGCTCATGAGCCACTGCTCCTGTAAGCCATGATTCCCCATATTGGCCTGTTTGTCTCTCCAATCGTGGAGGCAGCAGTTTGTTCTGTGTCCTCCCCTTTCTTACAGACCCAAGAATAATTGATTTTCCCACCTGTTGATCTCTTTACCTGTTAGGACAGAGTGGTGACTTCCAAGCTCCTTATGTGCAGAAGCCAGAAATGAAAGGTGTGGTTTTAAGTAAAAAAAAAAAAAAAAATCATGAATCATCCCAATAGATGCAGAAAAATAATTTAACAAGATCCAACATCTATTCATAATAAAAACCTTCAGGAGAGTTCCCTGGTGGTCCAGTGGTTAGGACTCAACACTTTCACTGCCAGGGCCTGGGTTCAACCCCTGCTCAGGGAACTAAGATTCCACAAGCTGTGCAGCGAAAAAAGAAAAGAAAAACAAAACCAAAAAAAACCTTCAACTGGGCTTCCCTGGTGGCGCAGTGGTTGAGAGTCCGCCTGCCGATGCAGGGGACGTGGGTTCATGCCCTGGTCTGGGAGGATCCCACATGCCGCGGAGCGGCTGGGCCCATGAGCCATGGCCACTGAGCCTGCACATCCGGAGCCTGTGCTCCTCAGTGGGAGAGGCCACAACAGTGAGAAGCCCGCGTACTGCAAAAAAAGAAAAAAAACCTTCAACAAATTAGGAATAGAAAAGAACATCTTTAACCTTATAAAGGACATCTATGAACATCCTACAGCTAACAGCATATTTAATGGTGAAATATACTTTCCCACTAAGATCAAGTGCGAGATAAGACTGTACATTCTCACTACCTCTACCGGCCATTGAACTGGCAATTCTAGCCATGGCAATTTGGCAAGAAAAAGAACTAAAAGGCATCCAGATTGAAATTAAGAAGTAAAACTGTCTTTTTTCAATGGCCTGAATCTTATATATAGAATATCTGACAGCATTCACTGAAAAAGCTACTAGAATAACCAAGTTCAGCAAGATCATAGGATACAAGAGCAATATACAAAATCAATTATATTTCTATACACTAGTAACAAACAATCCAAAAATGAAATTAAGGAAACAATTCCATTCTCAATAGCATAAAAAACAATTTAGAAATAAATTTAACAAAAGAAAGTGCAAAACTTGGACACTGAAAACAATAAAACATTGTTGAAGAAAATTTTGAAAGATTTAAATAAATGGAAAGATATCACACATTCATATATTGGAAGACTTAATATCATTATGAGGGCAATACTCTCCAAATTGATCTACAGATTCAAGGCAATCACTATCAAAATCCCAGCTTTTTTACAAAGATTGACCAACTGATCCTAAAATTCTTGTGAAAATGTAAAAAACCAAGAAGAGTCAAAACAATCTTGAAAAAAGAACAAAGCTGAAAGACTCACCTTCCTGATTTCAAAACACAGTACAAAGCTACAGTAATCAAGACAGTGTGGTACTGGTATAAGGACTGACATTTAGATCAATGAAATAGAATTGAGTCCAGAAATAAACCCAAACATCTATGGCCACTGATTTTTAAGAAAGGTAACAGACAATTCAATGGGAAAAAGATAGCCTTTTCAGTAAATGATGCTGGAACAAATGAATATCTGTATGCAAAATGATGAATCTGAATGCTTACCTCACACCATACATAAAAATTAACTCAAAATGGATTACAGATCTAAATTTAAGAGCTAAAATTATAAAATGCTTAGAAGAAAACATAGGAGTAAATCTTCGGGACCTTGAACTAAGCAATGATTTCTTAGATACAACACCCAAAGTACAAGAAACAAAAGGAAAAATTTGACAGATTGGGTTTCATCAAAATTAAAATTTGCATTTCAAAAATAAATGAGTTCATTCCAATATTTCCAATTCAAAGTTAATATTACAGAGTTTCTACTTAACTTACTTGATTTTATAATTGTATATTTTTTTCTCTTACAATGTTAGAAATCTTGGTTTCTAACATTGTTATAATCACACATATTTATTTTATCCTGTTATGAAAAGTGGTAAAATAACAATACCAATATTATTAAAAATAAGATAACTCAATGCAATTTGATTCCTTTGCTGCTCTTCTTTTCCTAGGATATAGCCCACTGATGCTATACAGTCAAAATACAAGGATTTAGAGATACTAAAAATGATTCTTTGTGTGATTATGGTCTGAACATAATATAGTTAGGTTCATTTATTTTCAGTTTTTAAGGATTGCTTTTTCTTTTCTAATTTTGTTTCATAATTACATAAAACACTTATATGGTTCCAAACTATAAACAAGGAACATTCAGATGAGTCCTAACTTTCATTCCTGTCCCCTCTATGCAGCTGGTTCCCATCATTCTATTAGCAATCACTTTTACTAGTTTTTGGTTTATCCTTCCATTGTTTATGTAG
>NW_006799328.1:159158-175612 GCF_000442215.2 Lipotes vexillifer
GTAGGGAAATATACACACATAATCATATTCCACCCCCATTCCTTCCATAAAAGATAGCATACTATACACTCTATCCTCATCTTGCTCTTTCACATAACAATATATCCTAGAGAGAACTCCACGGCAATATTAGCTATCTTCCTCAAACCCTTTTATAATTACACAGTAGTAGTTCACTGTGCAGCTATACCATAATTTATTCAACCAATCCCTCTCTGATGAGCATTTGGATTGTTTTCAGTCTTTCTATTACAAATACTGTTGGAATAAATAGCCTCATTTCTGCTTCATTTTATATTTTTGCTAGTAAATTTTGGGGATAGAATCCCAGAAGTGAGATTACTAGTCAAAGGGTAAATCACACATAATTTTGATAGATACTGCTAACTTCTCCATGAGGTTGTACCATTTCTAACAACATTTTACCTGTTTTCCCTTTTCCACTCTTGTCCACCTACAACTCATTCTCCATCATATCTTATAAAATTTTGTAAGATACAAATTGGATCATATAACTCTTCTGCATAAAACTTCAGTGGTTCCCCATTGCATTTAGAATAAAATCCAGTCTCTTCATAGTACCTGTAAAAACTTAGATGATGTGGATTCTTCCTCTCTGTATCAGTTAGCATTAGGTTTGACTATGAGCAAGAGAACCAAAGTAACAATAGCTTAAACAAGATAGAAGTTTACAACTCTGATACGTAAGTCTGGAGGAAGAACATCCCGGTTGGTACTGGAGTTCAGCTTCAAGAAGTCCTCAGGGCACAAACTCCTTCCAGGCCATGCTCTGCTGTCCCTGGGATCTGACCCTTATCCCAGTGACCTAAAAGAGCAACTAGAGTACCAGTCATTTTATGTGTTCCAAACAGCAAAATTGGAAGAATAAGGGCAAGGGGTACAGGCCTACTGTTTATTAACAAGATTCCTAGAAGCTCTACATGACACTGGCATTTTTATGCCATGGGTCAGAACTTAGTCATATAACTGTACCTACCTATGAGAAATGCTAGAAAATGTCATCTTTATTCTGGGCAACCACACGCCCAGCCAGAAATTGGGAGACTCATCACGATGGAAGAAGCCTCTGCTGCACAGTCTTTTTTTTTTAATTTAATTTTATTTATTTAATTACTATTATTTTGGCCACATGGCATGTGGGATCTTCGTTCCCTCACCAGGGATCGAACCCACGACCCTGCAATGGAAGCACAGTCTCAGCCACTGGACCACAAGGGAAGTCCCTGCACAATCTCTTTAGTTTCATCTCATACTACTCCACCCTTACCATGCTCCAGCCACACAGACTTCCTTTACTCTTCAAATAAGAGCTTGCTCTTACCTATCTCAAGGCCTTTGCTCTTGCAGTTTCACCTGCCTAGCACATGCTTCCTCAGATCTTCAAACAGTTGGTTCCCTCTCATCATTCAGGACTCAGCTCAAATGTCACTTCCTCAAAGAGACCTTCTTTGACAACTGTATATAAAGTAGGCACTATCCCAGTCACCCTTTTTCATACTGCACTGCCTTATTTATAGCATTTATCTCCATCTGAAATTATTTATCTTTTGCCTTCCTCTACTAGAATATAATTTCCACAAGACAGGGATCTTTTTTATCTTCACTACTATATCTCTTTTTACCCAATACAATTCTGAGTAGACAGTGGGAGCTTAATTTTAGTTGAATGAATGAATGTCTGATTCCAAAGCCCATGCTTTTTTCACTACTTCTGCTGTGCCTAGGATATGTGAAATAATACCCCATTCCAGAAGTTAGTCCTTGTTTTTGAATCACAGCCTATTATAGTTATTTTCTTTCAAAGAAGATTTTAAAAAACATTGTTTCTAAAGTAAAACAAAATCTTCCTCTGCTCGGTGAGTAAAAAGAAGAGTTTTAGATATAACATCTTGTGCACATCTAAGTTGTGCAATTTTGTAGTTTTCATCTGCAAAATGTAAGAGTTGGTTAAAATTAATTCACTTAATCTACAGATATTTAGCAAGCACTGTGCTAAAACAAAATTAGGGACATGAAAATTACATAATATAATCCCTGCCCTCAAAGAAGATTCACAGCTGCCTTTCAACTCTGATTTGTATGATTCCATACAGTTGTTGAGTAACCTTTGTGCTAGAGAAAAAGCCTATGACTTCCCATTCCTGAGATATTTATTAAAGATCTGTCACCAAAACACTGATAAACACAAGGCTTCCTTTTAAAAGTGAATATTTAATTCAACACTGCAATAAGAATTAAACAGCATTAAAAACAGAAGCATATTAGTGGCTTAAAAAATGTATAGTAACTTTAGTTTCCTTTGGGGAGGATTTTGATTGCTGGTTCTCTACAGCAAAATGATGCTCGGAAAATGTCTATAGAACATAGAAATTCTCTCTGAATACAAGTCTAAAATGCTTAAAATTAGGGATTAAAGGTTTTAAATATGCAAATCAGAAATATTCAATATTAGAGGTATCTCATTTGAATCCTAAAAATTTTGACATAGTAAAACATTATATATTTTTTAGAAAGATGGCCAACAAATTAATAACTTGGCATATTCTAGAGACTGGCATCCCAGATGACCAGGACTATACTACACGAGCACCTGGCTGTGGTTCATCCACTACCACCTTCTTTGTTCTTCTAGATCCTTCTTGGCTTTCATCTGGGTAACTCCAAGGCACTGCGAGGAAAACAGATGCACAGATGCCCATTTCTCCTGCAGTCCCCCTCAGCATAGCAATTAGGCAGATAGTCAATGAGAAAAAGGTATATAATCCATAACTTATAATCCCCACAAGGCCTCACTCAATTTGAAAAATTGCCAGTTCTGTCAAATATGCCAACACTCCAATAAGGTATTTATGACACAAAATCTGGAAAAAAAAAAAAAAGACATTTAAAATTAAAATACAATTACTTATAGCAAAGCAGTTTGATATTTGATAAATATTCCAGGCTTATTTTAAATTCCATATCTACAAGCTAAGCTATGAATATAAACCCAAACCATTGCTGTTCTAAGTCAAATAGACTTTACTTAATAAAGATCACTGACTTTAATAAATTTACAACTATTAGTCAATGGTGCTTAGATGGAATTAGACTAGGGTTCTTATTTATCCTGGCTTCCATGGATAAGATAACTATCTGCCTAAAGAGAAGGGGGAAGGAGTATCTATGAACCCCTTAGACTTATATGCAAATTGTGTGTCTACATTTTCTAGAAAGAGTTCCATAGCTTCCTTCTTCTCAAAGGGATATATGATGCCAAAGTGTCTTGTAGAAACTAAGCAGAGGCAGAAACCTGGTTAATACATTAATTTCAAACTTTTGAGAGGCAGTACAGTGTTGCAGTTAAAAGCATAAGCTTTTGAGTCAGATGACTGGGTTTAAATTCCAACTCCACTTATTAGCTGTGTGATCTTGAAGGAGCCTACTTATCCTCTGTGCCACAATTTCCTCTTTACAACCTATGCAAATAGGTTGTTGTGAAAACTAAATGGGACAATATGTGTAAATGCTTAATAATGCTTGGCACAGTTAGTGCTTGATAAATGTTAGCTTCATGGCATTATTCGAACCTAGGAGCCACAGTTACTGTCTTAGATCCTTACGAGAGGCCCTTAGAATAGACCAGATAAAACAGGGCCACCCTTATATTCATAGATGGATAAGAACAATTATATAAAATAGCTTTAAAATGTAGTTTATTAATAGAATGTGAGAATATGGAAATAAAATTTTAAAATATAAGGACTTCATGAAATTGAATTCTGAGGTGCTAAAATGTAAATTTATTTCTTTATAATGTCAAAGTAAGATGGAATAGTATATAATATTTCAAATTTATTACTGTGAACCATAGTAAGAAAAAAATTTAACATCATGACCCAGTACAAGCAAATGTATATCCTTAGTATATGTTATATATTCTCATTTTTATATTTTCCACTCTATTTTTCTTTTGTTTTTTAAAGCTGGTTTCTTCCCATCAAATTACTTCCTAACCTACTGCTGCATTGTGACCTCCAGTCTGAAAAGCATTAAAATAGTGCTTATAAGACAGAGTATGAACTTCTTGGAACCTAAGAGATTAAGTGTTTAAATCTTGACTCTTCCTCTTACTAAGCTATCCTGCATGTGTCACTTAAACCTATCTTGGCTTCAGCTTCCTTGTTTTAAAAATAAAATAAATGTAGATAGAAACACCTAACTATAGGGTTGCTCTAAAGATTAGAGTTAAAGTACGTTAAACTCCTAGTACAGTGACAAGACCAATATTCACGAGTGTTTATTGTGGCTGTATTTTAATATATTTTAAATATATTAATATAATACACTTAAATATATTTAGGTGCCTACTCTCAGTTTTTTTCTCAGTTTATTTCTGATACGTTCTCTAATAAGGCCTTCATATACACTAAAACAATGTCTCTATTATTTCTTTCCCAGTAGGGATAGAAAAGCCTAAAATATAAAGATATTTTAGTTCTGTGTTTCTACTATAATTTTCTTATCTAACACACAAAATCCTCTGTTACTCTGATAATTATTTCAAAGTTGACAAGAAAATTCTGAAAATTTCAAAGTTACTACAGAATAAGTCATATTATTACCAAAGTCTATGGGCACACAGTGTATAGTATCCTTCCACTATAAAGCTGCATATAGAAGGCTTAAGACTTTTTAGTAAACCATTTATAAAGAATAAAATAAAATCTCTCTACTGTCGTCAATTGGCACACATCCCAAAGTGTTTCTTCAATGTGGAAAATACAATTGCCATACATTTTGAAAACTATGCAACAATAAGGAAAAATTACTTAACTAGATTTCCTCAAACTAACCTTTATTTTTCCATCAGTATGTGCTGAAGCTACAGATGTTGAAACACGAACCAATCTTGTGGCTGATAAATGAATTTTGAAATGCCTATGGAAATGTGAATACAGGCAGTCCATGAATAAGTCAACTTCCTCCTGGGTAACTTCCCCAGGTGTTTTGTGAACACTGTCCCACAAAGCTTTTGCATCTTCTGGATGTATGGCATAAGAAATATCCAGACTTTGAGGGCTACAGGGTACAGACCAAAGAAATTCAGTAGTAGCCATATAATGGTCCATTTTGCATGCAGTCCACATAGCAGCCATCCAGGAAAGATTAAACGCATTGATTGCTAAGGGACGGAAATAACAGTCAAAAGTTTTCTGAAACCAGGTTCCAATTATGGCTGTATTAGTCTCTGCACCATTTGCAAGGAATAAGGGTAGACAGGTGAAATCTTCTGAAACCGTCTCCAGAAGACTGTCTCCAAATATACAGCAGAACCAACCAGTCCACAACACTTTACCTTCTCTGTGCTCAGATGGCAATTGAGATTTTGACAGAATCTATAAAGAAAAATCAAATGGGTTCATTAAATTCAAAAGTATATCTACTCCTAAAGTGCATCTTCTCAGCATTAATTAGTACATTTAAAAATAAGATATGTAGTATTACCTGCCAAAAACCACAGAGGTAATAGTCTCCCTGATCATTATTAGGGTGTATCAAGTTAACTGACCTTTCTCCTAATACTCTTTATTAGAACAGACATGGTATATGGCAAGATCTTGGTGCAACCAAAATGCAAAAAGGGGTGCCAATATGGTATAACCAGGTACAGTACCCTGAAAAAAAAAGTCTCAAAATCTCAACTTTAACTTCGTCTTCCAATGCAGGGGGTGCAGGTTTGATCCCTGGTCAGGGAGCTAATATCCCACATGCCTCCTGGCCAAAAAACCCCAAAACATAAAACAAATTCAATAAAGACTTTAAAAAATTGGAAAACAAAAATCTCAACTTTAGAAGGGGACTTCCCTGGTGGTGCAGTGGTTAAGAATCTGCCTGACAATGCAGGGAACACAGGTTCGAGCGCTGATCCCGGAAGATCCCACATGCTATGGAGCAACTAAGCCCATGCGCCAAAACTACTGAGCCTGCACTCTAGAGCCCACAAGCCACAACTACTGAAGCCCGTGCGCCTAGAGCCAGAGCTCTGCAACAAGAGAAGCCACTGCAATGCGAAGCCTGTGCACCGCAAAGAAGGGTAGCCCCCGCTCACTGAAACTAGAGAAAGCCCATGCACAGCAACAAAGACCCATCGCAGCCAAAAGTAAATAAATAATTTTTTTTAAAAAACCTTTAGAAGGGACTGTAAAAGTCACCGAATCCAATGTGCTTGAATTATTCCACTGAGGAAGACGTCACTATTTCCTAAGGGAGTCTGTCTATCCACTTAAAATGTTCTTTCATATGTTAGGCCCTATAGTTTCCAACCACTGGTCCTACTTTCTTACATGCATGCAGATGAAATCTAATCTAATCTCTCTTCTACAGAAAAAGCCCTTCAAATATTTGATGATCCTTATCGTATATACTGCTACGGTCAACATCTCCAGTTTCTTCAACCATTCCTTCTATGACATACATTCAAGTGTTCACACTATCTGGAAACTCTTCTCTGAAATTCTTTGGCAAAGGAGTCATTCATAAGTGAACATAATTACTTCAAAAAGGTCTGATTACAGGACTGTCACCACCTTTAACCTAGATTATACTCCTACTAATATAATCTTTTTTTTTTCTTTTTTTTTAATATAATCTTAATGTAGTTTTCTGGTTTTTAGTTGACAGCTTTACATAAATTAGCCCTACATACTCATTTTTGCTATTAATAGGTAAATCCCCCCCCAACTTACACTGAGGCAGTAAACTTATTCCTATTAAAATTTTAATCTCTTTCAATTTGGCCCACTGTGTCAATCCATTCAGATCTTTTAGAATCTTGATATATTTTCTAGCAGATTGACTAACCCCTCAAACTTTAAATTTGTAAATTATATAATAAACATACCTTCCATATATTAATAGAAGTTTTAATTAAAGTTTGACCAGGACAAGGTGAAGATCACAGCCCTATATTATATCCCTTTAGAGATGATCATTTGAACAATTATTTTTGCCATTTTCCTCCTTGTTCAAGAAGTTATGAGACTTTCAAATACCTTAAAGCCAGATGTATTATGTCTATCACGTTTTTATAACCTATAAGTCCTATAACCCTGGCAAGAAATGAGATTTAATTAGAAAACTATTAGGCCACTATACTAGGAATTCAAGAGGTTATTTCTATTCCTCACAAGAATATTTGCTTGCCTGATGACATGCAAACCATGTAACTTCTTTGGGCATCAACTGCTTCAACCTGACAGAGACTGCTAATTATCTACCCAGTATCTATTTTTCCTTCCACAGTAAAACAGTGTTTCACTTGAGGTGGCAAAGTACCCACTAAAAATTTTTTCTAGTCTTCCTTCCATCTGGGATATAAAGAGAAGTATCTGTTGGGTGTCAGCAAGTCTCGTTAAAGGTTTACTCAGCGGCAGGCATCCTGTCTGACTTTCCCATCTTCCTCCTACTACTTGCCTTGAACTTACATATAGTATTTAGAGCTCCAGGAGCCAATTTAGATTATAGTGTGACCACAGGAGAGAAGCCATGCACCAAGGATGATAGAGAGGACAGAAGGAGCTTAGATTATTAATAATTTCATGAAGCATTTACCAGCCTGGAAAAGCCTACCTCTGGACACTTTTTTGGAAGACAAGTAAACCTCTATTGTCACTGTTATTTAGACTTTCTGTTATATGCAGCTGAACCTAATCCCAGTAATTCTGAGATCCTTGCCAATACTATGATCTATACCAGGGGTCAGCAAACCTTTTCTGCAGAAGGCCAGATAGTAAATATTTTAGGCTTTGCAAGCCATGTGGTCTCTGTAGCAACTACAATTCTGCTGTTGTAATATAAAAACAGCCAAAGACGATATGTAAACAAATGAAAGGGGCTCTATTCCAATGAAACGTTATTTACAAAGCCAAGCAGCAGGCCATAGTTTGCTAACCCCTGATCTATACAAATAAACAAAATTTCAACTGTTTCAGCATTTAATTTATCAATGACTAAAATGAGTTAATTTAGCAGAAACAGAAGGAGCACGCATAAATAATAAAATAAATCTGGTTTCTTAATAAATCAAAGGACAGTCATATTACTTTTATATACTACATATAGTAAGGAATGTAAAATGTTACATTTCTGAGTAACTTGGTATGATATATCACAATATGTAACAATGTTACTTCTTTGCTAAAATTCTACTTCTAGGATTTTAATCCCACTAAAAACCATAGAATTATACAGATAAATTTACAAAAACGTAAAATTTACATTTACATTTAGTTACTCAAAATGACATGAGTAACTATCTACAGCACTGATTATTAGTAAAAAAAAGCCATAATGCACAAGTATGGGCAATATGATCACAATTTTAATAGATACAGACAGCCAAATAGATATATCTAGATTCATGATGGAGTCTGTAATTTTCTTATAATGTCTTTGTCTAGTTTTGGTATTAGGGTAATACTGGGCTCATAGGATGAATTAGGAAGTATTCCCTCTGCTTCTATCTCTGAAAGAAATTGTAGAGAACTGGTATAATTTCTTCCCTAAACGTTTGGTAGAATTCACTAGTGAACCCATCTGGATCTGTTGCTTTCTGTTTTGGAAGGTTATTAATTATTGATTCAATTTCTCTAATAGGACTAGGCCTATTCAGATTGTCTACTGACAAATAGATGTATACCAAAATGTTAAACTGTGGTTTTTAACTTTCTTTGTTTTTTTGGGTTTTTTTACCTTTAAAATATTTATTTATTGGAAAGGTAGTAGTCTCACATAGTACAAAATTCAAATAGAAATGTACACTTTGAAAAGTTAGTCTACCAGCTACCTCTGTCTACCCGCCTCCCCCAACTCAGTTCTTGCCCCCAGAGTCCAGTTACCAATGTTTCGTGTATCTTTCTGGAGCTGCTCAATGCATATGCACAATGCATAGCTTATTTGTTTTTAAGAAAATGTACAACAAAATCTTCTGTTACATGCAGAGTTCAAGTGTTTTTGCAAATACATGTATTATTTTTTCTTCTTTTATGGCCCCTGGCTAACACGTCTTGTTCAGGAAAGCCGTTCATATTCCAAGACTGAAAACAATTTTCCTATATTTACTTCTAATACTTTTCTATTTGGGTTTTAAATTGACATCTTTAAACCAACTGGTTTTTTTTTTTTTTTTTTTTATTAATTAATTACTTTATTTATTTTGGGCTGTGTTGGGTCTTCGTTTCTGTGCGAGGGCTTTCTCTAGTTGTGGCAAGCGGGGGCCACTCTTCATCACGGTGCGCGGGCCTCTCACTGTTGGGGCCTCTCTTGTTGCGGAGCACAGGCTCCAGACGCGCAGGCTCAGTAGTTGTGGCTCACGGGCCCAGTTGCTCCGCGGCATGTGGTATCTTCCCAGACCAGGGCTCAAACCCGTGTCCCCTGCATTAGCAGGCAGATTCTCAACCACTGCGCCACCAGGGAAGCCCCCCAACTGGGTTTTTATATTTGAACAGAGTCTGATATAGGTGGGGATCTAATTTTATTTTCTTTGAAGTATGGTTAATGAATTGCTTCAATACCATTTAATCCAGCCTTTCCAATGGATCCAAATCATTTAATATCCAGGTCCCAAATCTCCAGCATCAGAAACAACCACCAAGGATAGCTTCATCCCACAAGTCCCACTCCTGGGTGCTATGTTTGCCAGGATGCTTCTTCTCTCTACTGGACCTTCTTCCCTCCTTCATGGTGTCCCAATCATGGGTGCTCTTTCTGTACTTGGACTTCACTGTGCTTCCTGGCGCCACTTTGGCCTTCCTCCTGTTCTCTTTGTGGGAATCTTCATCCTCTTCATCCCTGTGGTACTTCCTCTTCCACGATACCTGCTCCTCATCGCCATGTCCTCCTCCTCCCTGGACCTTCCCGTCCAGCCTCTGTCTTGATCTCCTGCCTGATGGACACTGGTGTGGTCCTCTGAGAAGCAGCTGGCCTCTTCTCTGTGTTGTGCTGTGTGGGGTCCAGTGGCCATTCCTTGCACAGGTGGGCTTGGAAACCACCGGTTACTGAAGAAATGGTCATGTTTTTTCTGACAGTGATTTACAGGTTCCAGTCTTTGCCGGAAGTGATGAATATTGGACAGTGTGGGTTAAGTGGCTTTCCACTGTTTTCAGCCTTTTGTAGGAACTGGGGGACTTGTGGGGCCTCCTGAAGGGGAATCTCTGCTCCAGCACTGGAGGTCTGGGTGCAGTGTGGTCCTTTTCTCTGTACACAGAGTCTTCTGTCCCCTTTCTAAAGCAAACCTCTGGTTGTAATCCTCTGGCTCTTTGTTTTCTAATATAATCCTGAAGTTCATGTTGAAAAGAGTCATAAGTCTTAGAATTTTCCATTATATTGACTATGGATGAAACTCTGGAGTCATCACCATGCACTAGTTTACTGAGAGAAATTTCCACAAACAGATGGAGCCTCACTTCCTCAAGCCTACAAGTCTTTGGGGTTGTATAAGTAGAAGATCTGTGGGCCCACAAAGAGCAGAGGTTCGCCTGCCAAGAACCTCAAAAGGAAAGAAGGAAGGAAGGAAGGAAGGAAAGAAGGAAGGAGCCCTAGATAGGGGTAGGTTTTACTCAGCTCCAGGAGAAGAATCCCAACTTCTTTGCAGCTCAAACTTCTCCCTTTCTTTGTACTTTTATGTATTTTCTAAGTTTTCTAAAATAAACATAATTATATTGTAAAAGGAAAAAAACTTTTTTTTAAGTTGGTCATATCTAATTACTATAATTTGGTCAAACAAGACATAAAATAGGTTATAAATCACAAGCTTAAGAATTTTAAAAACAGTAAGAAAATATCACAATTTCTAAACCAAGACAACGCACATTCTTTTCTCCTAGGAAGCAAGTACTGCTTATACGATATACCTGGACAAGAAATGCTTCAGGGTCTCTCTGTGTTCCTTTCATTCCCAGGAGAGTAGAGAAAATCACTTTGATGTTGAAGTCATCTCCCACTTCCACAGCAAGTCCTTTTTGCTTTTCAGCAGCAATAAATGCATTCAGAAGTTTAGAATACTCTTTGAAATTAGTATAGGAGAATTTATATAAGGGAGTTAAACTATATAAAGTCCATTGTTTATGCAGAAGGAATGCAAACTTTTGAGGATCAACATCTTCCTAAAAAAATCAAGACAAAGGAAGTTTAAGAATTAGGAAACATGAGTAACTAAGAACTTAATCACAGTATCTTAAATATTTAAAGCCATTACTGGGTACCTGATCTTTGCATCTGCTGTACTTTCCCTTTGGAATATTCTTCCCAGGGTGTTCACATGGCATGTTCCTTTCCTTCATTCAGGTCTCTGCCCAAATGTCACTCAAGAGGCCACCCTATCTAAAGTAGCACCTGCACCCATTCCAGCTTTGTCACTCTATATCTCCTTAACATGCTTTATTTTTTTCACAGCACTTATTACTATCTGACATTAGGTACTTGCCTGATTTTTACTGTCTTCACTACTAGAGTATGAGTTTGATGAGAACAGGAATTTTGCCTATTTTATTCACTACTGTATCTCTAGCACCTAGAACAATGTCATCTAGAACAGCTATTTAATAAATATTTATTGGATGAACAGTTAAATACTTTTAGAAACTTCAAATTATAGAGTTTGAAAATAGTCACCACTGTATTCCTGGAGCATCTAATTTGATTGGTTTTAATTAAGTAATTTCTAAAATTGTTTGGCAGTAAATTCACTCCATCACTCTAATTCAGTAGATTAAATAAAAAGATACATGGGAGTATTTTGACTAGACTCTATTAGAATCACAGGCACCACTAAAAACAAAACACTTCATTTGTATTGGCACTATGGCAGTACTGAGGGTCTTCACACACACCCCCACATAAGCTCCTAGTTTTATCCTGAATTGAACTTTTCTATAGAATCCATACTTCCACAGTCCTAAATATCTTTTGGAACTTTCACCACAGTTGTCCACTTGACAAAAATATTTGTTCTGACTAGAGCACTCATGGAAAAGTTGTAAACTTTTTTTATTACTATCAAAAGATTTGGGGGAAAAAAAGGGGGGTCCAATGGTTAGGACTTGGTGCTTTCACTGCCAGTGCCCAGGTTCAGTCCCTGGTTGGGAACTAAGATCCCTTAGGACGCGTGGTACGGCCAAGAAAAAAAAGATGTGGCAAAATTATTTGTATCATAGAGAAAAGGAAACACTGAACTGGACATTTCAGTCTTTTTTTTTTTTTTTTAACTGTTGCAATGTTTGTTTTTTTATTTTTCCAGTCTTTAATTTATATACAATCACTGTTTTCTGGTTAAGAACCATAACTTTCATTACCAGGACTTGTAATTTTTCTTTTTTTTTTTAAATTATTTATTTTATTTACATTTTATTTTCAGCTGTGTTGGGTCTTTGTTGCTGCACGCAGGCTTTCCCTAGTTGGGGCGAGTGGGGGCTACTCTTCGTTGTGGTGTGTGGGCTTCCCATTGCGGTGGCTTCTCTTGTTGCTGAGCGCAGGCTCTAGGCGTATGGGCTTCAGCAGTTGTGACTCTCAGGCTCTAGAGCTCAGGCTCCGTAGTTGTGGTGCACGGGCTTAGTTGCTCTGCGGCATGTGGGATCTTCCCGGACCAGGGCTCGAACCCGTGTCCCCTGCATTGGCAGGCGGATTCTTAACCACTGCACCACCAGGGAAGCCCTAGTAATTTTTCTTTAAAGAAGTTTTCACAAAAAAGCAAAACTTTTCTCATATGCCAAAAGATACTAGACCCACAACACAGACAAGAAAAAGTTAAAAGGTGTGGGTGACTGATCAGCCAGGTTCCTTGCTAAGTGACTCAAAAGCATCCATCAAACTTGTATTGACGGCACTTCCCTAGTGGTGTAATGGTTAAGAATCCACCTGCCAATGCAGGGGACACAGGTTCGAGCCCTGGTCTGGGAAGATCCCACTTGCTGTGAAGCAATTAATTCCGTGCACCACAACTACTGAGCCTGTGCTCTAGAGCCCTGGAGCCACAACTACTGAAGCCCGAGTGCCTAGAGCCCTGGAGCCACAACTACTGAAGCCCACGCGCCTAGAGCCCGTGCTCTGCAACCAGGAAGAGTAGTCCCCGCTCTCTGCAACTAGAGAAAGCCCTCGCACAACAACAAAGACCCAACGCTGCCATAAATAAATAATTAAATAAATTTATAAAACAAAAAAAAAACTTGTATTGACTGGGGCTTTATTTCATAGTTCAGTAAAATTACAAATTACTAATATTAATACACAGGGTTTTTTTAATGAATGATCAAAACAGAGCATGTTGCCACCAGACAAATCCGGAACAATATAAACATGAAAATAAGTTAGTAAGTAATTAGAAAAATTTTAAAAACAGGAATTCATGAATCTGTACTGATAAATAGATAAATAAATGGAATAGAAATGAGAAGGGCCTAAAACAGAATGCCAAAGGCTGGTTGGTAAATATGGAGCAAATAGAGATGGAAAATTATTATTTTTCAACCATCACCATAAAGATGGGATTAGGCAAAAAATATCAATGGATGAAGGATGTTAAGTGTGAGGCAAAATTTTGATGAGGTACAGGATATTTGTATTATCTTAAAGTGTCTCCGCACAGACAGCTTATTAGTTGCAGGGGGGAATAAAGCAGTAATTATTGGGCAACACACTGACAAGATGATCAAAATTAACATCACCTATGTGCTACCAGATGTTATTTCCCAAAAGGATACAACACGATCTATACAGTATTCCAGCCAGCAATACATAATTTCAATCTAATCTTGAGAAAACATCAGACAAATACAAAATGAGGAATATTCTATTTAAAAAGGGAAGAGGAGGAAACATATTCTTCAAAAATGTTAATGTTATAAAAGACAAAGAAATATTGTGGAAACGTCCCAAATTAAAGGAGGTTAAGGAAGGAACTAGAGGATGTCATACTAAATGAAGTCAGAGAAAGAGAAATACGATATCCCTTATATGTGGAATCTAAAAAGAAATGACACAAATGAACTTATTTACAAAACAGAAACAGACTCACAGACTTAAGAGAAGGAACTTATGGTTACCAGGAGGGAAGGGATAGTTAGGGAGTTTGGGATCGACATGTACACACTGCTATATTTAAAATGGATAACCAACAAGGACCTACTGTATAGCACAAGGAACTCTGCTCAATGTTATGTGGCAGGCTGAAACAATCACAACATTGTTAATCAGCTATACTCCAATATAAAATAAAAAGTTAAAAAAAAATCAACCAAAAAAACAAAAACTTTGTCACCATTGGAGAATGCTAGGAAACCAACCCCTAGCATTATTTTGAAAACTAGTAAATAAAGAGAATTTTTTTAAAAAAAGAGGTTAAAAAACATATGGTACTGATAGTGTGAATAATTGTTATAGCTGTTTCTCATTTATTTTATTACCACAGGGAGTAAGAATATACTAAAAATACTATAAATAGTAACAACAATTGAAACGTTTCATTCACAGATATTCTCAATTATTAGTAACACAAAGAGCATACCTGCAGTTGTGAACACTGGGGAATTTTCCTTCGAGGTGGAGTCGGGATAAATGAAGTTTGCTTCCTGACTGATTCTAATCGTTTTTGAAGAGGGGTGGCACCTATAAAGTAATCTTTAAGCCTTGAGGATGCACACTGTCTAGGAGTCGATTCTGGTGCATCATAAGAATCCATGGTCTACATGAAAAGAAATAAAACCAGAATTCTAAACGGTAAAAAGTTAATTCATGCTCATAGTTTCACTGATTCCTCTATCTACTATAAAGGAATTCTTTCTCTCTCCCTGCTACTCCCTGCCCCATTTTGACTTTTTAATCAAATCCTATATTTCTCATTGGCTATAGGCTATTTTTATGAACATCTTACAGATAGCTCAAACACAGTTATGTTCAAAACTAAATTCAACTCCTTCTGTCCTCCTTCCAAAAGCTAGCTGGTCCATTTTGAAATTCCTGTCAATTTTCTAAGTTAATTTAAATTAATTTAAGTAGTCTCCCACTTTCATTTTTTTTTTTTTTTTTTTTTGCGGTACGCGGGCCTCTCACTGCTGTGGCCTCTCCCATTGCGGAGCACAGGCTCCGGACGCGCAGGCCCAGTGGCCATGGCTCACGGGCCCAGCCGCTCCGCGGCATGTGGGACCTTCCCGGACCGGGGCACGAACAGGCGTCCCCTGCATCGGCAGGCGGACTCTCAACCACTGCGCCATCAGGGAAGCCCTCATTTTTTAACATACAATCATTAAGCACATTCTTTTGAATTTTTCCTTCCTCAGTCTCTCCATCCATTCCCAAAGCTACTTCCTTAGCCAGGTCTTATTACCACAACTAAACGTTCCATATCTGAGGGTAATCCATTTTTCAGAAATGGTACTTTATTATTAGTCACCTGTGCAAAAAACTTTACAGTGATGAGATAAATTCTACTCTTCTGCTGGGTATTCACAACTCATAATTCAGCTTGTCCTTATCCTACTTCTCCTAGACATAAACACATCCTTGTCTTCATGTGTTTGCTTATCAACTGTATTCCCTACCTCAAGTGTTCTTTTTCCATTCCACCTCCATTAAAACCATGTGTGAATCTGATCCCTTTTCAAATAGTAGGGTTTTGTTAACCATTTTCCCCCCAGAATACCTATGTTACACACTTCTGTCTGTGTCTGTATCAGTGGCTCATTCTGGGAAGCAGTGTGTGTGTGTGTGTGTGTGTGTGTGTGTGTGTGTGTGTGTGTGTGTGTGTGTGTGTACAGAATGAGATCCTCAGGGGTAAATATTCTGAAAAAGCCCAAAAGCCCTCTAAATGAGTCTAACAAAATCCCTCGAGAATAGTCTACAAAATCTTTGGAGATTAATAATACACCAGCCCACACAGCTCTCTTCAATCACCTAGTCTCCACCACTCATTCTGGCCCGAATTCATCTACTTGTACTATTTTTTGGTGTGCATTTCTTCTCTTCCCAGAAAAACTAAACTACTTTGATTGAAATCATGCTCTTTGTATTTCTCTTGTATAATTACCCTAGTATAATGCTGAATGCTGTTTAATTGTTAAGCACGTATTGGTTTAATTGAACAGAAGTATTTCATGGAACTCCAAAACTGAAAGGAATTATGATTTAAAAGTTATAAAAATTACTCCCAAGTAGTGGCACAGTTACCCTTTCAAAAATTTTTTTCAGGGCTTCCCTGGTGGCGCAGTGGTTGGGAATCTGCCTGCCAATGCACGGGACACGGGTTCGAGCCCTGGTCTGGGAAGATCCCACATGCCGCGGAGCAACTGGGCCCATGAGCCACAACTACTGAGCCTGCGCGTCTGGAGCCCGTGCTCAGCAACAAGAGAGGCCGCGATAGTGAGAGGCCCGCGCACCGCGATGAAGAGTGGCCCCCGCCTGCC
>NW_006799328.1:175652-223723 GCF_000442215.2 Lipotes vexillifer
CGGGGGCCACTCTTCATCGCGGTGCGCGGGCCTCTCACTATCGCGGCCTCTCTTGTTGCTGAGCACGGGCTCCAGACGCGCAGGCTCAGTAGTTGTGGCTCATGGGCCCAGTTGCTCCGCGGCATGTGGGATCTTCCCAGACCAGGGCTCGAACCCGTGTCCCGTGCATTGGCAGGCAGATTCCCAACCACTGCGCCACCAGGGAAGCCCTATATTTAAATTTCATCATGTCAAAGTATGACACACTGTATCCCTTGCACAAAACTCCATAAATTAAATATATAGTTCTCAAAACTCAGATAACGCCCAGAGAAAGATCATATACCATACAACTTAAATAGCAGCTACTCTAAAGCAGTCTGGCTTTAAATGCATACAGAATTGTGCATTCAAAATGGAATTTTAATCAGTCCCATCTACATTGAATGTTTCTTTCAAATCTGTTATTTGGAATAATTGCTAACATTTATTGAGTATTCATCATGTGCCAGGTAACTTTCTAAGCCCTTTAACAAATATTGTCTCATTTAATCCTCAAACAACTGTATGAGGTGGGTTATTATATTCCCAGTTGACAGACAGGAAGATAAAGAAATTAAATAACTTGCCAAAGTCATACAGATAAAAATGCCAGAGCCAGAATTTGAATCGAGACAGTCTAACACCAGAGTGGGTGCTCTTACCTCCTTCTTGCACACTGCCTTTCAATAGGGATCAATTTCAAGGCAAAATAAACCCTACTAAGTTTGACTCCTTAAAAGAGAAATTCTATGAATTCCAAAAGGATTTTAAAGTCTATCTAGGTGAGAGAAAGACTACTAGCTCTGAAAGGACTGGTATTGAGAAAACATTTCCCTTGATTAATTTAATACTGCAGTAATGTGAAATAGCCCAATCCATGCATTAAAGATTAGAAGATGGTTTATACCTATTTTACTTTCTCACTCCATACTCAGTAATGTGTAATTTTGCCCTGCCAGATAATTAAGAGATTAAAAATATAGCTTGACTTAATATTTTACTGCCCCAATATTCTTCCTTCCAACTGTAAGGAAAGAGGTCCTCTTACTTGCTTTCTAAAGCCAATCCATCAACCAGTATTCTAGATCTCCATGCCCATTCACATTTCCCTTGGGCACCATCTCCCATGTTTATTTCAAACCTCTATCATCTCTAATCTCTACTTCACAGGATACTTTTCTTCCACTGCCATGCATATTCTTGTATTCCTAACACTAAAAATGTTTTGTTTAAATCCTACTTGTCTCATCCGTTTTGAGACCAATTTCCTGGAAATACGGTATACAACTATTGCCTCCACTTACTAATAAATATTTTTTTGGAAATCTTCAGCAACCTCTCTTATGAATCCATCACTATAAAGACATGGCACTTTTGAAGATTACCAATAATATTTTTGTGAAAACCATGTCCAAATACTTGGTTCATCAAGTTTGCTCATTCTTACTCCTCTAAACTTTCTGTTACCTTGTTTTTTTCAGACACTCAATTATTTCTCCTCCTTGTTTCTTATGGTTCCTTCTGATTCATTTGCTGATTCCTATCCTTCCTCCAGTCCCAACAGTGCATGTCTCCTCACACTCTGAAATCACTCATTCTCCATATAACATTCATTCTACATATGACTCCTAAATCTCTATTTTCAGACCTTTGCACCTGCATTTCCAATTTCCTGTAAAACATTAAACATTTTTGTCCTCAAACTCATTAAGTTCAAAGCTAAACATTATTTCACAACCAATCTTTCCTTTCCAACTACCCTGTTTCTCAGTAATAATTCCACTCTTCCTTCTCATTTTCCTTCCTGCCCCTTAAAATACTTAGTCATCTTTTACTCTTCCCTCAACTTCATGTTTACATCCGAATTAGCAACAAATTCTGACATATTTCTTGAAAGCATACATACTAGCCCTCTCAGATTTGGCCTTCACTTGCATTCTTAATTATAGCCACTTATCTTATTCCCAGTCTTAACCCCTTTCCCCAATCCATGACTAGTTTCTCCACAGACACCACTTTTATCTTGTCATTACCTTGCTTGAGATCCCATAACAATTCCCACACATCTTCTAAATAAATGAAGCCAAAACCTCTGCCTGGATTTCAAGGCACGTGATCATATTATCTGATCCTATCCAGGTTCATTTTCTACTACTTCAGTTCTTACCCCAAGATCCACGGACAAAGGGTCTTTCCAAAATCTAAAAGCCCTCTAAGGTTGAATGCAAAATGGTGTATGTGTGTGTATTTGGTGAGAGAAGAGGGTGAAGAAAGGTCCAGGAGATGATTCTTTAAACGGTTAAGAGCCACTGCCCTACACCCAAACATGCCCCCCTTCCCCTCGGCTGCTCATCACCCTCCTGCTCTTCATGCCTGTCATGTTTGCCTCTGCTTCCGGACTTTTTTATTCAACCTATTGCCAATTAAGACTACTTCTCTAGACCCATTTGTCTGACCAAATCCAATCTATCCTTCAAGTTTCATCTCAGGAGAAGCTTCCAAGTATCCACAGCTAGCTCTCCGGCCAATTCCTCTTGCACTTGCAGTTTAGAACACACAATTACAACTCAGTTGTTTTTCTTATGCTAAGTCCGTGAAGGAAGGGACCCTGACTTAAATCACTTTTGTACATCGTCACCTAACGCCAATGCTAAGCAGGTCGTGTGAAACGCATCTGAACCCCCAAGTATTGTAACGATAACGACCACACAACAGGGCAAAACACAAAGTTTACTGCCACGCCTGGACCAATAACAAAGCATCTTACCAATAAAATGCCGTGATGACGCTGTCAACCATTCCCTTCACGAATCATTCTTCAAGTCTGGATCCAAAACTACGTCGAAACTGAAATCCCCTGAAGTAAAACAGCCGCCAAAATGACAACGAAGAGTAAGTCCGGAGGAAACCCAGGCGCTCCCAAATTCCCTCTCGCTCCACCACAGGTGGGTTCACGACGGACGCAAACGGGCCCAGTAAGGAGACCTCAGCTCCCGCAAGCGCCAGCCGAGCCCGACACTTCACGCCTGGAGGGACATTTCCGCTGACTCAGCCACCCAGCTCCGCGACCCTCGCTCCCGCGGAGTCTGCTTCAGCCCAAGGAGGGAAAGGGCAAGGGACAGTGTATCCCAACTCGCCCCTCTCCACCTGAGGCCTCAGGAGCCAACGCCAGCTCCAAAATTCCGCCGTTGAGAAGAAGCAAGTTTGCTTTCAGCCGCCTCCTCAGTTTAAAATCGTTTCCCGACTCGCTCTGCGGCAGGACGCTGGGCGCCTCCACGGCGCCGATTCCAAGTCAGTGAAGCAACTACGGTTGCCATTTTAACTGAGGGCACGGGAGCGCTCTAACCATTAAAGTCTACTTTCCTAATCGCGGGGTGTTAATTTTCCGCGCTTTTCTACCGGGGCTCAGCGGTCCTTCAAACTTCCGCCCGTAGTAAAGATGGCGGCATTCCCTCTGTTCTGACTGGTTGACTCCCTCCACCGTAATCTTGGCTGTTCTTGGGGTGGGTTAAGGAGCGCTTGGCTCCCAGCGACGATCTGTGTGTGGTTTCGGGACCTAGAAACATTTTGGATTTGCTTGCATTCCTCCTTCTGAAGACCCGAGGTCGGCCACCAGGTTTGGGAGATTTGAAACGCGGGGCTGATTTTCCTCCCTGTTTTCCGGTTCTGCCCGCGGGAACCTTCGGGGAAGCGTGGAAGGATGGGAAGGGCGTGCGCCTGCTGACCGACCCCGTGCTGCCTCTGCGCGGCCGCGGTGTCCCGCCTTGGCTGCTGTATGGAATCGTACGCTTGTCACTTCAGGCCGAAGCTTTGTTTGTTAATAGAAGTGAAACGGATGCGTTGAGAGGGGACAAAGATTTTAAAAGGTCCTTCCCCTACCCAACTTCCCCAAAGGCCCCAAAGACTGCAGATTTATCTAGTTTGCCGACACGAGCTCTTGAATGTTCAGCGGACAAGGGCTTAAATATAAGAGAGTGGGAACTCCTAACATTTTAAGGGATTTGTGTGTATTTCCAAAACTGACTTTTGACCGCCATCCAACACCTGCAGCGTGAGATTCCTGAGCGTCTCGCCATCCTGCGGCTCTAACATGTTCTGTTGGTTAAGTCGGCTGTACAGGAGTTTATCCAGACCCACTAGAAGGACCACACAGCTGATCGGGGGTTCTTTCTCCCGAAGTCTGGTACTGAGTTCACAGAGGAGAATTCCAGGTGAATGTAGTGAAGAGGTTTGTCCTCTGAACAGCCCAGCCTTTCCTCCCTTTCTCTGCAGCAAGAGTGCTTATTCCATTTTTCCCCTAGTCTCGACTGGATAGCTTTATGTGTAGAAGTACATCATTCACCCTCTTCATTTCTTATAATGTAGTTTTCTCCCTGGAATTTAAAAAGAGCAGAAAAGTAACCACATGAATAGGCTATTAATTAAGCTCATGCTGTGAATAAGAAGCCTAAAAAATTCTTTCATACTTGAGAGTTTTCAAATGTACAAGTGACTATTTCACTCTAGATTCATACTACAACCAGTTACTGCACCATCAAATTTATGAAATTCCCAAGATCCTATTTCATTTGGGGAAGAAATGTGCACTATTAAGAACAGTGCGTTTTAGGTTAATGCAGATGCTGGGTGATCAAAAATATTTATATTCTTAACACAGGCAAAAATTTACATTAAGACAGTTATTCACATGGCTTTTGACACATTTGCAGGTAAATTTAAGTGATTGATTACATTCTTCAACTTTATAAATTTCATCCATTGACATGAAAAAAGATGGTATGATTTGAGAGTCTATTCTCAAACAATGTGCAAATGATATATTTTTAATCTTACTTTTTTTCGTTTCTTTAAGAACTCAGTAGCTTTGTTGCCCGGACCAACACGTGTGGAGAGTTGCGTTCTTCTCACTTAGGCCAAGAAGTCACCTTGTGTGGATGGATTCAGTACCGAAGGTAGATAGAGGCAGGTGGTATGCATGATGGTGGTTTTCCTAAGGCAATTTTAAACTGCTATTAATTTTTAACCAGTCAGAAGAATAAAAGCTTTGCAACTCCTGTAGGAGTCTCAGAAGTCATTGAATTTTCAGTTTTTTTGTTTTGAAAGACTCAAATAGTGTCACTCTCAGTAAGTACCAGTAACATCTGTTGAAGGGTATAATAAGTGTGATCCACCAAGGGACAGAAATGTCCCTAGGTTTACTAAGATTGAAGAGTTCCTGGGACCAGTAATTGGGTAAGCTGGTAAGCTTCCATAGCATAAAACATAGTTTTTGCTAAATTTAGGTAGAGAAAAAGTCTAAAAACATGAACAATGATTCCTTAATGTTAGAGGACATATTATTGTTGTTGTTCATCTCTATATTCCAGAACATACCTGAATGGAACATTAATTCACAATGAAGAGATCCAAAATACATAGATTGACTGATTTTCCTAAAGAATATGTCCCAAATGGGTGGATATTTGACCCATACATTTGGTGACTTTTATCTCCTGAAGGAAAATCTGAGGAGGCTTTCTGTACCTCTTCTTGGTACTAAGAACTGTATGAGAAATGTTGGTTGAATGCTAAAATATTGGGATTTGGGGGACCTTTTGATGGCTTATAGAGGCATTAAGTTAGTACTGGACCTCTTTTAGAAAATTTTAGATTACATCTTATTTTTAGGAAAATAAAAGATTTTATATTGCCATATTTTAAAAAATGACCAATCAGATGTCTCTAATATGCTAAAATATTACCTTTGGATGTTAATATATGGAAAGTTTCCAATTTTAATTCAAATTTCTTATAAAGACTTAAGCCAATAAAATTTTTTAAGTTTTAAAATCTGCCTTTTCATTAATAAGCCATCTGGATAGCATTAGTAAGCTGTACATATAGCTACTAAAAGTTGAAATTGTAAACGAAAAAGTTTTTCATTAATAAGCTACAAGATAATTACACAAATATAACTATGAATGCATATTATTATAAAAAAGCAACATGTGAAATTGCATGGGTTTTTTATTTGTTTTGCCTGCATAAATTTTGGTCTCAAAGATTTTATCCTAATATGTTCACTTTCTTCATTAATCAGGCAAAACATCTTCCTGGTCCTAAGAGATTTCCATGGGCTTGTTCAAGTTATCATTCCTCAGGATGAGGTAATAGAAGTTTCCTCCTGTTATCTCCAAGCCTCTTTGATGCTGTGGTTAGAATAAATGAAGCATGTTGGATAAGTATGTTTGAGATTTCAAATTAAGAAGTTTATTGTTATGGGCTTCCCTGGTGGCGCAGTGGTTGAGAGTCCGCCTGCCGATGCAGGGGACACGGGTTCGTGCCCTGATCCGGGAAGATACCACATGCCGCGGAGCGGCTGGGCCCGTGAGCCATGGCTGCTGAGCCTGCGCATCCGGAGCCTGTGCTCCGCAACGGGAGAGGCCACAACAGTGAGAGGCCCGCGAATCGCGAAAAAAAAAAAAAAGCAGTTTATTGTTAATGAAAATTAGAACTACCATAAGCCACATTAAGACAAATGACAAACTGCGAAAAAATATGTGCAATTCATGTCACAGACAAAGGGCTAATTTCTCTAATATCTAAAAGGCTACTACAAATCAATTAAAATTAAAAAAAAAAACCAGTGCAGAATATGAACATAAAATTTATAGAAAAAATATATAAATGGCTATTTTTCTATATGTCTGTAGACATATGAAAATATGCCCAACTTCACTCATAAGCAGAGAAATATGAATTAAAGCTACACAGAATTGTTATTTTTTATGCACTGGATTGACAACACACTGTGTTTGGGGAAACAAGTGCTCATACATTCCTGGAGGGAGTATAACTTGGCACTAGCTCTATGGATGGCAGTTTGGCAATATCAAAATTATAAATGCATATATCCTTTGAACCATTCATTCCACTTGTAGTCAATGATCTTAAAGCTATCTTACATGTAGACTTACATAGATGCTAAATGACACAAATACAAGGTTATTCACTGCTGAAATATTTTTACTCGAAAGAACCATCTAGGGCTTCCCCGGTGGTGCAGTGGTTGAGAATCCGCCTGCCAATGCAGGGGACACGGGTTCGATCCCTGGTCCGGGAAGATCCCACATGCCGCGGAGCAACTAAGCCCGTGTGCCACAACTACTGAGCCTGTGCTCTAGAGCCTGTGAGCCACAACTACTGAGTCCGCATGCTGCAACTACTGAAGCCTGCGTGCCTAGAGCCTGTACTCCACAATAAGAGAAGCCACTGCAATGAGAAGCCCGCGCATTGCAGCGAAGAGTAGCCCCTGCTCGCCGCAACTAGAGAAAGCCCGCATGCAGCAACAAAGACCCAACACAGCCAAAAATAAATAAATAAATAAATTTTTTTAAAAAGAAAGAACAATCTAGATGTTCCCCAATAAGAGACTGGTGTAAAAAATAATGTACATCCTTACAGCTATGGAAAAGACTGAAGAAGCTTATTATGTACTAATATGGGAAAAAAATCCAAGGTATATTGTTAGATATAAAAACAGGATACAGAAGAGCATGTAGAGTGGTACTATCTATACTAAAAAGGGCATGTGTATGTGTGTATGTTATGAACTGTCCCTGGAAGGACACATAACATTGGGTATCTCTGGAGAGGGGAATTAAGGAGCTGGAGAGAGACTTTTCACTGTAGATCTGTTTATACCCTTTGAATTTGAGCCATGTGAAGGTACTACCTGCTCAAAAAATAATTACCATTAAATTCAGATAAAATAAAGAACTCTCATCATGTTGCTGAACATCGTTGGTTTCTATTTTGGTAATATTTACAAATGTTTGTACACCTGAGAAAAATAAGATTTACTCTGCTTTTAATGTTTGAAGTAAGTAAAGAGCCATGGGTTATCTTTTAGGGATCAGGATGCAGAGATGAGCATAGCTAACCCAGGAGAACTCCTTCACTTTGGACTCCATTATTGCTCTTGGATTTAACTGCCCCTAAGGCTAACCCTGGAGACAGTTGCCTTAAATTATGTGGGAATTGTTTGCATTAATCATTCTTCTCCTTATTTTCCTTTAAGGAAAAAAATTTTTAATTCTTAACTAATAGTTTTACTTGCTATATTATACGGAGTCAAAATGGGGATGCAGTTTACCAAAGTCTTTAATAAAGTCATTAAGAGAAGCCCCAGTATTTATTGCAATTAAGCTATGAGTGTTAACATTTTTCTAAGCCATAATCTACAGTTGCTGCAGAGTCCTTTAAGTTCATTTATTTGTTGGAACTATTTTCCCCTCTTATTCTATAGTCGGCTGCTTCTGTGAAGAAGATTTTATGTGAAGCCCCCATGGAATCTGTGGTGCAAGTGTCTGGGACAGTAATTTCTCGACCTCCAGGACAAGAGAATCCAGTTAGTAATTTAGAAACTGTCCATTTAAATTTTACCTGTGTACATGTGCACTGTCTGTCAACACATTCAGGCAACAGCAACTGAGTATCAGATATCCATCCAGCACCAAAGCTCTGCAGGTTCTACAAATGAACCTACAGATTTTAAAATCTTCACTGCAAACATAAACACCTATGTAAATATGCATGTTAAAACATTTGGTAATGAGCTCATCAACCACAGATATACATAAGAATGTCAAAGTCGTATACAGACATTTATGTTTTAGACTATACACTATAAGCACCCCGTGTTTTACATATGTAAATAAATGCTTGTGTTTTATAAATATTCATTGTGTACATGTCCTGATGAGTGATTTTTAAAATAGGTCTTTTCTCTCTTTCTCTCTTTAAGAAAATGCCAACAGGTGAGATTGAAATCAAAGTTAAAACAGCTAAACTTCTGAATTCCTGCAAGAAGCTGCCCTTTGAAATTAAGGACTTTGTGAAGGTGCCATCCTGTTACTAATAAACTAGAGTATCTAGAAAATGTTGATAACCAGTAAAGTGTTTTCAGATTTTTTAAAGAAAAAGTTTAACTTCTACAAAATTAAGCATGTTATAGCTATATCATGAATTATTCTGCTAGTTTTACAATTTCCTGGTGAACTGTTCTTAAATATCAACAGTTCTTTAAGCTGTTGCAGCTCCTGAACACCTAGAATGTTTTTTCAGACAGCTGGAAACAAGGTTGTCTTTAAGACTTAGGTGTTATTTTGTTCCATTTTTTTTTGTTGTTGTGGTTTTACATTTTGAGAGGAAATTTATGTTTACCTTAGAAATGGCCACATGGCGTAGGAGATCCTGCATATATTAAGTTTAAGCCTCTAACAGCGATAAAATGTTTATAAGGCATATAAATATGATTACTGTAATTTAGGATGTTCTTTGAGGAAGCTAGACAGCACTGGATATGTAAGCCCAGCTAATTTTCAGCTTTATCGCAACTGTCTACAGTTGTAGACTTATATATACCTAATTTATAAACTAATCTATAAAGGATTTTTTAAATTGCATGGCCACTTAGTCTTACAATTGAGTTCCCAGTACTTAATATTTTAATTAGAAAAAGCAGTATAATTACAGAGTTGACCTTGTTGTGGGGAAAAAAAGGAAATATGCAGTTTTCCACCAGCTCTAAGCTTTTAGAAAGAGAAATGACAGGTAGTTATTCTATTTCTATTTGTAGTATCAAAGAAATAAACTATTCCAGGGGAAAAGGTTGTCAGCACAGGAGGGATGCAGAGAGTTCCAGCCTTGAAAATAAGCAGACCTTATCACTATGTTCCTACTAGTACAGCTGTAGAGAGTCGTCTGCTGTCCGCTTGCATTTCTTAAACTTGTCGTCCCATCCAGGTCATAAAGTCATGGCTGTTTTTGGCCCTGGTATATATTTTCTAATGATCTTTGAAATCGTTACTTTTTTTTTTTCAGGATTAAACTCCAGGCTTAAAAATGAATGGGTAGGGAGTTCCCTGGTGGTCTAGTGGTTAGGATTCCAGGCTTTCATGGCCATGGCCCGGGTTTAATCCCTGGTCGGGGAACTGAGACCCTGCAAGCCACGTGGTCAAAAAGAAAAAGGGCGAAAAAAAAGGAATGAATAAATGTTTAGTAAGGTAGGCAAATTTCAGTCAGTGAAGTGTGGTTCACTGAAAAATGTAAAATCTATGCTAATAACAAGCCTAGAAGTCATAGGAATTAAGGATGGTGGTGTGTGTGCACAAATGGTGGAAGCTAAAGATAGAGCTGAAGTTCTTAAAAATTCACAATCTGTATCTAAAGTTAATATCTTTTTAATATTTGAAAAATATTTAAACATAAAAATCTTTAAATTTGTTTAGAAAACAGAGGCTCTTCGTTTGCAGTATCGCTACTTAGATTTGCGTGGTGTCCAAATGCAGTATAACCTGCGACTGAGGTCCCAGATGGTCATGAAAATGCGGGAATATCTCTGTAATCTACATGGTAAGGGAAGAAACAGTAATTTCCATGTGTTTTATCCTAGAACATAATTTAGTAACATAAAACATAATTTATTTCCCTACTGGGTCATAAATACAGCCTTTTAAAGGTGATAGTGCCTGTTAATGTTGTCTAAGTATTTACCATCACTGTTGAAGGTGGACCAGCCCTTTGGTTGTTATCTGTAAGTTTTCTTAATTCTTTATCATGCTTGTACATCATTTGTTGGGAGCTCAAAAATGTTATGTGAATGAAACTAGACTCTTCAGTCAGTCCTGGGTTTTTTTCTACTATATTTGTGTTATTTTTGCTACACTAGCAGAACACAAGGAAAACCATAACAGTTCAGTACACAGAATCTATCAAACAGAATTATTTCATTACAAAATTATCAACTTTATGAACAGAATAGGATTTTATGAAAATCTTCAGCTTCCCTCTTGGGTTTGTAGAAACCAGAATCAATATGCTTCGTAGCTTATTTCAGTCAAAATTCCTAATTAAAGGGTAGCCTCAGATTTGTTGGACTGTATTGTAGACATCATATTTGGTAAATTCCCATCTATTAAATTCTGATATTTCTCTCTTTTTAGGGTTTGTGGATATAGAAACACCAACATTATTTAAAAGGACTCCAGGGGTATGTATATTCCTTAAATCAGCCTACTAATAATGTCCTGTTAGTTATGAAACTGGGCCACTTTGCTTTTATATTCCCTTAGTTCTATTTCTTTTATTTATTTTACTGCCTTGGGATGTTCACACTAACTAGGAATTTTAAGAGTTGAGCAAATTATATGGGTCAGTACTTTTAGTCAGAATCCTTTAATCCTACATCATTTTCTTTCCATTGAGGTTTATAGCTACAAATCAATAATGAATTGGTTCATTAAAAATAAATCCATTGTTCATTAAGAACTGACATTTTCAAACACTGATATTTATATAGTCTATGGACTTATAAAATTATAGTTTAAATTTAGAAAAGCAGTTTGGAATTACTTGAATAGGAATTGACGCACAAAATCCTTTTTAGCTAGTAACAGAATTGGGCATTCATTTCAACAAGCATACATTTAATACTTGCTATATACAAATATTTAAAGCCTACTATGTGCAAGCCTTCTGGGGACTAAGGGATGAGCAAGAAATGATCTGTCATTGTGGGAACTTTGCTCTTTAGTTGATTTCATTGATGAACTGAAGTAGTGACTTCTACCAGTTCTTGAATTTGCTTTTTAATAATATCTCTGCTCTCCCTCTCTCTCATTCAAAGGGTGCAAAAGAGTTTGTAATACCATCCAGGGAACCTGGAAAGTTTTATTCTCTCCCTCAGAGTCCTCAGCAGTTTAAGCAGCTTCTGATGGTTGGTGGTTTAGACAGGTGAGCTTTCTTTATGATAGTACTGGTCAGAAAAGGAAAAGAGGGGGAAGAAAGGGGAAAAGGAAACACAAAATTGTCTAATCTCTTAAAAGAAGGTTTGAAAATGTATGAGAGTTTGGAAAATACTTGTAAAATACCCTAAAAATGTGTAGTCATTATGTAAAGGTTTATTGGGTGACCATCGTGTACAAAGCTCTATGCTAGTAGATGGGGTAGGGGGTTAAAAACAAAAAAGAATAGGTTTTGCTCTCAAGGAGCTAATGAATCTAGTAAGACAAAATAGGATATTAAAATCAACTGTGATGTAAACCAAAAATAAGTAGGTTGAGCGTTGCAAATTAGTTGTATTAAGAGGTTTGAAATTATATTGTTTTGGGAAATATTAAAAACTTTGGGAACGAGGCCTTCTGGGACAGAGCTGCATTTCAGCAGATAAAGATGAGAGTTGGAATGGCATAGCACAGGAAAGCTCAAGTGTATTCATGGAGCAGTGAGTATTTCAATTTGGCTGAAGGAAAAGAGTGTGTATAAAGAAGTATGGACTGCCTTGCATGTCAGTCTAATATATGAATATCCAAAGGTGCCACTGTATGTTTGTAAGACAATATATTGAGCAGTTAGCTTCTCATGGGTCAACTATGTATCTGATTAGATTAGAGCATCATAAAGAATTTTAAAATTTCTTATGCCCTTTTAGTATCATTATTATTTTGTACCCTGCATTGCCAGGAACTTTTGGGGGAAAGTGTGTGTGTGTTTCTAGAATCCTGACTCAATTAACACTATTTTCCAATTGTAGATATTTTCAGGTTGCCCGATGTTATCGAGATGAAGGATCAAGACCAGACAGACAGCCCGAATTTACTCAGGTACTAAGTTATATTCACTCATCTCTTACTGATTCAGCCTTGCTACAGCCAAGAATGTCAAAACCAGGATAGAAATTATATATACTTCTCATTACATTTTATCTATCAGATATTTAATTAAACTAACCTGCAGTTGAGGCATTAGTTATTTAATTTTTGATCCACTTATAAAGAATATGGTCATAAACTAAGGAATGACAGATTCCTACAGTGTTTTAATGGTCATGATATGAAAAAGTTCTTTAAAAAAATCTCTTGTGGGCTTCCCTGGTGGCGCAGTGGTTGAAAGTCTGCCTGCTGATGCAGGGGACACGGGTTTGTGCCCCGGTCCGGGAAGATCCCACATGCCGCGGAGCGGCTGGGCCCGTGAGCCATGGCCGCTGAGCCTGCGCGTCTGGAGCCTGTGCTCCGCAACGGGAGAGGCCACAGCAGTGAGAGGCCCGCGTACCGCAAAAAAAAAAAATCTCTTGTGCACTAAAACAGACAATTCTGTATGTTAATATTTAACCTATTTATCTGGTCAGCGTCATCAAAGCTATTATGATTTAGTTTCTGTATGATATCATATTAATTAGTATGGCACAGAAATCAGTAATCAGCACAAAAACCATAAGATTTGGAGTTGGACAGACCTAAGATCAAATGTAATGTAACCGTACATAATCAGGCAAGTCACTTAGCCTCTCTGAGCCTTAAGCCATGAGATAGTTGTAGGAACTAAAAGTTTGATGTATGTAAAGCATTAGATGTACAGTAATATTTAACCTGCTTCCCCATGTATTAAGAACAGAATCCAATGGTAATTTAAAACAAGAAAAATATATAAATATGTATGTATATACTAATATTGTGGCTCTTCAAATTAGTTTCCGTATGTTGCTTTGGTTTCAGATTGACATAGAGATGTCCTTTGTAGAACAGACTGGCATCCAGAGTCTAATTGAGGGTTTGCTCCAGTATTCATGGCCCAGTGACAAAGATCCTGTGGTGGTTCCTTTTCCTTCTATGACTTTTGCTGAGGCGTTGGCCAGCTATGGAACTGATAAACCTGACACTCGCTTTGGGATGAAGGTACTTTTCTTCACGTTTCCAAGACTCTGCCCCCGAATAGCCCTATAGTCTTTTGAACTACTTTGATGTTTACAACCAGTTACACACACTGTTATATCATATTTTTTGTTGTTACCTTAGCTTGTTACTTTTGTTGTTACCCAGCTACAGCAGGAGAGAATAATAGCATGTTAGCATTACAGTACCTTTTCTCTATCTACTGTGTTCCAAGATTCATTTCCAAGAGCAAGGTTCTTGCTATAATGTTTTTATTACTAACAAGTTATTAGTTACATGGATACAAATGGTAACTTGAAAGGAAAAAAAAAAAAACCTGTTCTTTCCTCTTGAATTTTTCTTAAGCTAAAATGGCACTTGGAAGGCAAATGATTAAGAGTTATTTATTCTTTTTCCCTGGTCTATAAAGAGCTCAAACATATGGAAACGTTTATTCACATTGTTAAGATCTACACATATTTAACTAAGGGTACAGTAGAACTTACACAGAGCAGTTTTCCTTAGCAGGCCTCTTATTATTTGCTCTTAGACAGCAACAGCCCTTCATCACTGTAATGCTGGTGACATTTCTATATCTCAATTCTCAGTGCAGATTCCTTAGAAACTGAGTTCTGCTTGGTCCACGAATAGGCAGTGCTCAATTCTCAGAATGAAAAAAACAGCACACAAAAAAGTTCTAACTGCCTATTTACAGCAGCCAGCTTGACTACTCCTTGTTTCTTCTTTTGTAATATGAAATGGTGGTTCTTAAGTCAGACTACTTAAGTTAAATTCTGGCTCTGCCACTTACTAGCTGTGTTATCTTGGGCAAGTCATTTCTTTCTCTGTGCCTTGGTTTTCTCATCTATTAAATGGGGATAATAAGAGGGCCTACCTCATACTCTTGTTGTGCAGATGAAATGAATTATTACTAATGAATAATTAGTACATTAACACTTGTCATGGTGCCCAGCCCATGGTAAACACTCTGTGAATGCGCTCTATAAACATTAACAAGATCTACTTTCCTCTTTTTTTTTTTTTTTTTTTTTTTTTGCTTACGCGGGCCTCTCATGGGCCTCTCACTGTTGTGGCCTCTCCCGTTAAGGAGCACAGGCTCCGGACGCGCAGGCCCAGCGGCCATGGCTCACGGGCCCAGCCGCTCCGCGGCATGTGGGATCCTCCCGGACCGGGGCACGAACCCGTGTCCCCTGCATCGGCAGGCGGACTCGCAACCACTGCACCACCAGGGAAGCCCCCTACTTTCCTCTTTAAAATATTGTTTGTAAAAAGGTTTTGAGGGACTTCCCTGGTGGCACGGTGGTTGGGAATCCACCTGCCAATGCAGGGGACACAGGTTCAATCCCTGGTCTGGGAAGATCCCACATGCCGCAGAGCAACTAAGCCTGTGCACCACAGTTACTGAGCCTGCACTCAAGAGCCCATGAGCCACAACTATTGAGCCAGCGCTCTAGAGCCCGCGAGCCATAAGAGAAGCCACCGCAATTGGAACCCCTGCACCACAATGAAGAGTAGCCCCTGCTCGCCGCAACTAGAGAAGGCCCACGTGCAGCGACAAAGAGCCAAATGCAGCCAAAAATAAATAAATAAATAAATTATTTTTAAATAGGTTTTGAAAAAATAAAATAAATATAAAAAATAAAAAAGGTTTTGAGATAAACATTACTTCACGTTTAATTACCTTTTCCTGTTATCCATTTTCCAGATTGTAGATATCAGTGATATGTTCAGAAACACAGAGGTTGGATTTCTTCAAGATGCGCTTAGTAAACCCCAAGGAACCATCAAAGCCATATGTATCCCTGAAGGAGAAGTAAGTGGAGCACAATTCTATATTTTCTTTAAAATGTATATTTGGGAAGTAAATATGTTCAACATTGGTACATTTAAACTTTAGAAAGAAAAATTCTCTTTAAATAAAAATGCATTTTTCATATAAATTCTAATAGTGTCTCTAAAACTGTAAGTAGAAAATGATAAAACTATATGAATATGAGTTTACATTTTCAAGATCTAGAGCTTTTATTTTTCCTTTTAAATAATGCTGTAAAGTTATCCTGTACTTCATTTGGGCTTATTTCCACCAGTGATGAGTATAAAATAGTATTCCTATTCTGTCTCCAGCCTCAGTTTGTCCAACAGCTCCCAGCCCCATATCAGCTCCAGCATAGCCCTTGCGTGTTGGTTCTTGGTCTTCTGATGCTCTGGGGTCTACTGCATTAATAATGGAAAGAGAAATGAGGTGGAGCTATGAAAAGCAAAAGGAAGGGAAATGAGGGTAGGAGAGAGAAAGAATGGTTGGGTTGGGTTGGATAAGCATGGACTCTTAAGTAATGGGGCATGTCTATTTTCTGTAGTTAGTAAATCTGCTTTGAAAATAATTTAAGAAGAGTTCTAAAAGTATTTTGAATAAGATTACTGTTTTGAAAGGCTATTCAGTTGGATACATAAGCATATTAGTATATTTAAAATGGGGATAAGAATTCAGTCTCATTACTTTTTTTTTCACTTCATATGTTCAGTGGAAAGTAATTTGGTGTCTGTATTCTAGTCCAGACATATTGAATGTGTTTGGGTAAGCTCGGTATAACATATATTGCTTGTTATTATTATTTACCCCAACTGGAGTATGTCCAATTCTTTCCCAAGTAGATTATAAGGACTGCAGGGTCATGAACCATGTTTTCACCTTTTTATATCTCCCATACCTAATTAAGGACTCCATGAATATTAGTGATGATGATAGCCATAATGTCTCACTTAGAAACACATTGAGATAATTTAGAAAAGTAAGATATAAAGAATTTTAAGAGACTTGAAATAATCAAATTCTGAATCCTCTTATTGATTTTATTGATCCTTCACAATTCAGTTGCAAAGATTCATTTTGAACATACTATAGATACACAGTCTTCTGTGGAATACATTCACAGCTATTTCCAATAAGACCTGCATAATTAGAAAAAAATACACCCTGTAACAAGCCTTAAAATTCTGTCATTTGAGGGCTTCACTGGTGGCGCAGTGGTTGAGAGTCCGCTTGCCGATGCAGGGGACACGGGTTCGTGCCCCGGTCCGGGAAGACCCCACATGCCGTGGAGCAGCTAGACCCGTGAGCCATGGCCGCTGAGCCTGTGCATCCGGAGCCTGTGCTCCGCAACGGGAGAGGCCACAACAGTGAGAGGCCTGCATACCGCAAAAAAAAAAAAAAAAATTTTGTCATTTGACAACAGAAATTAAATCTTTATTGAATCTTATTATTGTGATGGAAAAACACAAAATATACTTGTTTCCCATTTCATTTCATAAACATGTTTGTGAAGCTAAGTGTCATACTGATGAGTTCACTCTTTCTTTCATCAGAAATACTTAAAAAGGAAAGACATTGAGTCCATTAGAAAATTTGCAGCTGACCATTTTAATCAGGTAAGGAGCAGGTTTTTTCCTTTCTTTTAGGGATTCTATATTTTTAACTGTTAATTGCTTGAGCTCTTATGCTATCATTAGTTTTGAGGGGCTTGTTATTTCAGATCATTCTACTTTTCTTCTTTTTATTTTTAAAGTTAATCTTACCCCTGGGTATAACTCCAAAACTTCAACTTAGTTGAATTCACCATTAATCAGAATGTGAAAGTTCAACCATAGCCTTTTAAAATAAACAGTGGTACTTTAATGCAGTTGGGAAAATTAAATAGAGCCCCATGTGCCCAAGGTTTAAATGAAAGCATGGCAGGTATGAAAGAAAGCCAGTATTCATTGTTCTTCCCATACCCTTTTTAGAATTATGAATATACCTTTCCTTTGACAGATACACTTTGTGTTCTTGGCTTTGTGAACAGTAGCACTAAAATACGAAGGAGGAGCAGGAAATGGGCATTCTTACACTGTCACTGGAAGTATAAATTACCTCAGCCATTTTGGAATCACTAACTTTAAAAATAGTCATACTTTAAAATATGATCCTTTGAGTCAATAATTTTCTATACTTTAAAGAAAGGATCTTAGATATGAGGACACTTATGCACAGTATCATTTACAGGAATAAAATGAAACCATATGGGTGTGATTAAATAAATTAAGGTAGAATTAAAGGAATAAATGTTAAAGTTCCTTTTAAAAATTTTGCCTCTTAACTAAAAGTTTATAATGTAGGAAAAATGTTCAGGTTTTAATGATTTGTAGGAAAAGGAGAATACAGAACTATATATTCACTGATCATAACCAGGTATAAACACTGTATTTGTGGATTGAAAATGGATTACTCAAACAGTCTCTTCAGCAAGTGGTGTTGGGAAAGCTGGACAGCCACATGTAAATCAATGAAGTTAGAACACACCCTCACACCATACACAAAAATAAACTCAAAATGGCTTAAAGATTTAAAATATAAGACATGACACCATATAACTCCTAGAAGAGAACATAGGCAAAACGTTCTCTGACATAAATCATAGTCATACTTTGTTAGATCAGTCTCGCAAGGCAAAAGAAATAGAAGCAAAAAGAAAAAAATGGGGCCTAACCAAACTTATAAGCTTTTGCACAGCAAAGGAAACCATAAACAAGACAAGACAACCTACAGACTGGGAGAAAATATTTGCAAATGATGTGACCAACAAGGGCTTTATTTCCAAAATTACAAACAGCTCATACAACTCAATATCAAAAAACCAAACAACACAGTCAAAAAATGGGCAGAAGACCTAAATAGAGATTTCTCCAAGGAAGACACACAGATGGCCAATAGGCACATGAAAAGATGTTCAACATCGTTAATTATTAGACAGACGCAAACCAAAACTACAATGCCATCATCAAAAAGTCTACAAATGAGGGCTTCCCTGGTGGCACAGTGGTTGAGAGTCCACCTGCCGATGCAGGGGACACGGGTTCGTGCCCCAGTCCGGGAAGATCCCACAGGCCACGGAGCGGCTAGACCCGTGAGCCATGGCCGCTGAACCTGCACGTCCGGAGCCTGTGCTCCGCAACGGGAGAGGCCACAACAGTGAGAAGCCCGCGTACCGCAAAGAAAAAAAAAAGTCTACAAATAATAAATGCTGGAGAGGGTGTGGAGAAAAGGAAACCCTCCTACACTGTTGGTGGGAATGTAAATTGATGCAGCCACTATGGAGAACAGTATGGAGGTTCCTTAAAAAACTAAAAATAAAGTTACCATATGATCCAGCAATCACACTCCTGGCATATATCCAGAAAAGAGCAAACCTCTAGTTTGAAAAGATACATGCACCCCAGTGTTCATAGCAGCACTATTTACAATAACCAAGATATGGAAGCAACCTAAGTATCCATCAACAGATGAATGGATAAAGATGTGGGGGGTGTGTGTGTACACACACAATGGAATATTACTCAGCCATAAAAGAACAACAAAATAATGCCATTTGCAGCAACATGGGTGGAGCTAGAGATTATCACACTAAGTGAAGTAAGTCAGAGAAAGACAAATATATCACTTATATGTGGAATCTAATAAATACAAATGAACTTATTTACCAAAAAACAGACTCACAGACATAGAAAACAAACATGGTTACCAAAGGGGAAGTGGGGGAGGGATAAATTAGGAGTTTGGCATTAACAAATGCACACTACCATGTATAAACTAGATAAGCAACAGTGATGTACTGTATAGCCCAGGGAACTATAGTCAGTATCTTGTAATAACCTATAACAGAAAAGAATAAAAAAATAAATATATATGAATAACCGAATCACTTTGCTGTACACCTGAAACTAACACAATATTGTAAATCAACTATACTTCAATTTTTTTAAAAAAAGAGAGGAATAAAAAAGAAAATGGACTACCCACCTCTACTACCACACATCACAAGTCTCATACATCAAGTTCAAAGGGATTTTTCAAGAAAATATAAGGATAATGGTTTCCAAAATGGGTCAAGGCAAAATAAGAAAAGCCAGGGGTATAAAAAGGTTTTCATTAAGTTAAATGAATTTAAAGGATTATACTTCTCATTTTTTGCTATAGAAATGTGTTTTCTTTTATGAAATGATGGTAATAGTAGATATTTGGGGTTCATTTTATGCCTTTGACAAAATTCAAAATTGTCAACCCTATATCTCCCAGTTTTGTTTTTATTTTACTAGTGTTTGAAACCTGTATTTAGGAACCACAGGAACACGAAATAAGCCTGAGAGTTAACTTTGGCAGCCTTTAGTTGATGGGACTATTACTACATTTTCTTCTTCTTCTCTTTCTTCTCCTCTTTTCTTTTTTACTTTCCTAATTTCCTGAATTTTTATATTTTTAAAATGTATTAATATGTTTTAACTTGATTTGGCTTGAATTGTTTTTAATGTTTATTTTTAGCAATATGCTGCATGTACATGGTTTAAAAAAAAAAAACAAATAGTAAAGAAGGATTAATAGTTCAATACAATAAGTGTTTACTGTAGCTCACCCTATTCCAGTCCCATACCAGAGTACCTCTGTTTTTATTAGAATGCCTTTTTTTTTTTTAATTTTTGGCTGTGTTGGGTCTTTGTTGCTTCACACAGGCTTTCTCTAGTTGCGGCAAGTGGGGGCTACTCTTCCTTGTGGTAAGCGGGCTTCTCATTGCAGTGGCTTCTCTTGTTGTGGAGCATAGGCTCTAGGCCCGCGGGCCTCAGTAGTTGTAGCTCATGGGTTCAGTAGTTGTGGCTTGCGGGCTCTAGAGCACAGGCTCAGTAGTTGTGGTGCACGGGCTTAGTTGCTCTGAGGCATGTGGGATCTTCCTGGACCAGCGCTCAAACCCGTGTCCCCTACATGAGCAGGCAGATTCTTAACCACTGTGCCACCAGGGAAGCCCCTACTTATCCATTTTAAACCTTGCATCGTACCTCCTGCAATGAGAGGTAAGGCTCACATACACAGGCCTTACCTAGTTACTCTGTGCCTCTTCACAGCTGTCTTTCTGGACATTTTCTTCATTCCTCTTCTGAGTTGAAGCTACTCTTTTCCTGGATCCCAGATCTTCCTCTTTCTTACTAGTGCTGGATTATATCCTCAAGTAACTTCCTAAGACAGCATGTGAAAGAGAAACTTTCTGAATCCTTATATGTCTAAAAATGTCTTTGTGTTCAAAACCTCAAACTTGATTAATAATTTGGCTTGGTATAAAATTCTGAATTGGTAGTCATATCCCTTTAGAACAGTGCTGTCCAGTAGACCTTCTGCAATGATGGAACTGTTTCATATCTGCATTGTCCACTATGGTAGCCACCAGCCAGTGTGGCTATTGAATGCTTGATATGTGGCAAATATATACCTGAGGAACTGAATTTTTTATTTTATTTCATTTTACTTTAAATTTAAAGAGCTGCATGTGACAGTGAGCCTTAGCTCATTGGAGGCATTGCTTTATTTTTTTATACCTACTGTTACTGATAAGAAGTCATGTTTGTATGAATTTATTCTTTTATAGTAAACCTAATTTTTTTTTCCCTTTGGAAGCTTTCAGCCTCCTGATTCCCGATGCTCTGAAATTTCACAGTCTATATAACTTTGAGTCATTTTTCATTCAGTGTGTTGCACACTTGAAGGGCCCTTTGAATATGAAGGCTCATGTCTTTCATCTGTGGAAAATTTGTCTTTTTTATTCTTTCTGGGAGATTTCTTCAACTCTTGTTTTTTTTTTTTTTTTTTTAAAGCAATCATATTTTTATTTCCCACTAGCTCTTTCTTGCTTCTTTTCATTGCATTTTATTCTGGTCTTACTGATAAAATACCTTTTTTAATATCTTTGAGGATTCAAGTTTTTTGGTCCCTAAATTATCTCTTTTCTCTAGGGTCATTTTTTTTTTTCTGTTTATCTGGGTCTTTTTTTCTTTTTTTTTTTAATGCTGTAGCTTCTTCAGTGTATAGTGATGTGATTGTTAATTGTACATATTTAAGAATATGAGCCATTTAAAAAGCTGTTTAAAGGGGCTTTTGTAAATGGTTAGGTTTAGAAATGGTTAGGTTTTGTAAATGGTTTTGTAAATCGTTAGGTTTTGTAAATGGTTAGGTTTAGTTTTGGGTGAGCAACAAGACAGTTGGTTATCACCCCAGGGCTCTTCTTAAGAGCCCTGCACCTCTAGGATTTTGCAAGGTAAGATCAGTTCCTTCCTGTGCTGAAGCTGCTCCATTGTTCTCTAGGCCAGAGCTTCCTGCATCTTGCTTCTTTGGTCATTCCTATTCCACTAGCCTGCAACCTGCCAAAAATTTTCAGAAATCTCTTCGCTCTGATATCCCTTCTCACCCTTCATTCCTTTTTTTTTTTTTTTTTTCATTTTGGTGAGATTAATTTTTAGATTCCTTTAGTATCGTTTTGAAGGGCTTCAGAGAGGGAATAGAGATAATCTCATGTAGGTTCATTTTCTTTTGGAAACCAGAAATCTTGGTACTCCAGGAAAAATAAATCAACCCTGCTTTTTGAAAAATGTATAAGTCTTTTTCTTTGTCACAGGAAGTCTTACCTATATTTTTGAAAACCAATAACAACTGGAATTCTCCAGTTGCTAAATTCATAATGGAGGAGCAAGGATTGGGACTAATCAGACTGTTGGAGACCCAAGAGGAGGATGTGGTCCTGCTAACTGCCGGAGAGCATAAGAAAGCAGTAAGCAACATTACCTCCTGGCATCTGTGCTGTTGATGCTGAATGGTGCCTCTCTTCTTCTGTGTGTATAGTACATATTTGAAATTGACTGTTAATTTCATAAATTGGAGCTGCTCTGCATGAGTTTTTATATCTTTTGGCACTGTAATAAAATGCACTGTATAAAAACGAGTTTTTTTCATCAGCTAACAGCCTACATTGGCATTGCTCACAGCGATTAGATCTGGCTCTAGGAAAGCCACTTAGGTAGAGAGCTATTGGTATACGTTGTACAACTGTGAAAAAATATTTTAATTTTTGAAGTTTTACAGATTAAGAAAAGTTGGTTGTCCCAAACTTTTGTACATATTGCATTCCTGAAAATGTGGAGGGACAGGTCAGACTGCTGGAGGGCTGCTGGGCTGGCAGACACCCCTGGCCCTACTTGGTTGAGGCAGTACCCTTTTTCCTCAGGAGCAGCAGCTGGGAGGTGGTGCAGGCTGCCATGCACTGGCTAAATCACCATTCTTCAGGAGACGTATGGAACAATGGATTTAACTTTAGAGATCATTATAAAATATACAAAGTGTGGTATAAAACTCAAACATGAATATTGAAAATATACTGTAAAGATCAAACATGATAAAAATTCATCCTTGGGAATTCCCTGGCAGTCCAGTGGTTAGGACTCGGCACTTTCACTGCCGGGGCCCGGGTTCAGTTCCTGGTTGGGGAACTAAGATCCGGCAAGCCATGGGGCGCAGCCAAAAATAAATAAATAAATAAAAATTCATCCTTACACTATAGTATAATATGATATCCTTATAGTGTCTGATTAGTACTTTATCAAGTTCATTCTTCTAATTTATATTTGCACTGTGCCTATTTATCATTATATCTTCCAAAGGAAAAGTTTCAGAGTTTGGCTACAAAGCTAAATATAATCCACTGTCCTTACCTTTCCCTGCAATAGTAGAGTGAGGAAAGCTATGTAATTACAACTTTTCTTGATATTACACCCTTCTCTTTTTTTTTTTGGCCACGCCACGCAGCTTGTGGGATTTTAGTTCCCCGACCAGGGATTGAACCTGGGCCCTCGGAAGTGAAGCATGGAGTCCTAACCACTGGACTACCAGGGAATTCCCTACAGTCTTTTTTTTTTAATTAATTCATTTATCAACATTAGTTTTTAATACCAGCCATGAGCCAGTACTGTTAAATTTGCTGGGGGATGTACCAGTTAATTACAAATTTTATTGTCAATGCATTTCTTAAAAAAGAATTTGGGATTTTGTATTAAAAATCCTGCTGCAAATTCATTTGGCTATTAAACTTTCCCCTGGCATGAACTAAAACTGCTCCTGTTCTCTTCCCAGAAAGGCATCACTCCAATTCCTATTGGGACTTCCTTGAGAGAATACTAGAAAGCAGATTTACGAGGAATAACATTAGCATTCTGAATATGTCACAGTGAAGGTGCCCTTTGTGGATATCTACGTGTCAGATAGAATAGGCTACAGAGTGACACCCTGTGCATGTCTGCAGGCATGTCTCCTGTTCTAATTGCCCTTTCTCAGGGATGCCCTGCCTGTCATCATTAGCACTTATCACAGTTAGCACTCTCTGTTTGCCCACAACTCTTTCAAGTACTTGGTGTATATTAACTAACTTAATCCTCATGCCAACCCTATTGAGAGAAGTATTGATACTGTTACCATTTTAAAAGATAAGAAAACTGAGGCACAGAGGTTGAGAATTTGTTCACACTCACACAGCTAGGAGGTAGAGGAGAGGAGCCAGGTTTCTAACCCACAAAGTCCAGGTCCAGAAGTCACCTTCTTAATGTAACCTCTAATCCATACTGTCTGTCTAATAACAGCCAACATTATTGAACATTAAGTGTGTTCCAGGCTCTCATCAGTTCCTCACCACAACCCTTCAGGAACAGTAAGGAAATAATAATCATAATAGCTGGTTCGTATTACAGAGCTTATCTGACTTGATCTTCACAACAGTCTTTGGAGTAGATATTTCTATCTCCATTTTACTATGGAAAAAGGTGCAGAGAAGTTAGTCAGTAGCCAAAGTGAGATACAGACCCAGGTTAATCAAGCTCTGATACCTGTGTTCTCAGTCACTGTGTTGGCAGATACTCACCAAGTCAGCTGAGTCTGATGATTCTCAACCATGTCGCAGTCAGATCCTCCTCAGATCTTTCTCTCCTGAGAGGCTAAGAGCATCTCATCTGTAAATTGGCTAATCCTTTCTCAGAGAAAGGCCTGGCTTTAGAATCCATGTTGTGTCATTTTCTGCCTACTCTGTCACAGCAGTTAGCTCAACGTTTGTATCTTCTGTTTGCAGTGCTCTTTGTTGGGAAAATTACGACTAGAGTGTGCTGATCTTCTAGAAGCAAGAGGAGTGGTGCTTCGTGACCCAGCTTTGTTCTCTTTCCTTTGGGTTGTGGATTTCCCCCTCTTCTTTCCCAAGGAGGAAAATCCCAAAGAGCTGGAGACAGCCCATCACCCATTTACTGCTCCCCACCCCAGTGACATCCACCATCTTTACACTGAGCCCCAAAAGGTAACATATCTATACTTCCAAATTAAAAGGAAATATGGAAACAAGGCAAAGAACTTCAGGTTTCATAGTCTGACCCAGTTCTGGAAGCCCCAGAAGAAATTGCTGGGTTTAAGCCATTGTCTCTAAGTAGCTACAGGGTCTTCAACGTACAGAACAGAAAACCAGAGATTTTCTCTAACATAAAGGCTCTTTGAATCTTCTAGGTCCGTAGCCAACACTATGACTTGGTTTTAAACGGCAGTGAGATAGGAGGTGGTTCTATCCGAATTCATGATGCAGAGCTACAGCATTACATCCTGGCAACAGTACTAAAGGTAACATCATCTTCTAAGTTGGCCTTTGTAAAATACTGTAATATTTGTTTTGTTAAAATTTGTTATGAATGGAGGATTCACTAGATATAGAATAGTATCAGCTTATTTCTCTACCTTTAGTGTTAGACTTTGAAAAATAAATAATAATATGTATTTTTTAGTGACTACTACATGCCAGGCACTAGGTACCTTATACACATGGACACATTTAATCCTCACAGTTACTTTTTTTTTTTTTTTTTTTGGCTGCATTGGGTCTTCATTGCTGCACGTGGGCTTCCTCTAGTTGTGGTGAGCAGGGGCTACTTTTCGCTGTGGTGCACGGAGTTCTCATTGCGGTGGCTTCTCTTGTTGCAGAGCACAGGCTCTAGGCACATGGGCTTCAGTAGTTTTGGCTCGTGGGCTCTAGAGCACAGGCTCAGTAGTTGTGGTTTGCGAGCTCTAGACACAGGCTCAGTAGTTGTGGCACACGGGCTTAGTTGCTCCATGGCATGTGGGATCTTCCCAGACCAGGGCTCAAACCCATGTCCCCTGCATTGGCAGGTGGATTCTTAACCACTGCGCCACCAGGGAAGTCCCTCACAGTTACTTTTTAAATTAAGGCCTTTATTCTACTCATTTTAAAGATAAGAAACTGAGGCAGATGAATTAATTTGCCCAAAGTCACACAGCACAGAAGCAGAGCCAGGATTCGAATCCAGGAAGGTTGGTTCTTGAACCCAAGCTCCTAAACTCCTAACCACTGCACTGCTCAAAAAAGGATGCAGTCTGAAATGACTGAAAATGTTGATAATGCTAGAGAAAGAGAGAAAGGTTTGAAAGGATTTTATGTCACTTAGTATTTGAGGTGGGGGTAAATTTTAATGACAGAGAGTGGATTAATCAGAATTTTCAAAAGAAGAGTCTCTACAGATGCAAGCCTAAGAATCTGCAGTTTGTTGATGACTCTTTAGGAGGCTAGGATAGATTTTAGGAAGGCAAATGTCCAAGAGTCTGATCCTAAAAGATCATTTTGTGGGATTAGCTAACAGGGGTGAGGTGGGATAGAGGAACTTTCTTTTTTTTTTTTTATAAATTTATTTATTTTATGTATTTATTTTTGGCTGCATTGGGTCTTCATTGCTGTGCACGGGCTTCTCATTGCCGTGGCTTCTCTTGTTGCGAGGCATGACTCTAGGCACACAGGCTTCAGTAGTTGTGGCTCACGGGCTCAGTAGTTGTGGCACACGGGCTTAGTTGCTCCGCGGCATGTGGGATCTTCCCGGACCAGGGCTCAAACCCGTGTCCCCTGCATTGGCAGGCGGATTCTTAACCACTGCGTCACCAGGTAAGTCCCAGAAACTTTATTTCTAAGAATAGGATTGGAGAACTCTACACCAAACTCCCCTTTTAGCTTTAAAAACATTGCAAACTCCCTTAACTTTTCTCCTCTTAAGCCAAAGCCCCTAATGTTTCCCAGCCTATTTTTTCATTCCTTTCAAGCTTCTCAAAATGTCAGTGAGAATACATTGCTTCCACTTCTTCCCTACCCACCAGTGTTTCTCAGCCCTTCTGCACATTAGAACAGAATCACCTGGAAAGCATTAAAAACAAACAAACAAAAATATACTCACTTCTCCTTACCAGACCAATTAAATAAAGCTCTAGACGTGAGGCTTGGGCATTTGTTTCTTAAAAGCTTGCCACTTGATTGTGATCTGTAGACTGGTTAGGGAACCATTTCAGACACATTTTCAACATTTCTACAGGCATTGCCTCACAAAAGTAACTTGCACGGTCACCAAATCCAGCGGTCTGTTGTTGGCCCACAAGCCATCCTACCTTCTGGCAGCATCTGCACTGTTGCCCTTCTAATAACGTTCTCTCCTCTTGGTCCCTCTGACAGATCCTGACAGATCCAGTTCCTTCTTTCATCCTACCTTTCTGAGGCCACATCTCCAAGTCCTTAATTGGTCTTACCCTGTCTGCATTACCAGCATAATAATAGCTGCATTTACTGAGCCCCAGGCATTTCCCTGCATGTTGTAGTATCGGTGATTTGTCATATTCTCTTGCTAAACTGTAAACCTCTTAAGGAACTTTTTTAACTCAACTTTTATTTTCCCTTTAGCAACTAATTGTATTGTGTGGCACCTAGTGGACCCTCAGTGTGTATTTAAATTCAATTATCTTTTGAACTGCAGGAAGACGTGAAATTGCTCTCCCATCTGCTCCAGGCTTTAGATTATGGGGCGCCCCCTCATGGAGGAATTGCCATAGGTAAACAATCTGTCCTTTTACAAGCTAAATTTAATTCTGTAGCTCTAAGTGTCAAATTTGGATGCTCAGCTTATGGGAAAGAGGGTGGGGTTAGGGGGAGTGGAGGAGTAAAGAGGGTAGGGGGTGAGCCCAAGGGTTCTAAAGAATTTAATTTGGTGTTTTTCATTTTGATGACTTTTTTTTTTTGGCTGCACCATGTGGCTTGTAGGATCTTAGTTCCCCAACCAGGGATTGAACCCGGGCCCTCAGCAGTGAAAGCACCAAGTCCTAACCACTGGACCACCAGGGAATTCCCTGATGATATACTTTAAAAATATATTTAACCATTTATAAAGATAAAACTTAACTGATCATTTGCATTTGAAAGATTTTTTAATAGAATGAAACTACAGAGTCTTAAGTCAATATTGCTCAAATCCCTGGAGGCTCACAAACTCATAAGAGTGTGAAAAGTACTGCTCCATAGTATTCAGCTTGTGCGAAAGTAGGAATATGCCAGTGCCTTTTTTTTTTAATTAACTTTTATTGGAGTATAGTTGCTTTACAATGTTGTGTTTGTTTCTGCTATACAGCAAAGTGAATCAGCTATGTATATATCTCCTCTTTTTTGGATTTCCTTTCTATTTAGATTACCACAAGAGCATTGAGTAGAGTTCCCTGTGCTGTACAGTAGGTTCTTATGTGGAAACTAGAAAAAACGATACAGATGAACTTATTTGCAAGGCAGAAATAGAGACACAGACGTAGAGAACAAACGTATGGATACCAAGCGGGGAAGGGGAGGGTGGGATGAATTGGGAGACTGGGATTGACATATATACACTACTATGTATAAAATAGATAACTAATAAGAACCTACTGTATAGCACAGGGAACTCTACTCAATGCTCTGTGGTGACCTAAATGGGAAGGAAATCTAAAAAAGAGGGGATATATGTATACATGTAACTGATTCACTTTTCTATACAGCAGAAACTAACACAACATTGTAAAGTAACTATACGCCAATAATTTTTTTGAGTGGCCAGTGCCTTTCTGATGGCCTTGGTTGCTCACACTGCTTGTTTTATCAAACAAGGAAGAGTGTGAAAAGTTCTAGGTAGCTTACCTAGATTGTAGGCTCTCAACAATGGAGACTTCCTTCTGTGTTTTTGGAGTCCCCTGCACAGCACCTAATTTTGTTCAACCTTCAGTAAGCCCTTGCTCAGGACTCATTAATTGCTGTGACTATTAATCCCAGTAGCGTGTGAATATTAGTCCTGAGCACTTTTCTGGAATGAGATAAAAGAAACCTCTCATACAAACAGAAGTTCTCTAAAAAGGCAGGGAACTATGCTTAGCTGCAACTTATTAAAGGTTCTTACTTAAAAGTTTTCTACAACCTTTATAGAAAAATTAAGTCACCCCCAACCTTAGGTTACATTCTCATCTATTAACTTTGTATTTCACAGGATTAGACAGACTGATGTGCCTTGTCACTGGAGCGCCAAGCATCAGAGATGTCATAGCCTTCCCCAAATCTTTCCAGGGGCATGACCTTATGAGCAATGCCCCAGATTCTATCCCGCCTGAGGAACTGAAGCCCTATCATATCCAGGTCTCCTGGCCAACAGACTCAGAAACAGAAAAGAGTTCATTGAATCATCCATGCCATCCAGAAAGTTGAGCTTTTGAGTTTTGTCCTCTTTGCTTCCCCAAGGTTAAAATCAGATCTGGAGTTCAGCCACAGATCTGACTTCAAGTTTTTAAATGAAAGGAATCCAGGCAACATTCTTCACCTCAATGAAGAAACAGATAAAAGGTGCATTATTAGGATTATTTTATTTGGGACTTTTTTGAAGTTTCTTTTTACTTGGAGAGGTGTGAAACATGGCTCTTTGACAGAGTAACATAATGGCATAGTGTTTTCTAATCATGTTTTTCATACCCAGATAGTAGATCGTTCTCTTAGGACAGAGGTAATCAAACCATATGTGAAATGTGGGAAGATTCTTGCCCCTTTAGACTGGTCCGTTGATGGGAGGGGTCAGTTCAACCAGCCTCATCAAGAGAATCCTATAAAGTAAGCTGGATAATGACATTTCAGCTATCAACATAATATAGGGAGAAGCAACATGATATAAAGTAAAAAATCACTGAAATAAAAGTCACAAAATCTTAATCAGTGCTTTACCTTGCAAGTTGTATAAACCTCTCTTAGCGTCCCTTCCTGCATGTGTGAAATGTAAACAGTACTTGCCCTGGCTCCCTCACTGGCCTCTTCTTGCCAGAATCCTAGGAGATAATATATGTGGAAGATAGTGTGAGTAAAAATGCTTTGAAAAATTTTAAAGCATTACTTAAATGCAAGATGATGATATTATCCATCTGTAAACAGTATACAGATATATCTATGTATTTTATAGTTTAAGGTTAAACAAAACTGACATCTGTGGTAAAAAGAAAACAGTAATTTCATTAATCAGTATTCTGCTTAAAATTCTGTTTTTTAAAATAATCATTAATCCCTGAATAACACTTTCCCTCAATTATAAGTAATTGAAAATATTAATTGACCTTAAACCAACCTCAAATGTAGAAAAGTGAACACTGAAACTCATTGTGATTTTCTTATACGTTCTGTTGACACAAATAAAGGCTTATAATTAATTAGTAATTATAAAATGGGAATAAGGCCTTGATTAATGACATTGTTCTTTTCTACTTTATCTTCACTTTTGCCTTGACATTCTTTTGATTTACAATTTATAAACACCAAATATCAGTCTTATATTCCAGCCTATTTTTCTCAGTGCTGTAAGCAGTTCGATACTACAATCTTTCTGTTTGAAAATAAAATCAGCTTTGCTTCCAGATCTAATTTGTGATGCTCAATAGGCTGTGAAGAGTGAGACCTTCACTGATGCCATTAGGTGGAGCTTTTCCCTAAAGTTTGTCCTTTAACCCAGTCTCTCCCCATTTGTGGATGTACTCTGGAGCCAGAAAATTCTTGCTGGCAGAGTTCTTATGGTGAGAAAGGCATCCAACTCTGCCTACCCTTTCTCAGTGGAGGGAATTTCTAGAGATGCCCTTTATTAGGTAAGAAAATGCAACTTTACATTCATTTACCCCACATCTGCATTACCTAGTTTCTAAATATAATAAATTTACTATTCACTGTTTAGAACCTAATTCTGACCAAAATATTGTCTTTCTATCCTGGAAATGAGAGTTACAGAAGATACCCAAAATCCAGAGAATATTTTTTGGGCTACAGACACCAAAGGCCCCAAGTCCCCAGATGTCATACAATCTCGTGTTGGCATCACAGAGATCTAGTCACTTTGGGCATCACTCAGCTTTTCTTCAGTCCTGCCTGTCAGGAAAAAAAAAAGCTTATTCTGAAATCCAGGGAAATGACACTAATTTTTTTTTTTTTGGCCACACCGCGCAGCTTGCGGGATCTTAGTTCCCTGACCAGGGATTGAACCTAGGCCCTCAGAAGTAAAAGCGTGGAGTCCTAGCCACTGGACTGTCAGGGAATTCCCATTAATTAAATATTTTCTCAAAAATAAAGAACCTAGTTACTGATAAAGTTGGAAACAACACAACCAGGGTTTTGGAACACACAAACTAATTGTAAACTGTAAGCCAGGTTTAAGTTCCAAGTCCAATCTCCCCAGCCTCCTAGGGAATTTAGATTTATTCTATGTTGCAAGTTTTAAAAACAAGGTAAGCAACTGCCAGCTACAATATCGATAGTTATTATTGGCTTCAAGAGAGCTTTGTCTTATGAGCAATTTCTCCTTGTTGGGAAGAGATGTGTTAGATGATGAGTGTGACGTTTTATGCTTGTGTGCTTTGGCTTTTATGTCATTTTATGCTCATGGGCTTTGGCGGAATAAAACAATGCATCTATACAGATGCACTGTCTTTTCCCAGAGTCCCCGTATCTGAAGAACCAGAACTGTGACACTGATCACATTCCTTGCTGCTGATTTTTTGTTAAGCCTAACTCATCCTAAAGATGCCACTTTAAGGATACTTTTATCTCGTTTCATGGAAAGTGAGTTATTTCATGACAGGAGAAATAACCAGTACACAATAAAAATATTAGATGGGATACCTGTATAATAATTGCACACATAAGGCATACATTAAATGCACTTCTAAGTCAGTCTTCTGTGTTTAAGACGATGGACTTAGTAGAAATAACTTGAGTTGGACATAACTGGATTTAATTCCTGGCTTTAACACTCCCTAGTTATGCAACCTTGACCCAGTCATTTAACCTCTTTAGGCTCCTGTATCTTTACCTAGAATAGCAGTTCTCAAACATTTTGGTCTCAGGACTACTTACACTCTAAAAATTGAGGATCCCAAAGAGTTCTATATAGCTCTTTTATTGTAGCAGGAATTAAAATTTAAGATTAAGACTTAACCCATTACATGCTAGCAAAAATAGTAATTTTTATTTTTAAATTAATTATTTTCCTAAACAAAAATTAGTGAGAAGAGTGACATTGTTTCTGCAGATCTTTTTGATTTCTGGTTTAACAAGATACTGGATTCTCATATCTGATTCTGCATTCCATCTGTTGTGATATGTTGTTTTGGTTGAAATAGCTGAAGAAAATTTGGTCTCACATAAATATGAAGTTAGAAGAGCAAGGAGTATTTTAATAGCCTTCTCTGAAAATTATGGATATTCTTCTTTAATACTACACCAAAACTTGACAAGTTTCTTAGAGGTTAGTTGCAATGTGTAATCTGAAATCATATTTTAGAAATCATATTTCTAAAATCCATTGGTCTGTCTTATATTTTGAATACAACTGTGTTATGCATGGTTTTGTAACACTGCACATTGATCATTTGAAAAATATTGGATCACTGAATTATGCAGATCGTCCAGGTGTTGACAAATTTCATTAAACAATATCTAAAAAATCACATTGATTAACATCATGACTGATCTCATCCTAAGTCTTTAAGTATGGAGAAGGTGTAAGTGCACAGTGACAGATACAAGCTTTCCAAAATTGTAATTTTCATTTGAAAGCTTGAATTTTATCTTTGACAACTAATACCAGATTTTTTCCCAAACTCACTTGTTTTTGAGAAAATATCTGCCAATATCTGTGGCCTGGGCTTTGGTCTCTCTCCAGTTCCAAGGAAGAGGCTGAGGCTCTGGCGCATCTCTGCCTTCCCTTCTGCCTGAGTGGGAGAGGCCAGGTGGTCCTGGTGGCTGGAGGGGCCCTGCTGCCTAAGAATGTGTATTCTCTTCACCAGGATAGGGAGACTGTTCAACCACCAGGAGCACATACTTATCATTGTTGGACTGCGTAATGCAGAGAGAACCACCATCCTTTACCAGTTTTCTGTGAATGAAGTTGTATATGCATCCCTTACAATAGGAAGCAATGTAGAAGAAATAGTGATTAATAATACACATTTCATAATGTGGGATACTGGTGGCCAAGAGTCTCTTCGTTCTTCCGGGAACACTTCTTACACTAACAGAATTTGTAATAACTGTTGTGGACAGTACAGAGAAAGGATTGCTGTAACTGAGGAGCTCTATAAAATGTTAGCCCATGAAGACCTAAGGAAAGCTGCATTGCTGATTTTTGCAAATGAACAAGATGTTAAAGAATGCATGGCTATAGTAGAAATCTCCCAGTTTTTGAAAATAATTTCTGATATATATTAAAGATCATTTGTGGCATATACAGGTATTCTGTGCTATTACTGACCAGGGATTATGCCAAGGACTTGAATGGATGACATCATGATTTAAGATTAGATGATCTCTACTGCCCTCTTCTCATAGCTTTTGTATAATTGAAAACTGCAAAAATAGTTTAGATATATTTACAATGAACCGATTTAAACTTTTTCTATAAGAAGAAAAATTAAGACCACTTCTTTGAAAACAAAGATGAAGTCTCACCTTCCAATCTGCTTTCTCATTAGTTCCTTCCAAAGCAAGGTTTTAAAGCTGTGATGGACATTTTTCTCATAATGAATCTCTCAGGACATTGTATAAGCTGTGTTAAGTACAAAGGGAGAGGGGGAGAGGAAGACACTTTTAACTTTGAGTCTTATTATCAGTATAATCCTCCCTAGTTGAATGTTCTCTTCTTTTCCCACTAAGTCAAAATGCAGATCACAGATATTCGGTTTCCAGTATTTTAAAATGTAATGTTACTTATGAAAAGTATTTTGCATAAGGCTGTGTATGTATTGTGTGTATACAGCAAGTTCAAGTTAATGACTTTATTTTCTAAAGAAAAGTGAATAACACAAAAATTAATAATATCCTTACTTATGAGATGAGTACTGGCATTGGTGTTAGAGACATTTTATAAGTATCCTCTGTATTCTCTGTATTGTACTAACCAACCCCAAACCATTGAGCTGCCCTTCAAAGAAAAAAAGGAAAAAGCTTGACATTTTGTACCGAATTTTTTGGTTGATCAGATCACATACATAGAAACGTAATCCAAATGAGTGGATTATCTATCAAAGTCTTGGCTTAGTAGTACAAATAGGCAGAATTACACATTGAGCAATTATCATTCTTCCCTTTGTTGGACTTTATGCCATGTAAGTTACCGAGTACAGGAACACCTTTTATTGCACTTAGCTTTTTTTATTGTTTTATAGATAATGCATTTTTTGTTTTTTTATGGCAACCCCGAGTCTAGCAAGTCTATCCACTCCATTTTTCCAATAGCATTTGCTCACTTCATGTCTCAGTTTCACATTTTGGTAATTCTTGCAATATTTAAAGGTTTTTCATTATTATATTTGCATTGTGGATCTGTGATCAGTGATCTTTGATGTTACTACTATGACTCACTGAAGGCTCAGATGGTTAGTATCTTGTAGCAGTCAAGTTTTGTCTTATTTCGGCTGCGCCTCGTGGCTCACAGGATCTTAGTTCCCTGATTCAGGGATTGAACCGGGGCCACGGCAGTGAAAGTGTTAAGTCCTAACCACTGGACTGCCAGGGAATTCCCAGCAGTCAAATCTTTTTAAAGTATGTTTAACACAATATTAAAATCTACTATACTTCTTTTCTTAATGTACATCTTTTTTAAAGACATAATGCTATTGCACACTTAATAGACTATAGTGTACACATAACTTTTACATGTACTGGGAAAGCAATTCTGTGACTTGCTTTATTGTGATGGTCTGGAACTGAACTCACAATTATTTCCAAGGTGTGCCTATTAAGTGTAAATCCACTAATCAGCCAGTCATTGTGATAAAAGTTATCAAGTGATTTTTTTTTCAGCATTAATTGAAAACCATTGTGTGAAATGTCATCCCAGAGAAGTATCACCATATAATATCATCAAATTTAGCAGGGGTCTTCCTGGGTATTTAATTATATGTCAAGCATTTAAAGTAAATTTGAGATAAAAGCGTATTTTCCAAGCAATGAAGATAATTTGAAATCTTATTGCTTAGAAGTTGGAAGAGTTTGAGGGTTTTTTTGTTTATAAGTTTTATCTTCTTACACTACTTAATACTAAAGGATTTGGTTTAAAACTGATCAACATGCTGTATTTTTACTAAGTAACTTGGCCCAACATACCCTTTGTTTGCTTAGGATTTTTTCCGAGTATCTTAAAGTTTAAGGTATTTTTGTTATACTACCTTACCCTTGTTTTAAAACATATTCTTGGATACTTTTTATATATCTTTTATGCCCTGAAAATCTGAAGGCTAATCCAAACTGTCATGTTTTAGAATATTCAAGAAATAGCTACTCTTTTGTCTTTTAGATTTCATGAAGAATTTTGATGAGTAATAGCACATACAATGTTGACAGAAGTTTTCTAAAATATGAAATAATCCAAGCAGGCATGGGAGATCGGTAGGCCCACTATAGTACTATACCTCTAAGAGACCTGAACATCCATGGATTTTGGTATCCACAGTGGGACCTGGAACCAACCCCCCAGATACCAAGGAGTAACTAACACTTTAATATTTGTCAACTTGCAGGGAGTTTCCTGGTGGTCTAGTGGTTAGATTAGGTGCATTCACTGCTGTGGCCCGGATTCAGTCTCGGGGGAACAGAGATCTCACGTTTCACAGCACAGCCAAAAAAAAAAAATCTGTCAACTTGCTTTTACATAAACTGGTGTTTTGACTAGTTTTTAGAATAGTGTTTCAGTCAGTGGGAGTTTAAGTAAACGTTTTGGCATGAAACTAAGACTTCAAACCCCAATTTAATGTTCCTACACACCTCAAATGCCAAATTAGAAAGCAAGCTGAAATTTGATTGGCAGGTATTTACTTTTTAGGTGTTCCCAGAGCTAATGGTTTCCTTGGTATTTAGGAACTAACCAGCAACTCACTAGTTCACTAATTTTCTCATTAACTTGAACAAACCACATTCCACCCCCCAACCCCGCCAGAAATTTGCACAACCAGTACCCATTTTCTAAAGGACATTATAACCACAGTATTACTGATCTCATTCTTAAAGATCTCACTGTTCTAGTTTTTCAATATGCATCTTCTAGAAAGCACTGAAACCAATTCCTACACCAATTTCCACATCAACACTTGCCAGACCCAATCACTCTGGTGCTTACTACAGCAAATGGAGATTTTTCCCAACTTTTGCACTCCTACCACTTAACATTAAGAGCTTCTGCTTTCCCTGCAATTTTCAACAAGGTATTTTAATGACTTAATTGCCCATTTTGGAAATTAAGGATCATTGAAGTTCCTGTGTTCTTTCAACATTTTCATTCCTACTTTCTTGCACAGCACAAAGGTGGTTCAAGCTCATCTTTCGCTTTTCCAGCCTCAGGCTACAATTCCCATGGTTGGTTTTCAACTGTGACAAACTGACCCAGGCACTTCACATTAAATCACAGAAAATTTCTGCAAAAAATATGCCGTTGGGTCTCAATTACAAAAATGTCCTATTTCCCTTCGTTCATCTCATTAAATTGAAATGAGCACACTTCAGATGATTCATAAATATTTATTAAAATTCAAAGTTGGAGAATTCCCTGGTGGTCCAGTAGTTAGGGCTCTGCGCTTCCACTGCAGGGGGCACGGGTTCAATCCCTGGTGGGGGAACTAAGGTACTACATGCTGTGCAGCATGGCCAATAAATAAAATAGGCTTTAAAAAATATTGAAAGTTGTTTCCTATCACATGAGCATCCATCCAGCTGCCTGCAAGAACAAAGAAACCATTTTAAGTCCCATTTCCATGCCAATTCTAATTGCATTTGGGATACACAGAATTATCAGATCTTTGAACATCATCAAGCAATCAGTGAGAGAGTTCAAGTTGAGGTGAGATCATCATGTATTCTGGAACAAAACAGTACTGATATTTTCAAGCCTCACCTGTCAACTGTTAAGATGCATGACTGCTGTCATAAATGCCCTGAAAAGTAAAGACCATATATGTCAAATCACAGTAGAAGGGAAAAAACTTGTGATACTTGTTGATAAAGTAACCTCAGAATCAAAATGGAACGGTTTTACAGGTGATATCATTCTATTCATTTGGCAGAATCATCACATCACTGGTTACATTCTAACTCACCACATATACCAGAGACTGACTGACCTTGAAATCTTCTGGGTAACACATCTGCCTGTTTGAAAATGAAAAATAAAAGCCTTTTGTTTAAAACTTGCCCTTTTTCCCACTTTTTGTAGCCGATTTTTAAATTTTTCAAAGAATTCTAGGGTAGTGAACCTATTCTGTGCAAGGTGGATCTTTGTCACGATACATTTATCCAAACCCAGAGAATGTACAACACCGTGAGTGAACCCCAATGTACTACTGGACTCTGGGTGAAAAAATGTGTCAACATAGGTTCAAAATTTTAAGTCCCACTCTGGTGGTAGATGATGATGGGGAGGATGCTAATGGGAACCTACTGTTCAATTTTGCTATGAATCTAAAACTGCTCTGAGAAATGACTATCAAAAATAATCAGCTAAATTATTCATTCTGGTGTAATCTACAGTATATGCCATAAAAATGTCCTCACGTTAGCCTGTTCTTATCCAAAATGTAAATTCCTAATCCTAAAATTAACAGTACAGAACATCTGCATGCACCGTTACACTTATCCAAATCCCTGAATATTTCTGTGAGACAGTGGCTGGTTTCCACTTTCATGGGTATATAAACAGAATTGTTGCAGCCAGATACATCAGATAGGAGCGAAAGACAGTATTTGCTCATCACTGTTAGTCTGCTGAACTATGTTATCATCATTGTATCGGCTTTATACCACAAAACACAGAAACCAAACTTGAGACTTCTATACCTTTGCTTAAAACGTCTTGCTCCCTGTGTTGTAGCCAGTACCTTTCTTGACACCTGCAAAAATTTAATGAAATTTAATCAAACTGAATAGGTAGTAATAGGTAGATTTCAAAAATTTTCCAGATACTGTTTCAGTATTTAAAAATCTTCATTCTTTTTCAGAGAGATTCCCATCTGTTTAATTTTTAAAAAATCATCACTAACAGCATCTTGCTCAGTAAATAGGTAAGACTGATAAAACATACATACCTTTATATAAAAGATCTCCAAAATTTGCACCTGCAAATAAGTATTTCTTTAGACACACTTCACAATAATACTAAAGCCTGTTTATTTCTCAACGGTCCAACACCAGAAAACACTAACATAGGTCAACAACTACTAAGACCAGCACATTTTTGGAATATAAACCCAAATGCCAGGAGCCAAAGAACTGCTTTCATGTCTTACCACAAGCAAGCCACCCATGGATAAAAACGTGTACCCAGGATCTATGAGAGAAATGAGACACCTTTCATTAAAATGTCAATCTTATTGTTAAATTCTTCTCACTTATATATGTCACAGGGTTCTTCAGTGTTAGATTTGTCTACATGCTCATTTCAGGTCAGACATTTGCTCAACATCATTACAAAAACCCTGTTCAGAGCATGCTCAACATGCACTTGCAAACCAGACATAGGAAATTAGCTTGGTAGTTAAGCATTCCACTTTATCAGCATTCTCAGTTAACAGTTGAGGTTACTAAATTGTTTTTAAAATTAATGCTTACCAAAAGGTTGCCCCGGACAGGTCAAGGATTCAAGTCCACCTAAGAAATGAGAGTGGTTTTATAACAGCCAAATCAATTTTCTCCCCACAAATCTAAAAAGTGCCTGAAATCAGATAGAGCTAATTAAGACCTTCAGGTTCAGTCAGTATTTGCTTATCATCACACAGGCTGCTCTCACAAATTAAGACAGGACAAGGATCTGGCTTTTATTTAATGTATTCAGCACACTGTTCAAGCACTTTATGGGAAGACTGCTTCCTGTGCATTAGAAGGCAACCCTAAAAAGCCATTAGTGGCATTCTTTGTCATGCTTGCCCTGTCACCAATGTTTAGTTCAGTTACAATTTTACTTACCCCTTGAACTTTCAGCTTAGTGCCTACACAGTGCTTAACTTCCTGCATAGTGCCTACAAAGAGAAACTAGTTAGTAGTGGTATTTTACTTACACTATCAGCAAAAGTTTTACTAACTCAGATACATCAGACAAATGGTATTATCTTTTTCATGATTCAGTCTGTTGATCTGTGCAACCATCATAGTATCTGTTTCTTCAGATTCCCCCCATACTAAATATAAAACTAGAGTGCAGCAATTTACGTTTGAAAAAAAGGTGAGGAAAACCCTAATATAAGCACCAACATTGACTTGGCAATTTGTAACCCCTTATAAAAAAAAAGAATTCAAAGTACTAGATAAACATAGGACTATAAAAAAGGTTTCTCACCTGTTTGCCCATGGATACAGCATTAAGCTTGTGCTTTAAGACCTGGGAAGAAACAGTTTCATATAAACTTGGGTGCAATCTCTATGTTCTCTAAACCACCATTTTGTGTGCCTCAGTTAGCATAATGGTGGTAATAATTCTCGTCACCCTCACAGTCAAGAGTAGCAAATAAACTGTCATCATTGTGGCACATTCAGTGGACTTTCAATCTAACTTCCCTTTTTCAGGGAATTTCAGTAACTCACCCCAGCAGCGGTTCTCATCCCTTTGGTACACAACTAGAAAATAGACAAAAGAATAATCCAATAAAACATGCCGTGCTGCTAAGTTCATCACTAATGTCGGTTAAGTAGTAAAGCCTCAGAATAGAATTTTTCAGAAATCCCTTCTGCCCACTACTCTTAAACCATCACAGGCTTAGCATAAAGACCACCACTAAGCAGATTTCATTCTTCCCACTGTATTTAGCCGTTACTTACCTGTCCACCAGAAGCCATCAAAAGCCACATTGCACTCATGCCTGGCACCGTTCCTAGGAAAGATTAGGGATTTAAAAAATTCATTTTGTTCTAAACCTAAGTTTAAACCTTACGTCGTTTCCATACCATGTAAGCAAGTCGGTTACACCACCCACAACTGCGTGAGAGCATTCCACATAATTAAGATTAAGAACCACTGACGGAAAAAATGGTGCAGTACGGAATGCAGCCTTTAGAGAACCACATGGCCTTCATGAGAGCAAGTGGCTGAAGGAGACTCGGGCCGAGGTCTTTAACAAAGACCCACTCGGTGACTCGGCACGCGCCGCCATCAGAGCCGTTGGCATTCATCAACAGTCTCAGATGTCCCTACCAACACAGGCTTCATCAGAGGCAGAGCCCGCGAGCCGGGGTTTTTCCGCAGTTCGGCCCAACAACCCGAGGAGTATAATTAGGTCGCGCCCGCACCCAACTCGCAATCCTCCACCATCTTCATCTTGTGAACCGTGCGAAGGCCTGCGACTGGCCTAGAAATGCCAGCCGGCTTAAAAAGATCCTAACTGCCAAGAGCTGGAGGCCTCTCAGGCTAAGAACTTGCTTAACAGCACACAAAAGATGTACCTACCAGAAGCCGTCTCATACCTTCTAAAGACCGAAATAGCGTCCAGGCGCCTGTATATAAGGATTCTATTCCATGACGTCATGACGCAGACTCTCCGCCAGCGTCGGCTTCAACTCCTCCCCCTCTCATTCTCTTCCTCCTTCAGCGGCACCTCCGTCCAGTCCTCTAAGCCCACCCCCGTAGGCCCCGCCCCCTGGCCGCGCCCCGGGGCGGGGACACGACCGCCCACGTGATGCAGGGCTCCCCACCCTCCTACGGACTGAGGAGGAGGGGAAGAGAGGGGAGGGGGCGCGAGGGACGGAAAGCGCTGGGGAGGGGGAAGGGGGACGGTGTAAGGGTGAGCGATTTCCTTCCGGCACGTCGCCCGCTCCGGGGGAGGGGGTGGGGGGTTTCACTTCCGGGACGGTGTTCCGGCCCATTCCGGCCCATTTCCACCCCCGGAGGTAGGTGCTGCTCCTTGACTGGGCTCGGGCCCCGCACAGCAGTTCTGTCCTGCACTGGGGCCGCCTCGCCCGGTCTCCGCCGCAGCCTGCTCCTGGGTCGCTCACCCACCTCCCTCCTCCCCGCCTCAAGGCACCCGGAGACCTTCCACCCGCTTGGCCCCGGGCCGGGCTGAGCTGCCGGACCCGCCCCCTCGTGGGCCCCTCCCTCAGGACCCCGGGATGGGCAGCCCCCTCCCCAACGGCAGCCCGGACACACCCAGATACACACACCCACCTCTAGGCAGCTCCCCGCCCGCTTACGCCTACCGCCTGGACAGGGTCCCGGGGCGCCGCCCCCTTCCCGGTCCTCTACCCTCACCTGATTGCTCGCTCCCCGGCCGCACGCCTTGCTCCCCTCTCCGCCCCCGCTCCTCGGTGACATTTCGCCCCTCTGCTTTTTCCCCGTTCCCCATGCTTCCTAACGCGGACGAAAGCCATTCAAGTACCGGACTGGCCAACCCCATGCAGTTCCCGATTCTCCCTCTTACAGCTCTCACCCCTCCAGTGCCGACGGTAGAGAAAGACCTTACTCCAGGGGCTTCCTCCTCACTGGGGAATTGCCGGGAAGAGCAAACAAAAAAGGCGCTGGTGTAGGCTCCAAAATAAACATCTGAATTCATGATGGCATCGACAGAGGCTCTTATTGGATTAAAAGTTTCAAAACAAACAAAAACGCTTTGGAAAAAGGTCAGATTGGCTAAAGTTGGTTCTTGAAAGCAGTGTATACACTTCCCTATTTACTGATAAGTGTGTGGTAAATGCAGGGCAATACTGTGAGCTTGTCAGGATAAGTTCCTGAAGTTTCAGGTCTTAGGTAACTATGTATGCTCAAGTCAGTGTCTTTCAAATGGGATTTATACAAACTACTCTCAACCAGTGAAGACTGTTGGATGCAGATACAGGCTTAGTGTTTCAGCAACTTTTCAAAAATCTTTTAATGTAAAAATATTGGCCATACTTGGTAAATGCTCTGTTTTTCACCAGCTTTGGGGAACTAAATTTCAAAATCAAAGTATCATTACTACCCTGAAATTTCCAACTTTGAGTTTAGATAGAGGCAGACTTAGCTACCTTTACCTAATCCTGAGAGTGGACTTCTTCAAGTTCTCTGCATTTGAGTCCTGACACAACTTGGAGTTTTTCATAACCTAGAGTTTACCTCCAAGACCTAAACTCAAAGCCTTTCTGTGGGGAGCTCTGACCCTTCAGCTTAGAAATAATGGCTTATATTCAGGAGGGATATTAGTCACGTTATAAAATAATGAACATAACTCATGCATCAAGTAGTAAAATATTAAGGGTATCTAATCAGCCCACCTGTGTATAATTACATTTATTCAAAAAGCTTCTTTCCTTCTCCAAAGAAAACTTGTCACCGCATTTTATATTGTGTGCAAATACCTTATGATTAACACTTAGTAAACAAAAATTGTCACACTGCTTTTTTTACTCCCTCTATTCTGTTGAACTTCAGTTTTGATGTTATATAGCTTGTTAATAAGGAAAATATGGGCATACCTTGAATTTTTAGAAGGCTAACAATCACTTTTTGGTTTTAATGGGGCCTTGCTGTGAAACCTAAACTACTAAACCTGTTGGTATTTCTTTTCCATGTTTAAACATAAGGAAAGTATCTCTATTTATTTGGAGATTTTGAAATTTTACCAGATAATATTTTTAAATAGGTGTGAATTGGAAAGCCTGAGGGGGCTGGTTATAATTACTAATGACAGTTCCTTTCCTCTTTCAGCAGGGTTGAATGCCTGCCTACACCCTCAGGCATGACCATGGAGAAGAGTGGGAACATACAACTGGAGATCCCTGACTTCAGCAACTCTGTCCTGAGCCATCTAAACCAGCTGCGCATGCAGGGCCGTCTCTGTGACATCGTGGTCAACGTGCAAGGACAAGCTTTTCGGGCCCACAAAGTGGTACTGGCTGCCAGCTCTCCCTATTTCCGAGATCACATGTCCTTGAATGAGATGAGTACTGTCTCCATTTCAGTCATAAAGAACCCTACTGTTTTTGAACAGCTCCTTTCTTTCTGTTATACGGGGCGGATATGCCTGCAACTGGCAGATATCATCAGCTACCTGACAGCTGCCAGTTTTCTGCAGATGCAGCATATTATAGACAAATGTACACAGATCCTGGAGGGCATTCATTTCAAAATCAATGTGGCTGAGGTTGAAGCTGAATTAAGTCAAACAAGGACAAAGCACCCAGAGGGACCTCCAGAGTCTCACAGAGTTACACCAAATCTGAACCGCTCCCTTAGCCCCCGACATAATGCCCCAAAGGGAAACCGGCGAGGTCAGGTTAGTGCTGTGCTGGATATCAGGGAGCTCAGTCCTCCTGAGGAGTCCACCAGCCCTCAGATAATTGAACAGAGTTCTGATGTAGAGAGCCGGGAGCCCATTCTTCGGATAAACCGAGCAGGACAGTGGTACGTGGAGACAGGAGTAGCAGACCGAGGGGCCCGGAGTGATGATGAAGTTAGAGTTCTTGGAGCAGTACACATCAAAACTGAAAATCTAGAAGAGTGGCTTGGGCCTGAGAATCAGCCTTCCGGAGAAGATGGGAGTAGTGCAGAGGAAGTCACAGCCATGGTGATTGACACCACGGGCCATGGTTCTGTAGGACAGGAAAATTACATGTTAGGATCTTCAGGAGCCAAGGTGGCTAGGCCAACAAGCAGTGAAATTGACAGGTAAGTTTTGTTTGCCTATCTAATGGCTGTTGTGCAGACATAATTAAAGCAGGCCCTTTGTGTGATACAAAGAGTATCTTCCTTACTTGATGTTCTTAGTCTAAGTTTATGTTGGGGAAACTGGAAGTGTGCCAAAAGACTTGCATTCTAATTCTTTTAAAGCAGGAAGCTCCTAGTCCTGAAGTATTCACAGTATTGTGAGAATTATGGTAAAATTAGACACTTCATGAATCAGAATAGCATCTGCAGTCACACTAGGATCAGTAATTGCCAGGGTTTCTTCGGAATTCCAGGAAGAGCTGGTCATCAGCTGGGAATCTGACAGCATTGCCCTTCCTTGGTATGTTCTCATACAGGTAGGTGGCCTCTGGAAGTTTCACATTCCTTTGTAGCACTGTTTACTTTTCTTTGCCCCCATCTACCAAATTAGACGAAATATGGTACCAGCAGTAATTGTTCTTTTTAGTGTAATCACAGTAATTCCAAAGAAAAGCTTTTTGGGTGTTTTTCATTCCTTTTTTTTCACTTGTCATTTGATGATATTTTTTCTGTTTTGTCATTGAGGACAGCTGCTACCACAAACCTGACAGTTTCTTTTTTTCACCAGTGCTACTATGCCCTATGCCCCATGCCCCACTTTTCTCTTTCTAATGCATTGCAGTTGTTAGAACATTTCTTTGGGGGGAAATAACAATAATTTTAATCTAAGTAAATTGAAAGAAAGTCTCAAATGAAAGAAATATTACCAACTAAGATGGGTAATATTCTTTTCCTTTCTTAAAAATTTAAAATTGACTGTATGAACAGTGATAACTAAACAAGCTATGATTTTGGTTCGCATCTGGTCTTGAGAGACAAGTGTGTCACAGAAATTCAGAGAGTATATACTATATCCATTTAAGTTGGTCTTGATTAGAGTATTTTCCTTCTTGTGTCCTTAATAGTTAAAATATTCTTGAGTATAATACTTATTGTCACCCTATGTTACCACTGTTGTCCCCCCATCTTAGAACTGTATCAGAAATAGTAGCTTAAATGCAAAGATTTTTGATCTTCATGATCTATGTCAACAGTCTGAAATATATAAAAAATTATCATGGGGCTTGGGGAAAGGATCAACCAAGAACCTAAAAGTTATATAGAAGAAACAAAATTACAGACCCAGTTTTACTTTATTCTTTTTTGGTCTTCTGGTACTTATATAAGGATAGAAGTTTATATTTAGCCTTAGCTTCACCAGGTCAAATTGGCTGTGTCATTTTGTATTTCTTAAATTTACTAGGGCAAGCTTTTCTTATTTCATGTATGATTCTGTATTGGCTCCATGAAAGGACTTCTTAGAAATCTGTTGTTCAGTTTGTTCCTCCTTCCTAGGCTGTGGGATAAAGGAGGCAGACATCACCATTTTGACACTACTTTTGACACTACGTTTGTATTAGTCCCCTTTGTGCTCCTCTTCCGACAGATTTAGCCCCTCCGGCAGTGTTGTTCCCTTGACGGAGAGACACAGAGCCAGAAGTGAGTCTCCTGGGAGAATGGATGAGCCTAAGCAACCCAGCTCCCAGGTATGTAGTTGTGGATTCAGAACTGCTGCAGTGGTTGAAGAAATTGCCACTGTGTGTGAACATAGTACAATGAATAAGAAAGGAAAGATGTAGGAGAGGTAACATTGGCCTTGTTTAATAACTACTGTATATGATTATTTTTCTCTTTATTCTTGCTTGTGAGCATGCAGGAAATACACTTTTGGTGTCAGCAGGTTTTGGAAAGTAGAAAAGGATAAGATTGTGAAACTCTTTCTTGATTATAGGAGCCAGTCTATAGTCCTAAGAGTAATAAAAATAACCTGAAAACTACACGCAGCTAATGTAGGACCTGGGATGGAGAGAGTTTGATTTTGTACATGTGTGGATATAAGACTACATAATTATTAGTTTATATAGTATTGTAGATTTGTAAATGAGTTGCTTATGCATTTTTGTGTCCTGTTTGCTTTTTAGTATGCTTGTATCCTTTCATTTATTTTCTTCCTAAATGTCCTATTAGACTAAAATGTTCTAGAAAGGATAGGAATGATGTCTTCTGTTTTATTTGCAACTCTTTTTAGCAAGTAGTATAAGTATGTAGTTGGTTGATATTTTTGTTTATTTTTTCTCACAGGTGTCTATCATTGAAGATTGATTTTTAAAAAGTTGGTGAACTCACCAAGTAGAACACAATAAATTGTAAACACTGTGGCCCTTTAAAAGGAAACACTGGTGGATTTAAGATTGCGTAGCTAATTTTTTATCTTCTGCACTATACTGATAGTATCTTGTTTAATTTTTATGTAAACCACTAGATGTTTATTGTATATATAGTATAGTAACAGCAATAAGACATTGTTATAAACTGTATTTACTTATATATTATCATGCTGTTTGGTATCAGAAAAGGAACTGCAACCATTATAGGAGAATTTTTTAGTTTTAATAAGGTGTGAGAGAAAGTGTTAGGAGCTTGGAGGAAAAGTAAGTTTACTCATATTATTAGGGCCCTCCTTCTCTTCATCTCTCAAATAAAATGTGATGACTCTGTGACCTATGTGATGGTAACTATTGTGAAAATAAATACAGCAATGAGACAGACCTTACAACTTAATGTGGGTATAAGACAGACTAACAAATACACAAAGCACATATAGATAAGACTATATAGACTTAATTAACTGTGTTGTGGGATTAGGAGTGATTAAAAGGCAGTTACAGGAATCAATATCCACTTAAGGAAAGTGTTACTCAGGGGAGTTTAAGTGTGGTTTTTAAAGTAGTTAGAAAGAGATGACTTATTCCACATATAGTTAGGATAGGGACAAAAATTGGAATTCTACAAGGTTGTTTACCTGACTGAAGCAGAAGGTACAGGCTGTAAAGAAATAGGAGATAAGTAGTATTGTCTGGAATTACTATTAAGAGATGAGTTAATATATGCCTTAACACAGGGGTCCCTAACCCCCAGGCCTCGGGACTGGTAGCGGTCTGTGGCCTGTTAGGAACCAGGCTGCACAGCAGGACGTGAGCGGCTAGCAAGCAGAGCTTCATCTGTGGCTCCCCATTGTCAGTGGAAAAATTGTGTTCCATGAAACCGGTCCCTGGTGCCAAAAAGGTTGGGGACCGCTGTCTTAACATGGAAAGTTTATTATGACGAGTCTACTCACCAGTTATTTTTTTCCCACCACGTAGAACCAAAACAGGACATGGACTTACGTTGTAGTAAAAACAAATTTTGGTAGGCTTGAAGAGCTTCTTGATTATAAGGGTGATTTAACTGGAACAGAATACTTAAGGTCACTCCTTTATTCGAAATATTCTATGGCTTTTTCCTTTTTCTACCACATGAAGGTTAAAATACTTGGTCTAATTTTCCAAGTAATTTATAATCTTTCTAACCCAGCTTTTCCCACCATTCATCAGCATTAACTGTCCCAAACAGGCAGACTTTGTACCTCAGAACTCCATCAGACTTCTGTCTCTGCACCTTGAGTCTGGAATACTCTGTTCTTCCCAGGTGTCTGAGTCCATGCAAGGCCTAACTCCTAGTTCCATCTGTCCTAACTAGCCTAGTCCTCTTTGATCTCCCCTTCTTAAACCACTGTAGCATTTATACATGGTACCGTATAATTTTTTCCTAATTCTCTACTGACTCATATAAATTATTCTTTTCTTATTTACATTAATTTGTCTCCTTCTAGATTGAAATCTCCTTGAGAGCAGAGCCCACATTTTCTAATCTTAGTATCTGACGTTGTCTTATCAGGTGCCCACTAAATGGGAGTTGTTTTACCTCTAAGTAGTTCTGAGTAGCTAAGATTACTGAGTAGGTGCCCAATAAAGAGACAACTACTAAATAAGGAATTATTTAGTTCCCTGTGAAGTCCTCAGTTTGGGAGATATTTAAATAAAATTAGTGTACCAATCAAATAAGTCCCTTCAGTTCTTTTAGTCTCTGATTAGTAACTGAAGATTAGGATTGTGGACAGCAGTGAAGGCCATGTCAAGAATCTAGACTGGTATTTGTTTTAGAAAATATGGGAAGCATTCATTTATATGGAATTTACTCATTGTATGTAATAATTCATTTAAAAAATAGTTTTTGAACACCAGCTACATATCAGGCACTGTCAAGTCCTGGCATATTCAGCAATATAGAATTATCCCTGTGCTTACAGAGTTTACAATCTAGTAGGGAATTGCCAGCTGGGAGAATTGAAATGATCCACTTCTTCGTGACAGAGAGAACCAGGAGGCAGCCATTTTTGTCCTTGCTTCTTTTAGAGTATAAAGGAATAAAACTACCAAAGATACATTGTTACCTTTGACAAAGACCTAATCTACATTTTATGCTCATTTATTTGCTCTTTTATTGCAATTTTTTTTTTTTTTTTTTTTTTTTTGCTTTGGTGTGCTGCACAGCATGTGGAATCTTAGTTCCCTGACCAGGGATCTAACCCAT
>NW_006799328.1:223756-237357 GCF_000442215.2 Lipotes vexillifer
GCTATGCAGGCCTCTCACTGTTGTGGCCTCTCCTGTTGTGGAGCACAGGCTCTGGACGCACAGGCTCAGCGGCCATGGCTCACGGGCCCAGCCGCTCCACGGCATGTGGGACCTTCCCGGACCAGGGCACAAACCTGTGTCCCCTGCATCGGCAGGCGGACTCTCAACCACTGCGCCACCAGGGAAGCCCTATTGCAATTTTATTGCGATAATTTTTAGGTGAAATTGATCATAATGTGTGAGTTTTCTGATTATGGTTCATGACATAACTAAAATACATTCACTTTCTGTTTGTGGATAGTACTGCTATGACATTGTTAGGCAGTTTTTTTTAGGGAATAGGTATCCTCAAGATTATGAATAATATTGTAAATTTTTGTAATGTTTAATAATAGCTAACATTTATTGAGCTACATTAAGCACTTTCATTCAATGCTCATAGCAACCTATAAGGTAGATGCTAATTATATTCGTTTTACAGATGAAGAAACTGATGCACAGAGTAGTTAAATAACTTGCTTAAAGTCGAACAATAAGTAGGATGCAGGTTTGAACCCAGGTTCCAGCACCCTTAATTTCTGTAAAGTATAACATCAGGCATTCAGGGATATCTCAAGGTATTATTATCATATTTGATTCCCATGAGAATCCAATGGAATTGGCAAAACATATTCTAACTATTTTATGGATGGGGAAACTAAACCTCAGAGAAGTTATTCTATGCTCTGCCCATGGTCACCCAGGACCTTGTAGTGGGATAATCCCTCATTATTATTATTTATTTTTTGGCTGTGTTGGGTCATCGTCGCTGCGCGCAGGCTCTCTCTAGCTGTGGCGAGTGGGGGCTACTCTTCCTTGTGGTGTACAGGCTTCTCATTTCGGTGGCTTCTCTTTGCGGAGCACAGGCTCTAGGCGCACGGGCTTCAGGAGTTGCAGCACACAGGCTTAGTAGTTGTGGTTTGCAGGCTCTAGAGCGCAGGCTCAATAGTTGTGGTGCAAGGGTTTAGTTGCTCCACAGCATGTAGGATCTTTCCGGACCAGGGATTGAACCCATGTCCCCTGTATTAGCTGGTAGATTCTTAACCACTGCACCACCAGGGAGGTCCCAATTCCTCATTCTTTATGTAAGTTCAGTTTTGATTATCCAGGGAATTGGAGCAGAAAGAAATGTTATATGAAATAAATCAGAAATCATCTAAAGCCTTACCATTCAATGCTTGACCTCATACTGCTTCCCAAACCTGCTGAGAACCACCTCTATTCTGTTGGAAATACTGAAGAGCATTGTTAGCTAACATGTGAAAGGAGACAACACACATCTTTAGATACTCAAGAAAAGGGTATAAGATTATTTGGTAATTAGACTCATTTTTCTCCAGTTAATCCAGAGTCAACTTTTACATATTCTCCTCTTTGCATTGTACTTTATCTCTGCTACACGTATGGAATTTTCTCCTATATATTTAAAATGCTTATATAGGGACTTCCCTAGAGGTCCAGTGGTTAAGGCTTTGTGCTTCCAATGCAGGGGGCACGGGTTCCATCCCTGGTCAGGGAACTAAGATCCCACATGCTGTGCGGCCAAAAAATAAATAAATTTTAAAAATGCTTATATATATTTGTGTGTGTGTGTGTGTGTGTGGTTTTTGGTTTTTTTTTTTTTGCCACGCTGCACATCACGTAGGATCTTAGTTCCCTTACCAGGGCTTGAACCCATGCCCCCTGCAGTGGAAGCGCAGAATCTTAACCACTGGACCACCAGGGAAGCCCCTATATATATATTTTTGTGTGTGTGTATGTGTATATAAGCTTTTTACTCAAAACATTATACATAAAACATATATGTGCTATATACATCCACGCACACAAGGACTTTAGAAGTCAGCAGGCTAAATAAATCAGAAATTTATGAATGGTGATATTTTAATATAGAATTTTGAATGCAAAGGATTTAAAATTCAAGATTTTTAAATTATTCATTCAAAGGAATATATTGTTCCCTCTCCCTCCCAGCTTTCAGATAGGAGGAAACCATGTTTATTTCATATGTTAAATATTTTGACTATTTAGATTGTTTATGTTCAGATTAAGTAAAACAAAATTAAGGTCTTAGCTAATTGATATTAAGGAATTACTGTGGTTTTTTTAGGTGCGATAGTGGTATTTTGATTACATTAAGAAAAAAGAATCCTCATCTCTTAGAAATGCATACTAGAATATTTATGTATGAAATTATGTCTGGGATTTTCTTCAAAAATACGGGCTTCCCTGGTGGCGCAGTGCTTGAGAGTCCGCCTGCCGATGCAGGAGACGCAGGTTCGTGCCCCGTATCGGGAAGATCCCACATGCCGCGGAGCGGCTGGGCCCGTGAGCCATGGCCACTGAGCCTGCGCGTCCGGAGCCTGTGCTCCGCAAATAATAATAATAATAATAATAATAATAATAATATGAAAAAGGAGAGAAGTAGGTGAGGGTAAAGAAAAAACAAAATTGTTCATGTGTTGATAATTGTTGGGTGATGAGGAGTCAACACACTGTTGTGTCTAAAACTTAATAAAAAGTTTTAAACTGTATATCATTTTCCCTTCATTAAAAAAATTAAATCAGAAAAAGAAAGCATTTATTTTGCAATAATGTAAAGGGTTAGTAATCTAAGTAACAATAGCAGAGTTTTAATGCTCCTTTTATAATAATTGCTTTTTTTATGTCTTGAGTAATTTTATTTCAATGCAATAAATTTAACTTAGTGGGGAGATACTTTATAAACTAAGAGAAATTGGAAAAATAATGTATAACTCACAGATTATTCTCTTTATTTATTTTCGGCTGCATTGGGTCTTCGTTGCTGCATGCAGGCTTTCTTTAGTTGCGTCAAGTGGAGGCTACTCTTTGTTGCAGTGCGCGGGCTTCTCATTGCGGTGGCTTCTCTTGTTGTGAGCACGGGCTCTAGGCGTGCAGGCTTCAAGAGTTGCGGTGTGCGGGCTCTAGAGCGCAGGCTCAGTAGTTGTGGCTCGTGGGCTCTAGAGCACAGTAGTTGTGCACAGGCTTAGTTGCTCTGCGACATGTAGGATCTTCCTGGACCAGGGCTCGAACCTGTGTCCCCTGCATTGGCAGGCGGATTCTTAACCACTGTGCCACCAGGGAAGCCCTCTCTTTACTTTTAATAATCTGTTAAATCAAACCACTACAAATAATAAGTATGTAAAATTAGATGATAATACTTCTGTGCAGTGTATTTTAAGGACACTTACCTTTACTATAAACAGTTTGAAAAATGAATTAGCAACAGCATTAGGAATATGTATTTCTCCTACTTATCTTTGTTTTGTCTGCTTTTTGTTCAGAAGTTTCATCTTTTTGTTCAGAGGGCAAAATCAGAAACCAAGTCATTTTTTTTTTTTTGGTGACTTTTTTTTTTAATACTTATTTACTTATTTATTTATTTTGGTTGTGCCAGGTCTTAGTTTCAGCTCCAGAGCTCCTTAGCTGTGGCTTGGCGGCTCCTTAGTTGCAGCAGGCTGGCTCCTTAGTTGTGGCATGCAAACTCTTACTTGCAGCATGTGTGTTGGATGTAGTTCCCTGACCAGGGATTGAACCCGGGCCCCCTGCATTGGGAGCGCGGAGTCTTATCCATGGCGCCAGCAGGGAGGTCCCAGAAACCAAGTCTTGTACTTCTTTCTCTGTGGCACCTGTCATTGTATTTGGTGGACAACAGTCACTCAGTAAATACTTACTGAGTATCAAATTGTGAAGAGGTTATAGGAGGGAATAACCAAGTTAGTAAGTTCATATCTCAGCCTAGTTTCCTTTCCCAGCTCTTTTGCCAGTTTTCTCGGAGGTCAGTTAAACTTTTATTAGTCTTTAGAATGAAGAAAATATGTTGGTGTGGTACTAAAATATTTTGGGGTAAAAAGGAATATTGTCACCTACAAATTATATACATTTTTATAAAGCTAGTTACTGTTGGGTTAAATTTTAGTATTAATGATAATGCCATAAATATGATTTATAATGTGCTTGCCATAATGTATCCTGTACTATCAGATATAGTAGCCATTAGCCATGTCACATGTGGCTATTTAAATTTAAATTTTAGTTAACTGAAAGCAATTAAAATGAAAAATTCAGTTCCTCGGTCACACTAGCATATTACACATGCTTAATAGCCACATGTGCCTGGTGGCAACTGTATTAGGTGGTGCGGATTATCAAGTATTTCCATCATCACAGAAAGTTCTGTTGGACCAACATTGCCTAAGTACCTACCTGATTGTCTAGACTATAATTGCAAATTAGAGTCCAAATGGATGGTATTAGTGGGCTTAGATTCTCCTATCACCATAAATTAAACATTCAGCAGGGGTTTAATAAGCATGCAGTTTTTCAGCAAGAAAGTAACTCAGCTGTCCTGTTCTTTTATGGTAATGGAATAGAGTGGCCTCGATTTTTTTTTTTTAATTTCTATCTTAACATCTTTACTTTTTCATAGTAATTAATTTCCTATTTGGCTCGCTACAAAAAATAAGCATATAGCTTAGTAACAGAGGTAAAAATAGATTTGATGTCTTTTACTATATATACGTAATAATATATATTCTTTCTTATTGTCCTCACCTGGTACAGGTAGAAGAGTCAGCAATGATGGGAGTAAGTGGCTATGTGGAGTATCTCCGAGAGCAGGAAGTATCTGAGCGGTGGTTCCGGTATAACCCCCGTCTCACCTGTATCTACTGCGCCAAATCTTTCAACCAGAAGGGGAGCCTGGACCGCCACATGCGCCTGCACATGGGGATTACACCATTCGTCTGCCGCATGTGTGGCAAGAAATATACCCGGAAAGATCAGCTGGAGTATCACATCCGCAAGCACACAGGCAACAAGCCCTTTCACTGTCATGTTTGTGGCAAAAGTTTCCCCTTCCAGGCCATCTTGAATCAGCACTTTCGCAAAAACCACCCTGGCTGTATACCCCTGGAGGGGCCTCATAGCATCTCCCCTGAAACAACTGTCACATCTCGGGGACAAGCCGAGGAAGAGTCACCTTCACAAGAAGAGACAGTTGCTTCTGGGGAAACTGCCCAGGGCTCTGTGTCCACTACTGGGCCAGATTGAAACAGCGAGGAGTTGGGGCAGACCCTCTTCCCCTTTGGGCCGTAAGTAACCAGCATCACGGCCATGGGCTGGTACTTAGATTCACAAAATGCCACAACACCAGATCAGATGTTAGCAAGATGTTGTATCAGCAACATACACAAAAGCACTAGAGGCTCTTCCGCTCTCTCTTCCCACCTCACACTTTGGAAAATAATCAAGCAAATCAACTTTCTAATTCAGGGATCAACAGCCTTGGTTTGTTAACTTTATAAAAAAAAAAATTTTTTTAACAAAACAATGATAAATGATCATTTATCTACCAGTCATGTTTGAACACTGTACTTTGGTCCATATCACCCTGGTGGCTGTAATTGCCCAGATCTGAAAAATGAAGCAGGAGCCTTGGTCATCTGAACCAGCCAGCCACAAGAGAGAAGGAAGTAATCATGATGGTGATGATGAGAGGGAATTTCTCTTCTTCCTTCCCTGCCAGAACATGCAGTTTCTTATCTCAAGAAGGAAAAAAAAAAAAAAAAAAAGAATCCCGGGGGTTCTTTTTGTTTTGAAAGGTTAGATTAATCTTTGCCCTGACAAGGTGTCTGATACTTTGCCTGATTGTTTCATGTATGCAGCCATCTTGGAGCAGTATTCTAATGGGCAGCATCACCTGAAGCACTTTAGGCACCTGGAAGTGAAATGAGCAGTGAAGTGTTTGCAATAGGTAGTTCTGCATTTGGGGGCCTGGGTGTTGTGTTGAGGAAGGGGGGAGCAGGGAAGGAAGTGTTTTTGTTCTGCAGTTATCGAACAGCACAGAGCCAGCCGTACTGCAACTTCCTGATTGGTATTTGTAAGCCATGGTGCTTATATATCTTCAGGTGTTAGGAAATGGCTCTAGTCCAGATGAATTAACGCGTAAGGCTGACTACCAAAGTTTCATCCAGTCTCTTCGGCTCCTAGCTTCACATAACAGCAATATTATGCATCAAAAATGTCACTTTACAGTGAAATGAGCCTGGATTGTATTTTTAAATCCACAGGTCTCCATATTTGATAACTTTTATATGACATTTTAAACACATTTTTTCCGCAATATTGTGGTTGTAGAAATTCAACATTATGCTTCTTACTGCAACTACAGTTCCATTTCCTTCTACATATGTGATAGTTTATATTTTCAGTCCAATAGAAGAACCTCACTAAATCCATGTCTTGCGTCTGCAAACTTAGTAATTCGTAAACCAACCATCAGCAAATTGCTGGTGACTCCAAGAGCTTTGCTTTTTAATAATACACTACAGGGCATTTACCAGAAAACATCATGCACAATCATGTTGCAATAAATTGATCAAGGGATCGATTTTGATCAGGTTTGGTTACTTAATCATTCCTAAGATTTTTAAAACTTCAAGGGACCTTTTTGGTAATTCTGGGTATTTCTGAGATTCTTAATCCAGCACTGAGAGTCAGAAAGAATTTACCAAACACGTAGAGCTTTAGATGCCCTGTCTTGCGTGCAGCTAATGAAGGAGGATTATTAAGGGATGCAGGCAAGTAGATGCTTACAAGTTACAGTGCAAATAGAAAAGAGAAAAATCTCTACCTTCTCTTAATTGATCACTAATTTTTTACAGAGTATTTAAATATGTAGTGGTTTAAGAAATTGTTTTGGTGCAGGGGCATAGATGATTGTAAAAGAGATTTGGGAGAGGGGCTGATCATGCCTGAACTGGTGGTGAGCCATTTGTCAGAACGTTAGTAGTGTGCTCCCTTCCTGAGACTGCTTTGGGTATGTGAAAAAGTGGGTAGGAAAGAATGGCGTTGCTTTGATGATAGGAAGTTAGAATGCAAAGGGTAGTTCTTAAGCAGTCTGAGACCTGTACATACATACACAGATGCACCATATCACTAATGAACAGTTATTTTTTTCTTCTGGGAAAACAATGCATCTTTTAATAGGAATGCAATAATGCTACCGTTTGATTAGAGCCTACCCTTAAACATTATGTTGAAGCCGTATTTTGTCTTCAGAAGACATAGACTATGGCATTCTCCTCTTTAGATGGGCAACGGCATGATAGGGTGAAAACTGTTGCCTAGGGCTGTCTTAGGGACCAACTATGCTCTGTGGCATAGAAAAAGTAGAGTTGAAATCAGACTGAAATCTTTAAGGAAACATTTCAGCTGGTAATCAAGGCTTTCAGTGGACAGATTTTGCCATTACTAAATAGGTGAGAGGTACAGAATATGCTGCTTTAGATGGAGCTTTTAAGCCTACCAAAAAATTGTTAAGTCCATCCTACTTTTCAGAAGTATTATGCTGGAAAGTTCTTTATTGCTTTGTTAGTTTCTTAGATGTTATTTGAGAAAATAGAGCTATTTAAACTATTACCAAATTGTAAAAGTGAGGTGCAGTAATTTCTGTAAAGAGAAACTTTGCAGCATTTGTCAGTACTCCATCCAGGGTTAGCAACAAACATTTTAAATGAAGTAGGGACTGTCTGATAGATGTGGAAATGCTCTGAGTGTTTGATGGGTTCCCCCTCCCTTTTTATTCACTGCTAATAGGGTTTTGCTCTATCTGTACTGTGAATAGAGTGCTTCTCGGTCATCTAGGACCACATCAGCACAGTCGTGTTTGCTGGTTCTCTCCTCTTAACTGGCCTAGGGCAGAGCCATGAAATTCATGAAAATTCAAGCCAGCCTAACTTTTAAACAAATTTAAGTTTCTGAAAGCAGTTTCCCCATTTTAGTTAGAAGAGATATTACTCTAAATAACTATCCAAGATTCTTATCCAGGTTCACTGTGACATTGACCTAGTTCTTAGCTAACATCACTGTAGGGTCATAGGAGTTAGTAGTGTTCTGTCTACCTTAATGAATAGCTATATAGGTGTGTGCACAGAGGATACCTCTCTTAAGGATGTACTAAATGGACTTTAGCTAATGCTGAAAACTCATTACCAAATTTTAACTTGCACGTGTCACCTTGTGAAGGGAACAGCATTAGCAGTGAGAGCTAAATCATCATTAAGTACTTTAATGCCATGAAATAGCAAACACTGGGACTGTTTTCATTTATTGAGTAGCACTTAATAGCAAAGGAGCTACCCAATATTCTCAGCAAAAGAAGAGATGACAATATATTAATCTGCTTTCATTCTAAGAGGTACCTTTTATTCTCTCTCAGAACTCTGATACCAGTTTAAAATATGGCATTGGCATGAACAGTAATACTGTACTTAGGCAGAAGGCTCTTTCTAATGATTTGTTCTCTCTTTACTCAGAACCATATTTACCTCTGAACTGAGTTGAATTTTACTTTATGTGAGTTGCAGACTACCCCCAAGCTATCCGTTATACTAGAGGGTCAAATCTAATCTTGAATGTGTAAAAATAAATTCGTTCCTGAAGGATAAAAATTGGAAAAGGGAGATAGCAGTTAAGGGAAGTTTTCTTGTTGTTATTTTTTGGGTTTTTTTTTAATGTTTCCAGTTCCCTCTACATCATTGAAACAGGGTTTTCCAAAGATGGCATGACAATAGAAATAAACCATTTTCCTACTAACTTCATAGTTGAAATCAGGCCTTGGTTGGAAGTGGTTTTATGGAAGAGTGAAATAGTGAACTTCATCCTTAATAGCTGAATAGTCTTTAGTCAAGAAATAACTTTTGAAAAGTTTTAGCTGTTACTTAACACTAATTTTGTTTTAACTGGTAAAAATGACATTTTATTTGACTGGAAGATCTAATTTAAAGAAATGAAAGCAATGGGTAATGGAAAGGAAATTGTACAAAGATAAAAGTCTTCTTAGTCATAGTGGAAAGGCATTTAATCAGGAAGGAGTTGGAATCTTGGAAGTTTTTATTTTTTCAGCTGCAACAGATGTGATTTTTTTTCTGTTCCTCAAATGTTCTCCTTATCTGTATACTTACTCATTCAGTATTTTGGTTGCTGAGATTTAGAGAAGGGACAACTAGCAATTAAACCAGGTAAATCCCTTAATTTGAGAGGATGCCCCTTAGCAAAGTATATCTCTAGGATTTAGTAATTAGATAAAGGTTCAGCAAACCATAACCCCCAGGCCAAATCCTGAGGTCACCTGTACTGTAAAGAAAGTGATAGTGGAATAGATCCACACCTATTGTTTTGGTATTGTTTATGGCTACTTTCTGCAATAGTGGCAAAGTTGAGTACTTTGACAGAGACCACATGGCCTGCAAAGCTTGAAAACAAAAGTTTGCCAAGTCCAGAATTAAGATTTGAAACAATTACACCACTGCCTCTCAATTTGTCACTCTTGCCATTTTGCCTTTATAATAATAGCTTGGTTGAGGTTTTAAATTCATACTGCCATATATGCATCAGTTTCTTGAAAGAGGTTGCCATCTTTTTCTAGATCCTTGGCTCATTTGTGCTCCTTCTTGAATTCCATTGCTTTAAAGCATTTAGAGTAGGCCTTATGATTTGTCCTTGCCTTAAAGCTGCATTAAAGTTTAGAATGGTAATTACAGATTTAAGAAAGTAATTTTTAAAAATAATTCCCATGCATAATAATGTAGGGTTAAATGAATACCATGTTTACATAAAGTACTGTAAGAAAAGTAATGTTTTTATAAGTGTTTTGCCATTTCTCTAAGTTAACATGATGATGATGGCAAGAATGAAGTTATTCCCACTAGTATTAAAATTTAATTTCTGTTATGAATAAGTGGTTTGATTCTTATCCAAAGTACTGTTTTTCTAGATTAGAAACCTCTACCCATTTCCTTTACTATAAATCTTCATTTCCTCAAGTAAACTCACTCTGTTCCATGTGGAATAGTAAAAAGCCAAAATCTTCCTTTTTTTAAGTCAGTGTTTTAAAACATAATGAAACATCTGAAGATTTAAAGTTCTTTTTAGACCTACCTTCCAGTTTCTGTTATTGTTTGTAATTCTTCTAAATCTGTAATGGGCCATTATGTATTTGATTTGTGAATGTTCATTCTTACTGTTCAAATAGCTTATTTATGCCAGATGTGGAAAAAATGGAAAATGTTAGGATGATAATAAACAGAATTCCTTGCAAGAGGAGAATATAATTGCTCCCCATTTGGAAACAATACATGGACTTCTGAGGTAAATTTAGCTGGGCAAAGTGTTCTAGGCCATGCTGATACAATACAGTGGATTTGATTCTTACTTTGTTGTGAGCTCTACCAAGACATACGAAGTTTGGATGAGTGACCTAGCCGCATATACAGCACCTCTTCAGGAGGCATTTTGTTCTTAAAGTTGCCTTTTTTCTAAGTTGGATATTAGTAGGTTTTATATGTTACACCCTCCAAGTAATAGATAATCTTCATCTAGAAGGTTCCATAATATTTGCATAGGTGATATCTGCCTTGTCTTAGAGCACTTATAGTAATAGTGAGTTCTTGAGATTTTGGAGTGCTGCTTTTCTGGTTAATTTGGAATTCTGATTAATCTGGGGTAGAGGACTTGTGAAAGAAATAGTATTCAGGTAGCCCAGTGAATCATCTGCATCCACCACCATTTGAGGTCTTGGTAATAGATGTCATTTAAATACGAATCTGTTGAAAACAATGGAGTTTGCCAAGCATTATGACTTCTTTGATAATTATCAGTCTTATGTTGCTTTTCCTCCTTTGCTTTTTAGTGTCTGTTTTCACTCTTATTAAGTGGTGCTTTTCCCAGGGCCAGTCTTTTTACTTTGCATTAAGTATGTTTTCTTGCTCAGGACAAGCCAAAGTTGGATATTTTGAGTACTTTCAAACCTGACTTAATTACATTCCAAAGGACGTAATTGTTGATAGGAACAGTGATATCAAAACCTGCAAGATATCTGTACAGACTATCCAGTTTTGTTGTGTAGGCAGACTATTTTTTCCCTCAATTGTAAGCAACAGCAATGACTTAGAAGGCAAATATTACCTGAAATATACATTATGTTCACAGACCGTGCATATATAAGATAAATTTCTTATCTTACATCTTCCCCATTATCTGTATAATAAATACCTCCATAGTAACATAATTAAGAAAGATCCATTAGCTCAAATAGTGGAAGTTTTAAACACAAAGCTTAGTTAACAAAGGCAGAGCAGTTTAGGGGAAAAAAAAGAAAAAAAACACTTTTCTAACGCTTGCTTTTTTCATGTCTACTCAGTAAGTCCTGTTAAGGAAGCTAGAATTCACCACCCAGTTAAGAGAGATATTTGTTCAGTATCTCATATGACCAACAACACAATTTAATATACTGTGAATTTTAGAATCTCAATTAATCCATAATGCCGGAAGTCAAAGTATGTATCTCATAGGAAAATGTTCCGTATTATATGAAATCACTTATCTTAAATGGTAGGTAGCATACAGGAGAATCTGTTCCATTAAGTAAATTTTTGTTCCATTAAGTAATTTTTGGTACCAGACAATCTGCTTGGAATTTGTATAACAAAATTGATTTTAGACATAGTTTAGATGTGGCTTCCTATACTTGAGAGTCCTAAACCCACTTGGTTAGAGGCTGGTGTATACTTTTAAAAGCCTGCACTTTTCACTACAGAGATAAAAGATCAAAAAGAAGGGGACAGAATTAACCATACTAAGTGCTTTAGAGACATAATTGCAGTAAATTCTCAAAATAATCCTATAAGGTAGTAATGGTAGTAACTAAAAATAGCTGACTTTGTTTACTATGTGTTAGGCACAGTTCTATGTGCCTCACCTGTTAACTCATCTAATCCTTATGACAATCCCATTAGGGTAGATACTGTTATTATCCTCGAGAAAGAAATGAGACCAGAGAGGTTGACCTAGGCAGTCTTTCGCTACACTTGACATTCTTAGTAGACTATGTTGCCTTTAATAGGTGTAATTATACTACATTTTATAGATGAGGAAACTGTTGAGCCCAAGATTACACAATGGATAAATTGCAGAGCCAATATTTACCTATCTGATTACAAAGCCCAGGCTATCTCCAGTACATCGTGTTAACTCTGTTTACTTTATAAGAGTTGGAGTGAACTAGAATATACAATAGCCAGTAACAGCACTGCTTTTAGTGAACTTTTAATTCAGGAATAAGTGATTGGAAGATTTCTTCACGAGATAAAGCAGTTGACCTCTGAGCAGATGTTGATGATTATTTTCTGGGGATATTGCCCACCAGTTTAGAGGAGTCACCCATTTGGTAGTTCTAATTGTGAATGAGTGATTGAGTTACTACCAAGGCAAAAATTGAAAGATAGATAGCATTCCAGTTATCTATTGCTGTGTAATGAACTATCCTAAACCTTAGTGACTTAAAACAGCAACTACTTTATATATCGCATGATGTTGTGAATCAGAAATTCAGGAAAGGCTTGACTAGGCAATTTCTTGCTCCCTGTGGTGACAGCTCAGGTCACCTGATAGTATTCAGCAGGTGGTTGTACCGGTCAGGAGTGTCCAAGATGATCTCACATTCCTGACACCTAGGTAGGGAGGGCTAGAAGACTAGGCCCAGCAGGCCTCCTCTCCCTCTCTGGAGTCTCAGGGACTCTCTATCTGATCTCTCCATCATAGTAGTCAGAGTTATGAAATGGCAGCTCAGGCCTCCAAGAGGCTGGGCAGAGGATGCCAGTCCTCTTCAAGGTCAGGCCCAGAGCTATCATAGAGTCATCACCATACACTATTGGTCAAAGAAGTCACTGGTCAGCCCAGATTCAAGGGGAGAGGAAATACCTTACCACTTGATGGAAGATGTGTCAAGGATTTGGGGCCAACTTTAATCTGTTATAGGTAGCATTAGCTTTTTTTGATTTGTCTTAACTCTTGTGTGTTCATTTAGGTCAGTTGTTTGTGCCATAGAAACCATTTCTTATATCTACCATGGGTCAGTAAAGGAGCTAGAAGGAGAATGAGACAAATACCTGGAACAGATTTCTTTAGCTTCCCACCCCCTGAGTTTCATTTATATTATAGCAAAATTTCCATTTTTTCTTTTGTTCCAAGTTCCAAATTGTGAGCATTTGCCGTTTTTTTTTTTTCCTGTGAAGCCACAGTAACTGTCTATGCTAAACCAGAAATACTCTAGAGGGAATAAAAAGCTTGCTGTTACAGACCTTGATTTATTAGAGATGTCAGCTGTATTTAATTTACAAATAGGCAATAACTCCTGTGGTATGGAAAATTTATATGGCTGCTAAATCTGTTTCAACAGGAGTTTCTATTGAGTGGCTAGATGGATTATATTCTTGAGATGATTGCAAGTTTTGCCTACATATCCTACACATCTTTACTGCCGCCATACCACCTCTGGCACAAATTTGTGCTAGGAGAATAGGTTCAACCATTTATATTACCTTCTATATGGGAAAATCCGTTGCCCAGTTTTATAGGTGTTAATCTTTTAAAATTATCAGTTGCTATCAGCTTCTGTTATATAGAATAAGAAATCATTGAATTTTTACAATTTTTGGTTAGACTTGTCAAATTTAGGATGCTTTATTTAAATTCCTGCT
>NW_006799328.1:237367-242109 GCF_000442215.2 Lipotes vexillifer
TCCTGCTGGCTTATAAATGGACTTTTATTGCCTTCAGAAGAAATAATGGCAGAGAATGGATTCTGCTCTAAAAATGATCATCCCCAAATGAATACACTTTCTAAGAGAAGAAAGGTTTGGTATTATCTATCCATTCCATGTGTAGTGGTTTCCTAGAGAATTAGTTGTGAGGGCTTCTTGCTGGTCATCCCCAATTATCATATAGTGAAGAGATCTCTGTTCCCCAGTCAGGCCTCAGGAATTACAAATACAGGATATAAAAGGGGTACTCAGGGCTGAAGACTTAATTTAGGACTCTAGAAAATGCTGGGAAGAGAAAAGAAAGACTTCGGCATTTGTAGTTGAATAACCAGGGTTGGAATGTTTGACTCATTTAGGCATCAGGATTAATTAGATTTTATCATATAATGATTGGGGCAAATTTTGATGAATAAAAATAAAATAGCCTTAACATTTTGTTTTTTATCCATATTTCCACTCTGCTGTACCTCAAAGTCTGCTCTTTGTGACAAAGAAGCCTTTGAAAATATACTCCCAGGGAATGAAAAATTGGTTCTAGGTACTTTTGCTAGAATCATCTTTGCCATAGTCAACTTTGCTGCAAGCATTTTCACCTTATAACTAATTCGCTGTAAGGCAATTTTACCATAAAAGATAAAAATAAAAGAGGGACATTAAAAAGGACATAATGAAGCATGAAAAATCAATAACAAAATTTAAAAAAACTTTATTGCAAAATACAAAATATTTGAATACCTCTAAAATGTGTGTAGATTCATGGCAATCCTGCACAAATAACTGATTTTGTGTGTTATACCTAAGCACTTGTCTTCCAGGTCTTTCATTCTTAGTATTTTATACTTTTTTTTTTTGCTTGTTGATTCATCTCATTCAGCATTGTTCTTTTTCTTTTTACTTAAATTTCTTCCTTCATTAAGAGAGGTATCAGTTTCCAAATACCAGGATGCACATTTGTAGCCAAGCTTTGTATTGCATTGTGAAAGCCTCTGCACTGTTGTTTGTTCTTGGCATTTTGTCATATGTCCATTCATAGACTTTCCAAAGTTCTGTGGGAAATGTAGGTTCAACTCTGCACCTTTGAGGCTTTTGGCCTCTTTATCCTCCAATGTAGTGTTTCAAAACAAGAAGCCAACTCTTGGGGCAAATCATCATTATCTGTCAGCTCAATAAAGGCATCAGTAATGTTGCTAACTGGGAGAAATGCCAGTCGAAACCAAACTATCAAACCAAAAACTCATCCAGTTATTTTATCTTTGGGGGCAAAAATTGTCTTATGACCAATTAGTTATGCTGTGAAAATGTTTGCAGCAAAGATGCTTATAGTGAAAATACTGGACACTTGAAAAATATTTGATAATCTATGAAGATGCCTCTCATTCGGTTTCTTACAGCTCTTTGGGCCCTCCTCTAGATTCTTTGTGACTCTTAAATTTGAAATCATCTGGTGGTTGCATGAAAACTAAGTATAGTTGTTTCTTGAACAATGTGGGAGTGAGGGTGCTGACCTCTGCAAGTGGAAAATCCCCCTATAACTTACAGTTGGCCTCCATTTCTGTAGTTCCTCTGCATCCAGGGATTCAACCAACCACTGATGGTGTAGTACTGTAGTATTTACTATTGAAAAAAACCTGGCTATAAATGGACCCATGCAGTTCAAACCCATGTCGGTCAAGGGTCAACTGTACTGTGGTCTCAAATTGAAAAAGAGAACAAAGTCAGAAGAAAGGGAACCTGCAGATTGACAAAATACTTATTCTTTCTTTTCAGCATCACAAGTCTAAACCATTTAATAACCACATCTGAGAAATTCCATAAGGTTTAGATTTCTGCTTTTAGCATATCTTGTGGCAGATGTTTTGACATTTTTGAAGATGATCTACTGAGTTTCCTATAAATAGAATCCCAACTACAGTGGTTCTTAAAGAACCACTGCAAAAACAGAATTACAACACAGGGAACAAAGCTTAAAATGTGTTTCCTCTGGAAGCCAAGATGCTAAATCAGGAGTCACTACGTGTGGCTGGAATCCACCTCTAGAATGGCTATCAGCCAGATAGCAAAGATATCTAGAATTTATATGGTATTTGATATTTTTACAAAAATGATTTTAAATCATGTAACTTGAAGTTTTAAAAAATGAGCCTGTTTTCTTTTTGGAAAAGTGGGCCAATAAAAATAACACTAATAATTCAATTGTATATGCATGTGCATTGAACACAGTGGTATACTAAAGATAGTTCATGCAAATAACTTTTGTGGGAAGTTTGGCTATTTTCTTATATCTTTTTTTCATAAATGTATGTTTATAAATATTTTTACTCATCCACTATGACCTTGGTAGCTTTAGAAGCATTTTGTTAGCTGTATCATTGATTATAAAAATCAAATTCTTGGCATAGTAGGCTATGAGAGCTTTTAGTTGCTTTGTGTGTATTTTGGCTAAGAAAATTGTTTCTTGCACTTTCTATTTATAAAGATGTTATAACACTTTGCACCCACTTAGTGCAGCTGTTCATCAGCGACAAAAGATGTAGGCGTTAAAGTGAAATGTATGTTTAGAAGCCTGGCAAAAGAAGGGATCTCAAAAGAACAAATTTGGCTTACATCTACCTGAGAAAAGCTGAGGATAATATAAAATTTAGATTGAAAGTATCTGTTGGGCTAGGTGTACAGTTGCTGCAAGTTGCAATATCATTGTGAGCTGCCAGCTATGTGTATGTGATTTTATGTATGTATGTGAGAAAATGGTGTCTGATGAAGGCAGATAAGTCAGTGTAGAAAATTCTACCTCCCATTAAAGACTGAGAATATTCCAAGATTGCCCTGTAGCCCCTTAGGCAGGAGGCTGGATTCCTCAGCCACCATCCACCCCGTTCTCTTGTACTCACTTCAGCTTCTCTACCTCTGAGCACTTGGCTGAAGATAGAGTGTAGCTTTCTGTAGCAAGCAAAGGAAAGGCAGACCCAAAATATAGAGACTGCAGTATCTCACTTCTTGTCATGTTCAGATGTCAATGTTTAGTTTTGTTGCCCAAATCAAACAGTGTCAGAACACTTGGGTTTAGTGCTTTTATCCACTGGCTTCTATTTGGCAAGAGTAGCCCGTGGAAGTGGAGTCTTTCTGTTGTTTTTAAAGGTGCACTCAATTCCTTTTAATGATGTGAAAATTTTGTTTGAATCCTGAGGTTTGTTTGTTTTTTTTTAAATTGCCATTTGCAGTCCCTTTTGGGGGACTGGAATATCAACCATATTTTCCTGATAATGAGCCTTCTGCCAATATCTTAACTTGCAGTTTTGCATGCAGTCTTTTGGATGACCTGTTTTGCTTTTAGACACTCCAAAGAGAGATTTTTCTGGTTTTAATGCCAATACTGTTAAAATAGTCAGGATGGCCTGTTGTGGGTGTCAGGATATTCAGTTTTGGAAGTAAAATGCCACTAGGCAGGCCACCTAATCTTTAAATGCAGTTGTAGCACTCAACTGATTTGCTGTTTGGGGCACAAGTACACTGAGCCAAGTCAGGATACCTACCGTTTGAACATTTGTTACAGCTGAGGAAGGACTACTGGCCTTTTCAGAAATATCCCAGAATGCTTTCCACCTTTTCATTTCTAATGCACTGGCTGGTTGTAATTCCAAACAGGGATTCTCTGATTAGGAGTGAAAATGAGGGAGTGATCCATTTTCAGATATTTAGAGGTTGACATCTGTGTTTTAGGTACTAGCTGGTAAGTATTTACTTTCCTGGTGACTGGGTAGGGCAAGTGACAATACAGTGTGAAATTCCAAATGAGACAAGCAGTACTCATTGGTGACAACTGATATAGTAACGTTCGCCCGAATACAGTATGAATGCTATAGGGAGATAGGCAGTAAAATCATGTGAATCTATTCACCACAGCTATTTTTTTTCTAACTATAGAATCATTGTCAGCCTATAAGCCATGCTCCTAATATCCTAGACTCAGGAATTAACTCCTGCTGGCTTATCTTTTGTTTGTGCCCAGAGTTTTGGCCTAGGCCTGTCCCGAGCTGTTTTGCTACAAACACATGCTTAAGGTGCAGTCTTACTAAGTCAATAATATACTGTCAGCAGTGCAGCCTGTTTTAAAGCCACAGTGATTTATTGAAATACAAAACAAACAAAAAAGTGAGAAATGCCTAGGTAATTTGTTTGAGGCACCTTAAATCTATGAATCTGGGAGGAAGCATAGAGTCTTATCTTCTATCTGGCTTGGGTGAACAGTGACCTTAATGCTTTCTGTTACAGAGCCAGTTGACCTAGGCAAGTAGTTCTCCATCTTGGCTGCACATTAGAATCACCTGGGGCATTTAAAAAAGTACTGATGCCTGGGGCCCCCTCTAGACATTCATGTTTAAGTGGCCTGCTCTGCAACCTGGGCTTTAAAAGCTCCTCAGATGATTTTAATGGGCAGCCAAGGTTGAGAATCATTTTCTAGGTAGTCCTGAATGGTCTTTGGCAGGATAACCTCTACCTGGTTCTCTTTTGTCATAAGATACCTTTATTGGTATCCCAGGCATGGCTCTGAGTTTAAAACTTAGAGTGGGCCAAGGCTCAAGTGGTAAAATGGATCATTTATTTGTCCTCGGGGTAATTCAGTAGAGAGATGTTGCCATCCACCCAGTTTCCTCTCTATACCAAAGTATGCATAAGTCAGCAAAACAGATTTTCAAAGTCTGCTCCCTAGAATCCTCTTTCCC
>NW_006799328.1:242119-256483 GCF_000442215.2 Lipotes vexillifer
TTTCCCTTGCATATGTGATTTAAGTGGAGATTTTTTTAACTCTGCTAGCTGAAATGGAGCGCTTGAACTTATTAAGAGAGCCAAGCCCAAGCCACCTAGGGTGATTTTTATTTGTAAAGTAAGCAGGTGGCATTGTTAAAGTTAATGAAGAAAAAGGAGGGCCCTTTCTGGGGTGATGGTGATGTATTTGATTGTTCCTTAGCCTGTCTTCTAAGTGGGATTTCGATGTAAAGTGACTTTCACTTTTCCATGTTTCTTTGTGAATTAAATGCACTAGCTAAGGCATAAATATTTCTGAGTTTTACATGAAATGTGAAGTGAGTCATTTCAGCATCTTTGTTCCAGGATATCAAAGAGTTAACCCAGTAATTCCTAAACGAGTTTTCGTATCTTTCATTCTCCTGCCCAGGTATAAAGATACCTGCCCATGGCAACCTCACAGTGATAATGGGGAGGGGAGAACTGTTTGATTATCCTTAAAAAAGTGAGAACCACCATTCAAACTAATTAGCTACCAAGTGATTTCTAATTAATGAAATAAATTTGTGTTCAAGAGCAAGTTCAAATATAGCAGTCTCTCATCTGAGAGACTGCCGGCACTGTAGAAATTTTCATTCATATATTGCCTACAAATAATTGATAATTTAAATTTCAAATAGGTGGTGTGTTTGAGAAGAAAAAGTGGGTGGAAGGAAAAATTGCTAGTGCAGAGGACTGAATTAGCATCAGGCTATGATATTTCATTAAAATAACATTAATGCCAGGCTGTTTGCTTAGCATGTATATGCTGCAAAAGGAGAAAAATGCCTCCTATGCCTTAGAAGATTTGTGAAGGCTTCCTTATATTGTGTGGAATAGAAAAGCAATAGACTTTGAGACTTGTTTGCATCCGGAGAGTAGCCCATTAGGGTTTTCATACTGAGGAACATGGTGGAGTACTGTGAAACACTGTTGAACTTTATGCAAATCACACCGCACTGGATTTTAAGATTTGGGGAAGGAGAGTAGAGGAGGAGGAGGGGGAAGTAATGGTAAAAATATATACAGAGAAACTTGTACTATATCTTACACCAGTAATGAAACAAATTCCCTATCAGGAATTCTCTATCAGGACTGTGAAGCTCTGCCAAGTTCTTCTGTCCTACTGATTGGCTTGCTGATTCCTCTTAAACCTTTAAGAAATCCTTTCTGAAAGAGCTAAACAAAAGCTGGTCTGACTGCAGTTTCACCACCCTGTCCCATCCCCCTATTCACAACAAAAGAAAAACATTCCCAAACTATAGGCAAAAGAAATGTCTCAGTCCGTTAACTTTTCATCCTCTATGGTCTATGTTCACTGTTTTAGCCTGTTGAATTACTTTGTGATCTAATGGCAGAACTTAAATAGATCTGCCAGATCAGTCAGGAATCAATGGCTTCTCCTTTAAGAAATCTTAAATTCAGAACTCTCAATTTTTGGCACGTCAGCATAAGTGGGTAAGGGGAGAAGTAGGTTGGAAAAGCACTTAGGGAATTCCCTGGCGGTCCAGTAGTTAGTGGGTCCTTGGCGCTTTCACTGCCAAAGGCCTGGGTTCAATCCCTGGTCAGAGAACTAATAAGATCCCACAAAGCCACTTAGATTTCCCTTAGATATCCTGGCTTCTCATAATTTCAGGTGGGACCCACTTATGCTCTGTCTCTGAGAAGAAAAGATAAGACAGAGGGTTCTAAGGTAGAAAAGTCAATGTAGCCGAAATATGGTTTCCTTCAGATGGATATAGTCGGAAAGAAATCTGTCCACCTGTTCTCAATGGTGCTTATATGGTGGGTGACAGCTGTCTCCCATCTACCTGTCCCTGGCACTGTGCCTTCCCACTGGTCACTGTGAAAAGCAGATCACACTGGACTCAGAGGCCAGAATCCAGGACAATTTCCCCCTTCTCATCACTTCTTCATACAGCTAATAATGTAGCATTTACTTCTCTTTGGAAAATTCTTGGGTTTGTCCCCCAAGAAATAGTAAAGCATTTATAGGAAAACAGAAAGTAAGATTCTGGTGGTAGCTATCAAATAAAGAGATTACAGGAAAATTTTAACTTCCCCTCAGCTGATGTTTATTGATAGCAAGGACCAACTATGCCTCCTCATCCTGAGTTTCTAAAGGCTACCATAATATTTCTAAGCAACAAACTTATCTAACATTTTTTCACAGCTTGTTAATCAAGGATTCATATTAAAACAGACAATCAATTTCTAAAATGTTGTTATCCCTGAAAGGGAATGAGATAGAGTTTTTAACTAGAAGAACCTACCTGTCTGTTTTTTCCCTTTGAAAAAACTAACATTTGAGGTTTGTGTCTTTCATCTGAAGCGATTACTCCATTAATAAAGATGCCTCAGAAAAGTCGGTGAGCCAGGCTAGCACTCTTGCACCTCTGAGGGTGCTGGACTGGGTTTGTACATCTTATTTCCTTAGAGAATATCTGTTTTTATTATGACCTTAACTATAAATACCTATATATAGGAATAGGATTTTCTCTTACCCCACCCTCTTTTAATCATTATCACTTAAGTGTAAACCACACCTCCACCCACCCCACTTTTACTGAAAAAATGCACTTTAATTCCTAAAGAGAGTGGCTGTTCCTCGCCCTGAAGCCAGATTACTTCAGGAGGAGAGCTGAGGAGGGAGAACTCTTGGTGGACCTCGTGAAATTAACTAAATTCCGTAATGTAAACACAAATCAACCATTTTTAAGCTGCCCCCCACCCCCAGCCAAAGGGAAAAAGAAACAACCAAATGAAAAAGTTCAAAATGCCTACCTTGATTTTGGAAGTTTCACTGGGGAAAATACCCAATGTTAAATTATTTTCTCAGCTACCAAATTATCAGTGGGTGGTTTCCTGGGAGGCTGAGACTTTTTTTTTTTTTAAATAAAAGGCAAGTGAATCACAGGCTACAAAATATTATCCTGATTTGTGTTGTTTCTAAGTATCAGATTTGTTCTCTCCCTTAATTTGACAGGCTTTCTCAGTCTCTCCTCCTGTAGATTCTGTCCTTCCCCTGATGACAAGCCAATAGTTCTTGGTGGGGTTGCATGCCTCCTAGAGCCCCAGGAGCCCTGTTGTGTCGGGGGGAGGGGGGAGGGCAGGAGGGTGGGCAGAGACTGGGGTTGGGGGAGGGAGATTCAGAGAAAGTGAAAATATATGGGTTTATATAAACATATTTAAAGCAGTTTAGCAAAAGCTTTCTCGTTGAACAGCTTTAAGAACAATGTGAATGAAATCTTAGCAACTTGGTTAGTAATTTGAAAATTCTATTAATGTATACTTGAAATTCTGTTTGTATAAAAATACATTTTCCTCTTTATTTTAACACTGTGTAAAAGAACATTATGCATGTGAGTGGTTTGAGAATTAAATGATTTAATATTCAGATTTGAATCTCTGTCTTTTCTGTATAGAGATTAATTGGTTTTAAATTTTTGGATTTTTTTAGTATGAGGAGATTACCTAGATTTCAAGTTCCCCCTGCCCTCTCAGGATGCCTACCATCTTTCAAGATGAAGCAGTGACATATCTCCCTTCTTCACTTTCTTGACCCAGATGTGTTCGCTGGTAGAGAACAATTGAAAGCCTCATTTTACCAAATGCCCAACAGCATCTCTATCCATTTCTCCTTTCCTTGTCTTCGTTTCAGGTGGCAAAGTCCATTCGTAATTGTGAGATATGGGAGTAGTTGTATTTATTTTTACTTCTATTCACAAACCAAAATAGGAAGAACTATAAAGGGTAACATTTTAGTTAACACAAGGGTTGGCTACTCTGCCCATGAAGATAATAGTGTTCAGAGCAACTTCCCTGATAAGAACCAGGAAGGGCCTGTTGGCCTTGAAGGTCACTCTGCTGGGGTTCAGCGAACGGCCAGCAATGCCAATGACGGTACTTGCTGCTGCTTCACTGCCTTCCTCGTTTACCTGCAGGTCAAATAGGAAACAAACTGCTACATTAGCTACTCTGCAGCTCATTACAGGCAGGTAAATCATCCATCGACACAGCAATTCCTCAAAATGCCATTTGTTTTCCAGGTGAAAGTACACTTGGGTCAGGTTGGGTTCCCTCTGGAACCCTACTTTTAGTCTTTCTTTCATCCACTGAATATTGATGTAAGCACTTGTATTCATCCAAGCCTTGTGCTGAATAATAAGTGCCAGGGTCCATTCAGATAATCTCTAAACCAGAAATCTCGATGTATACGAGGTTGTCACATTTCTGGCTGGCACCATTGTATATGGTATTGTACTAGATACTAAAAGACATTTTGACTCCAGATTAGAGCACTATAGTTGAGATAGTTTCACTCCTGGAGCATCAAGATCCCAGATACAACTACTGTGAGCAGCCACTCAGCAACTAGGGCCTATGAAAAGAGGAGGGTCCTCTGGCTGGATGAGATGAGTACTTCTTGGAGTAACAGACTGAAGTGATGGGATTTGAACTTGCTGATAAGTAGAACTGCACAGGTCTGGAGGGAGATATCTTTTTTTTTTTTTTTTTGCAGTACGCAGGCCTCTCACTGTTGTGGCCTCTCCGGTTGCGGAGCACAGGCTCCGGACGCGCAGGCTCAGCGGCCATGGCTCATGGGCCCAGCCGCTCCGTGGCATGTGGGATCTTCCCGGACTGGGGCACGAACCCGTGACCCCTGCATCGGCAGGCGGACTCTCAACCACTGCGCCACCAGGGAAGCCCGAGGGAGATATCTTTAGAAAACTTTGTTTGGGGACCCAGAATGTCACTAAAACTCTGTCCCTGCCTCTAATGAAAGCACTTCAGATCCCTGAGTCTTGAGGAGCTGGTTGATGCTGTTCTCTCCCTCCCTCCTTCCTTACCACCTTCCTTCTGGCCATACTATCTATTTCATGATCATTCTAGTACTAAATTTATGAGCAGACTGGAGCTTTTGTAAGACCAGGATCCTTTTATTCGAATCAGATTCTGGTTTTTAATGGCTTCTCAGGAGATCTACAATCAGTTGGGGTGTGTGTATTGGGTTCCCAAGAGACATGGAGGAGCCTTGCATCGTTGTTTAGTTGGCTCAAGTAGACAAAATGAATGTAAACTTCTGCTTCTTCTTAAGAGTTACTCAAGGCCCTCAAGGAGGTCTGAGCTGACCACTTCTATTTGGGGTCCTTGGAAGAAGATTCTCAATCATAGTTAAAACCCTGAGGACTCATCTTCCCTTGCAGCCTTTCTAAGTGCTCTTTCTTCCATCATCCATATGGTATCGGTGTTGTTTTTACTTCCAAAACCATAAATCCAGTACTCATGTAAAATCCCCTGTTCTGACCTCAGTATCTTTAAGATATATCCCTCTACTCTTGCTGTTGTCCTACAGGTCACTAACATCTATTGTCCTATGGATTATATTCCCACACTGAGGATTTTGTTGCCTACCCCGTAGCCTTTCTGTCTATCCTAACTCCTGATATCACGTGGCCCAGACAATTAAAATATCGTGGTAGCAGACCCATTCAATACTCTAACCTCCCATGTCTTTCATCTCAGCAAACCCAATGAGCATTACCTTCACTTAAGGAAACCAGTCCATGGCTCCACCTTGAACTTGCCATCTCTCAGAACATCTGGACTTTTGAGATTAAAATTACATTATCCTTCTCTCAGACTATATAACCTTCGGTTTTTTTAAGCTATCACACTTCCTCACTCCCATTACAATTACTCTGACCTCCTCCTGCCCCTTGATCCCTCCACTTTCCTCCTAACTACATATTTCCCACTGAGCTTGGACTCTGCAACTATATTTACTAGCACGATGCCCTGAAACCTTTCTCTCTGACCACAATCTTCTTTCTTCACAATTTCCTCAATCCTGTGACCTTCTCTAACATTGCCCCATCACATTTCCCTCATAGCCTGGTTCCCCCAAAGAATAATCTGTATAAATGGTTCCCAAATCTGGTTGTGCATCAAAATTCCTTGAGGAACTTTGTAAATATACAGATTCTCAGACCCCATCCTGAGTCAAGCTCCCCAGAAAGCTAATGCCATTGATCTACATAGCTCAGTATTTGTTTGAGAACCAGAAGTTCTAAAGGCTTTATATAGCTCTTACTCTAGTAAAGGTTTCCATGGGCATCTTAGTTGGGGCAACACTAGGTTAAGCAATACTGAACCATTTTCTTCACTATGGAACTGCTCAGACGTCGGCACTCCAATGTGCATTAATTCTTGTTAATTTCCCAAGAAGAGGATGTACATTTATTTGACCATCTAACTTTCTGTTACCTGCAGTATAGTCTAGAGCTCTAGTATTCTGGAACACACTCTAGGACACGATCTACACTCACCAGCTCCCCTTCCTTACTTTCCATTTGCTCTTCAGCCATTACAAATAGGCATGTGTCCCTACTGCGCTGTCCAAATTCCTCAGGGAAAAGTCACCTCGGTCACTTTTCAAAAAATCGTCTTACTAGATGCTTTCCATTGTCTTAACACTCCTTCCTGGGTTTCCATTAGCTCATCCTCTCCTGGTTCTCCTCTGAATGCCTTTGCTGGCTGCTTTTCCTGTGTCACCTTCCCCTTAATGTCTACGTTCCCAGGAGAGGTAGAGGATGGAGGGTGGAACAATTAGACCATGAGGGCTTCAAGTCAGGGCTATATTGTAGCAGTCCTCGTGGAGGAGGGCGCTACAGATTTGGGGTTTGAGGGACACTGCAATCATGCCTTTTTCCACAGCTGTCTCCTAGTGTTCACACATCTGCTGTCTACACTGTAAGAGCCAGTGGAGGAACAACTCCAAAGTTACTAATCACATGAGATATTGATGTATTGAATTAAAAAAGCAGCAGAAGAATAAAGAGCGAAGAGAGGTGTACTCACCTCAAGAAATGCCTTGTGGAATGCATCTGAGACATAGAGGTCGCTCCGGCCTTCTGCAACAATACCTAGAAGGAAGACCAGAGAAAGCTCTGTGAAATGGGAGAAGGTTGGGTTCAACCCACAGAAAGGAATTCAGTTTAAATTAAGAGGTCCTTTGGGGCTTTTTTGAAAAATAGAAAGAAATCCTGGACCCTCACTTAATGATACCCTGAAAAATAAATACATGTTAAAAATAATAAAGTACTTTGGGTTTATTCAGCCTGGCTCCCATGAATTTAATCTCCTGCTTCAGCTCATGGGGGGTTGGGGGGGGGGTGAGGACTCTGTTCTTAAAGAAAACCTCACTCCATCTGGTAGGAATGTCTTCCCTTCCAGTGTGGCAACACTTTGGGAGTGGTTTTCAGACTTAGTTTAAAGACAGACCATTAAAGGTAAATCCAATTAACTAACGTTGTAAACTCCTTTTTAAAAAAGAGATATTTTAGGGAATTCCCTGGCAGTCCAGTGGTTAGGACTCCGTGCTCTCACTGCCAAGGGTTCAATCCCTGGTCGGGAACTAAGGTCCCACAAGCCACACAGTGCGGCCAAAAAAAAAGAGAGAGAGAGAGAGAGAGAGAGAGAGAGATTTTAATGCATATTTTTTAAAGGATGGTGGGTTGGAAGAACCAAACCAACTTAACACCGTTATCAAAGTATCAAAACTGGGAAGGGGGTGACTGTATCTGTCCATGTGACCTTAGAAATCACATGAGCCCTTTGGAATATCAGGTGAAGAAGGGCTATTACATGTCAGCTATGCCTATTTTGTGGGACCCGGATGTCCCTGGCTCTTAATCATATCTGTCTCCTTGCTCTGAATTTTCTGATGCTTTTCAAGTTCTTTTCTACCTGGTCCCATCTCTTCTATCAGTTACAGACTCAAAAGGTTCCAGTGCCATATGGGCCTGTGGAGATCCAAGAGCCAACGTCCCATTTTACAGAAGAGAAAACTGACACCTTGAGAGGGAAGGGGTTTCCCTGAGTTAGCAGTAGAACTGGGATTAGAATCCAGGTGTCCTGATTCGCCCTTTTCTACTCTTTCCCCATCTCTTCCACCTTTGGTCAGACCTCTTTGGGGACAGAGAGAGGAGGAAAGTCCTTCCTGCACTCACCTGGGAGCTTGGACTTCTCAGGGCTGAAGAGGTCCTCAAGCCCCATGTCTTGCAGCCGCTCCTTCACGCTGAAGCTGTCCTCGATGCGGAAGCGGGGCATGTGGACCACCAGCAGTGTCTCTGTCAGCTCGTCTAGCCACTCCTGCAGCACCTCTGGGGTGAGTTCCTGTTCCACCTTGGTCAGGCTCTTCTCAAGCTTGGGCAGGATGAGCACCATGGTGATGTCATCACCCTTGAAGGGCAACTCAAGCACCTGGGTGCCCTCTGCCACGCGCCGATAGCGGAACTTGCCTTCCTGGTACATCATGAATACCGAACACGACTCCCCATTGGCCTTGTAGAAAAGTTCCTTCCTTGTGTTCTCAGGGCTGAACTTTGACTTCCACAGGCCCTGGAAGAAGACGCCAGGCGGGAGAATCACAAAGCAAGAAGACCAAAAACATCCGTAGGAGAATATTGACATGGGAAGTAGTCACAATATTTTATTACATTAATATGTAAGTGTAATTGTTAAGAACAAAGGCTAGAGGGATATGCATGCAAACGTCTTAACATTGACTGTGTCAGAGTGATAGAATCATGAGTCGTTTTTTTCTGTGAACTTTTCTGTATTTCCTAGATTTTCCTAGATTTTCAGCAGTGACTATTTGCTTTTATAACAAGAAAAATAAAAACATGAACAACCTACTGGCCTCTTTGCAAGTCTCTTCTGGAGTTTAAATCTAATTGCCTTTTGCTTTCTGCCTCCCACCAGCCTCTTTCTCAAAGGACATCCTCCAAAATGCTGGGCTCTGTTCCTGATGAATAAAGCCAGACGGAGGTAATAACCCCAGGGGGTCACCTGGGAGTCCTGCCGGGCAGAGAGTGAGGCCTGGCCAACTTTCTGTTCAAAGAAGGAGGGGATATAAGACACTCCTTTGACATTTCTGAGTTGTAATTATCATTCCCTGTCATCTTCTGGCTCTTTGATTTTGGGACAAGTCATTTAACTCTTTGAGTGCTGGCTCTTCATCTGTAAGATTAGGAGCTGGTTATCACTAATATTTGTAGAATGCTTACTGTGTGCCAGGCACTGCTCCAAGCATTTTATGTGCATTAACTTAATCTCTTCAGTAACCGTGTAAGGTAGATGTATCATTATTACCATTTTATAGATGCAGAAGTTGGGGCATAGAAAAGTCTCAAGTAACTTACTCAAGTTTGCAGTCAGAAATGGAAGAGTCAGAATTTAAATTAAGTAATCTGTCTGAGCAGCCCAAGTTCACATTTGTGATGTTATGAAGATCAGGAGGACTAATAAAAGGCAAAGTGTTCCATAAATTGTAAAGGGCAGTACACATTGTAGAAATGCAACCTACTGCATTCTTGGGGTGAGGGACCCCCTAAGCAACAGAGTAATTGCCAACAGCAGTGACTGGCTAACCCCCGGGCCCAGTCGGGGAGAAGAGTGTATCTGGAGCATGACCCGGGAAGGGCACAATTCAACCTGCGTTAAGCTGGAGGCCCTCCTGAGTATCAAGGGTCTGTTTATTCCCAGGACCTTCTCCCTCATCCTTCCTAAATGTAATAAAGTTGGAACAGTCTTCAGAACTCCTGACTCTCTGAGGAAGACAAAGCCGTCTGCATGATCATGTAACAAGGCTTCTGCAAAGTTTGAGGTTAGTCTGGCATCGGGAGGTTCAGAATCTTCAGGCAAGAGGAATTTTGAGTCACTGCAGAAGCTACTCTAGATGATGGAGAAAATCTCATCACTGAGGATTGTCTATAGACTCTGTCATTTTGTTCCAGATTTCAAAATGGAGTTAATTAAGGACAGGAGAAATCGTCACATATATATGAGAATTTATTACCACGCACACCTTGCTGCTGAGCATGCTGGGTCTGTGAGTGTGTACACTTTGTCTTGGGCCCAGAGACACTACCAGGCCCCCTTTGGACCTCAGCCCAGTAGCCACAGCCCTAGACATGACTCTAGACTCAGCAAATATTTATTTTACCCAGACCATGCATGTACCATTTCTCAAAAAGATCTACTGACACATGCCCAATGGTATGAAAGAAGGTAAGCTGGAGGGAAAACAAGTCATCCCTGACGTCTCTCCAGGGACATTTTGAGTACCTTGAAGTAAATGGTGTTGACCAGCACCAGGACAGTGAACTCATTGATGGCTTCTGGGGGAATGACATCAGTGATACGCCCATCAGTCTTATTGGATATCCATTGGTTGATGGTCACTCTGGACTGCTCTGCATTTCCCTGAGGAGAACAGGAAACAAACTTACGCAACTGTGCTATTCAATTGGCTTCTCCATTTCCCTGTGAAGCACTTTATTTTGTCCATCATCCCTCTGCTCTTTCCCACCATTTGGTTAAGCCATCTCTCTAACCCAGATTGGGGAAACCTCACATATCTAGTATAGTGTCATGAATCTTCCATATCATTAATAAATGGTAACAGAAGAAAAAGAAAAAAAGGAAAGAAAAAGAGGAAGAAATAAAGAAACAGAAGAGGAGAAATATAGTCTGAGAAAAGAAAACAAAATATTATCTTCTCTGACTCTGGAAATTTGAACTCTTATGAGTATTCATGAGATATGTTCTATGGGAAGCTAATGAGTGATGCAGGAGTTGGGAGGTGGGCAGGAGAGATGCCCATGTGGTCCAAAAAGTTTGAGAAATACTGATTGAATAAAGTCAGTAGATTTCTTTGTTGCAGGACTTTTATATAACTTTTTCAGAGCAGCCTCTACAATCCAGAGATTACATTGATTTCTCAGGTTTCAAGCAAGAATACATATCCCAGGGGCTCTGACTTATAGTATTATAACACCTCCACCTGCCTTCCACTACCATAGCAGTGTTAATTTGGATCCTGCTTCTCTATCTCTTTAATTTCTGAGTGGAGAAGAAGAACTCTGAGGTCAGGGATGACATCTGCAACTCACCTTGAAGTCCAGGGGCTGGAGCTTGGCTCCATATACCATCTCACTGATGTCCTGGTAGGTCTCATTGAAGGTAAGGGATTTGTCTCCAAAAAGACGGTTGGCTGATACCAACTCAGAGGATTTATTGGCTTTTCGATAGAGTCGGCAGTTCAGTTTGGCAAAGAAAAAGTGGATCTGATCAGATGTCTTCTCAGAGATGGTATCAAACTTAAAAACCTGTAGAAGCCAAAAGAAAATAGCGGTGGGTCTGGTAAAGCAGTCTGGCTAACATGGGTGGTAAGCACAGTGCCAGTCAGCCCCTGACCAATAGTTGTGAGTCCCTTCAAACACAGTGCCTGGCATAGCATAAATGCTCAGCTCATGTTTTCTAGATGAATAAATGGATAAAAGAAGAATAAAGGGTAGGAAGGAGAAAGAGAAAAAGAAACACAAAGAGACTGGGATACCACCCAAAGTCTCTAAAGGGCTCTAGACCAACACATAGATGTTCTCCTGGGTGTTCCAGCAAGGAGGTTAGGCAGAAGGGCTTTGGGTTGTACCTCCATCAGCTGCTTGAGGGTGTTGTCACAGGCACCCAGCTTGGTCATAGCAAAAGCTGTGGAGATACTCAGGGGTGACAGGAAAATGTTGTCCTTGTCATTCTTGTTGTCTGCCAGATGCTGATAGAAGGTAGTGGCAAAGTGGGAATTGGCCTTGGACAGTTCCCAAACCCGCCGGTTGGTGGCCCCGGGGATCTTCTGCTCTGAGCCCTCGCCCTCGGTTGCTTTCTTCTCTGGGGCACGGTAAATGCACATGGGATTCATGGGAATGTCCCGAGGCTTGGCTGTGCAGATGTCCTCCCCAGGGCTCCAATGACAGGTCACACAGCTCCAGAGGCCAATAAGCAGCAAGGAGAGAAGACATACACTCCTATAGGGGGACAGAAAGCCGAGTTAAGCTAGGCTAAGGAATCACCTGTCCCACTGCCCACCACAGATTTGCCCCAGTAAAGCACAGATTACCATCCCACCTGCTGTGGCCAGCAGGAGGGCCAAAATCTTTGAAAAGTACAAGGGCCCGGGACAAGTCCAGTCCTGGACTCCTTACAAGTGAATAGTTGCCTGGCCATAGTCATGTTGAAATTAGAATCAACTATTGAAGCAACTGAGGTTATAAGAAGTATTGTGTGCCCAAGGCCTCATGCTGGAAGATATAAAGAATGCAAAGTTTCCAATTGGTGAGATGGAACATGCACACAAGAAAAATGGCAGAGAACTTTAGTGCCCACTGAAAAATTAGGTCATTTGGAGGAGACATTAACAGAAGCTGATTAGGGAAGGACTCAGAAATAGATGGATTTTTAACCTGGATGTTAAAGGATCGGGAGGATTTTGATTGATTCAGCAGATGAATTTCAGCAACATGAGAGGGTTAAGAAGGAATGAATTCTCCTAATTTGTCAATTTCATGATCTCATTTTTTAAAAAGTAAAATTAGTTTTATTTACTTTAGCCACAATCAATGTGCTGAAAACACCGGAAGTCTCTAGCTCCAGCCTAATCCTTCCACTGAGTTCCAGACCAGTTGTTTAATGGACAATTCCACCTGGATGTCCTGCAGATTCCTTACTGAGATACGAACAAACTGAATTCATAACTCTCACCCACACATGTTTCTCCTGTGTCCTTCAACTCAGCAAATGGGACCCACAGGTACCTGAGAGCCACCCTGGATTTCTCCCTCTTACCCTTCTCATTAGTCACACCCTAGATTCTATGCATTCTGTTTCCTTGTTCTCTCGCTGCCTTAGTTCAGGCCCTCAGCATTTTCTGATTCCTAGAAGTTTTAGTAACTTCCAACGTGTATTTGCTAAAGTAAATAAAAATAATTTCACTTTTTAAAAAATGAGATCATGAAATTGCCAAATTAGGAGAATTGGGACACCGGATTAAGTAAACCAAGAGATAAACTCCCTTGTAATGTTTTTGTAGATAAGACATGAGGGGCCAGGAACTTCCTGTGGCTGACTTGGGGCCCTTAGGTCTAGAGAGGGGAGTCTGTATGAGGGTACTGAGTCTTCTCAATCTTCCCCCAGCAGAAAAGCAGGTTATGCACACAGTGTAGAAAGGACTCACCCAAGTGGTCTGCTGGGCAAGCATGGGGCTGGCTGGAAGCTGGGGGCAGCTGAGGGGTACTTGGCTTCTTGCATGATCTGAAGTGAACCCTGCAGTCCTTTTAAGAACAGAGGCACTGAGGGAGCCATGGAAGGCAGGGTGAGGAAGCAGAGAGAATCTTGCCATTCTTCTCCTCAGCTTGCTTGCCTCTGTTTCCCATTTTGTCCCTCATCTACATTTGGAAATACAAGTGGAGGCTGAGGGGGCCCTAGGAGTTCTGTTAAGCACAAAGAAAAACCAAGGTGGCCAAGCCACAGCCTCACTTCTAGCTTCCTGTAAAAAACCAGATCAAGGAGGGAATGTGTGTGATGTTGAGGGCTGCAGTCCTTTGTCAAAGGTTTTCAGATGTATGGCAGGCCCAGCAATTCCCCTTGGAGTATCTCCTGGACTGCTGTGAGGGCTGACACTGATGCAGCATCTCTGTACAAGGGAAGACATCCCCTTTGTTTCTTGGGTTAAGAATCCAAGGTGTGGCTTAGGGAAAGGCCTTACCCCTAGAAGGGAGTGGGAGGGAGGGCACTTGGAATGACGTCTTCCAAACAAGTCTGATTAAAACTACCAGGGAGAGGGCCTGGTCTTCTCGAAGGTGTCGAGGTCATCCTGGTGAGTCCCTCAGAGGTCAGAAAACCCGGTGAGGGCATGCAAAGGGAAAGCTCACCCCTCTTACCTTTTTCCAGCAGCTACAGTTCCTATCCCATTGGAAAGCATGGTTGCTAATCTTCCACAGGTCTGGGCGAGTGGAGATAGTGTGGTCTGAGGCAATCCCTCTGAACTGGTTCTTTCCTCTAAATCTGGATGAGGTTCCAGAGGCTAGGATGGGGGATGGAGCTGGTGAGGAGGGGAGGCCTGAGGTCAAAGGCTGATGACCTGCTCCCAGGGTTAAGCAAAGTGTAGAGCCCAGTGCTGGTTAATTAGTAGAGAAGTTTTAAAGTTCAGTCAGGTCCAGAGAAAGAAGGTCCACCTTTCCTACCCATACTCCCTCACTTTCTTCTTCATCTTTATAGAAAAGGAAAAGGAGAACACGTTCACAAATTCAAACTTAGAAAATACCTAGCTGATGGGAACTTTGCAGGATTTTTTTCTTTTTCCTGGCTAACTAAACCAGGAGGTAGAAGATAGTCTATTTTCTACATAAATAAAATAGTATATAACTAGCCAAGTTGAATGTCCAGAATGAGAGGTAGTCTCTTCTACCTCTCAGTGCAATATCCTCTTTCTCACAGGTTTTTAGGGAA
>NW_006799328.1:256510-268636 GCF_000442215.2 Lipotes vexillifer
GAAAGAGAGAGAAAAAGAGCCCATGTTATCTACTCATAGGGGAGAGAAGAGAAATATTCTGAAACAGGTGCTACTTTCAGGCCTCTAAGAGCTGATGTGTCAGTGACCCAGTCAAGGACACACAATGGTTACACCTGTGTGTACAGTGGACTCATTCCCCATTCAGCCTTGAAGTGGTGGGAGGGGGCACAGGAGCAGGGGCCTCAGGGTGCTGCCAAGGACATTTCTAGGGTGGATGAGCTGGGTGGGAAATACTTCGAAAAATTCTCTTGGGGGATCAGGAGACAGGGTGGGGCAGGTGAAAAACATACATGCAACTACTGACATACTTCTAAGAAGCAAACAGAATGAATTATTTTTATTTATGTATATTGTTATTTTTACTTATTTTAGTTATTGGGGAAATGAAGTCAAACTAGTGGAGATAAAGGGCAGGTTTATGTTTATTTCCCTCTTCCTAAATAGCCAAAAACAGTATCGTAAGGATTGCTGCAACTGTATTCACAGGATACAAGTATGCCACCTTCTGTGTAACTGAAGACTTAATGAAGTTGGTACAGTCATAGGCATTCTAAAGAGTTCTTTATTCATTAGACAGGAAATCTCTACCTAGACTGAAGCTGCCTCTAAGTTCTTGACTGATTTAGACCCTGGATGTCTCGAGGGCCCCTGTGTACAGTATGAAGTTACAAGGAACTGTCCTAAAAAGCCCCAGAATGGTTGAAGGCTCCTTGTCACTCCAGATTAAAGACAAGTGGAAAGTCTCCTATTCAACCACTTGTGTTCAGCAAATACAGGAGCACTACCTGAGTCAGCAGGCACTGTTCTAGGGGCTGGGAGCTCCAGACAGGAAGACATGCAGTGATCACATAAAGAATCAGTATATAAAAAATAAATCTATAACATGTCAGTCAGGTGCTAATATTACAGAGGAAAATACAACAGGGCAAGGGGATAGAAAGTGATGGGAGGAGGTAAGGAGGCTACTGTTGTAGAAAGGAGGTGGGAAAGGCCTCCCTAATAAACTGACACTAAGGGACCAGAGTAAAATGAGGGAGGGAGTCAAATATCTTTGGGAAGAGCTTTTCACACAGAAGAAACAGGAGATACAAAGATCCCGAGGTGGGAATATGCTGTTCAGACCTATTGTTCCAGCTTGTAGGAGTTGTGAGACTTGTGCCTTGTAAAGAAGGTCCTTGGAGGAAGGCAGGTGAGGGGACCCTGCCCAAGGGGTAAAGGGGGTCTGGTGAACACCTGTGGGAAAAGAGATAAGGGTGAAGATACCACCTGGCCAGGTAGTGAAGAACTATACATCAGGAGTTGTGTTTAATTTCTTCATCTATTCATTGAGTCATATGATCATTTAATTAACAAATGTTTAATAAATGCCAATACGTACCAGGCATGGTTGGTGCTGGGCCCGGGGTTATAAAGATGACTTTGTCCTCAAGGAGCACCGTGCATCACAGCAGACCCCACACATGAAGATAAACATCCCAATCAATGCTACTGGCCATCTGACTAAAGTGTGTATAGGGGAAGGGGAAGGGCAGACAGGTGGGTGTCCATGGAACTGGGGTCAGGAGAGGGAAAGATCAGGAGGCGATAATGTAAAAATTTCTTAATTTGCAAGACTAAGACGCAAAGTCTTTTTACTTTAAAATAATTTTAAAGTAATAGAAAAGTTGCAAAAATAGTACAAAATATTCTTGTATACTCTTCACCCAGATTCCCCAAATGCTCACATTGTTAACATTTTACCACATTTGCTTTTTGCTTTGCTTTTGGTATTCTTCTTTCTCTCTCCCTCTCTCTCTCTCTTTCTCTCTCTGACTCCCTCTCCCTATTATTTTTCTGTACTGTTTGAGAATAATTTGCAGATATAATGCACTTTTACCCTTATGAAGACTGAGGCTCCTAAAAACCAGGATATTCCCTTATATGACCACAGTATAAGATCAAAGATAGGAAATTGACAGTAATATAGTACCATTTTCAAATCCATAAATCTTATTCTAAATTTGCCAAGTGTCCCACTAATGTTCTTTATAGCAGTTGTTCTCAAAATTTTTGGTCTCAGGATCTCTTTATACTCTTGCTAAATTACATCTAAATATAATTATTTAAATAGCTTATATAAAATAGTTTTGACTTCATGAATACACTGAAAGGTTTTGCGGACCTCCTTGGATCCCTGGATTACGCATTGGGAAACATTTCATAGCCCCCAAAAGTCCACTCCCCCCCACCCCCCATTTCCTAGTCCAGGGTCACATTGCATTTAATTGTCATGTCTCTTTGGTCTCCTCTAGTTTGGAAGAGTTGCTCTCGTTTGTCTTTCATGACTGTGGAATTTTTTGAGTACGGGCCAGTTATTTTTATTTTTAAAATAAATTTATTTATGGCTCCGTTGGGTCTTCGTTGCTGCACGCAGGCTTTCTCTAGTTACGGCGAGCGCGGGCTACTCTTCGATGTGGTGTGCGGGCTTCTCATTGCGGTGGCTTCTCTTTGTTACAGAGCACTGGCTCTAGGTGCGCGGGCTTCAGTAGTTGTGGCACGCAGACTCAGTAGTTGTGGCTCTGGGCTCTAGAGCGCAGGCTCAGTAGTTGTGGTGCACGGGCTTAGTTGCTCCACAGCATGTGGGATCTTCCTGGACCAGGGCTCGAACCTGTGTCCCCCACATTGGCAGGCGGATTCTTAACCACTGCACCACCAGGGAAGTCCCCAGTCATTTTTGAAGAACGTCTCTCAATTTGAGTATATCTGAGGTTTCCTCAGGATTAGATTCAAGTTATACTTTTTTTGGTAGGAATACTAAAGAAATAATATTGTACCCTTCTTAGTGCATCGTTATCAGGAGGCACATATCAATTTGCCCCATTACTGGTGATGTTAATTTTGATCACTTGGTTAAGATCAGGACTGCCGAGTTTCTTTCTCTGCTGTAAAATTACAGTATTTCCCTTGTTATTAAACAAGTATCCTGAAAGAAGATACTTTGAGAATATAAGACACATCATTTTTCATCAGACTTTCACCTGCTAATTTTAGCATTCCTCGGTGGTTCTTTGCAGACTTTTTAAGCACTGTTCTTTTCCTAGTTCCCACCTGATTCCCTAAAAAGGATTATCACTGAAACCATTAGAATTCAAAGACATCAACTAAGTTAGACAACACACTCTCTTGCTAGGGTGTGAGGAAAATGCCCTTTCACTCATTGCTGATGGGAGTGCAGAATGCTATAACCCTTTGAAGGAAATCTGGCAATACCAGCATTACAAATGAGTTTACCCTTTGAGCTGGAAATCCCACTTCAGAAACTGTATCCTACAGACATATCTGCATAGGTATAAATTAGGTTACCAATTGTAACTTGATTTGCAATGGCAAAAGATTAGAAACAACTTCCATCTATAGCAGACTAGTAAAACCAAGGTACATCCCCACAATGGAAAACTATGCCACTGTCAAAAAGAATGAGGCTGTTCTCTTTGTACTGATATGGAAGGATCTCTAGGCTCACTAAGTAGAAAAAAGCAAGCTGAAGAGCAGTGTTTATAGTATATGCTGACTTTTGTATCACAAAGTGGGGATGATGGAGCAGGTGCAGACAGACAGGGTGGAAGTGAGATTTGTCAATATGAACCTTCTTATTTTTCTATTTTTCAATATGTCAATATATCACCTAGTCAAGAAGGTCTGGACTTTGTGAGCAACAAGGGCATCAGGGTTGTGTCCCCACAGAGGCTTGGGGAGAGAGGAGTACCAGGGCATGACACAAAGGTGGTGGCAGCACCAAAGAGGAACTAGAAACAGCCTGAGCCCCTGGCTGGTGACAAAGGAGGAAAGGAGACTGAGAGAAGCCCAGTTCAGGTGGAACTGATGGAACAGAGGTGTTTAGGTGTGCCCTGACTGGCAAAATTATTTCTAATGATTGTATAATATTTCATTGTCTAGAATTTAACCATTACTTCACATTAGCTTAGGTCAAAATCTTTAAATCTTTGTTTTGTTTGTTTTGGTTGCACTTCGCAGCACGCGGTCCCTGACCAGGGATCGAACCTGTGCCCCCTGCAGTGGAAGTGCAGAGTCTTAAGCACTGGACCGCCAGGGAAGTCCAAAATCTTTAAATCTTTGAGTATGAAAATGATAGGTTCCATTTACTACATTCCAGGATCTATGCTATGTGCTTTACAGGCATTAGCTTATATAATCCTCTTGTCAGCTCTACCAGGAAGATAATAATATGCCCAGTCTACAGACGAAACAACTGCTATTTACAAGGGTTAGGAACTTGCCCCAAATCACAAAGCTGGCAAAGGTGAGATTCAAAGCCTTGCCTGGATTGCTATCAAGAAAATGTCCATGCCTTCCCAGGTTAAAACTTAACAGTGTCCAATTGTTTTTCTTGGGGTAGTGTTTATGATATGTCACCATCTGGTTCGTCTCCTCTGGGTAGTCTCTATCAAGTTTGCCCAGGTGTCCTTCAAAATCCAGGGCCCAGAAGCAAACTCAGGGACTGCCAACTTTTCCTTTGGTTGCCCATAATTAATTAGAAAGCATTTGTCTCTGACGCACATTCCAAATGACACTTTCAGTTGGTCTTTTGGAGTCTTTAATACCAGCCCAGTCTTTGGTTCTCTTGCACACAGCTCCCCTTGGCTTTCATTGTCTAGATTTTGATGACCCCAAATCCCTTTCCTCTTGGTTCATCTTAGACTGATTTGATGAGGGAAGGAAAAAACAGCTTGTACACTGGGCAAACTAATCTGGGTCTCTATCTTTCCCCTCCCCTTCACTGTCACTGGTATTCTGTAAAGTGTTTTAATAATTGTGTATTTTTATATCAAATTCTTCATGGAAACTTCTAGCCATTTCTGGAACTGGAAGTATAGACTTAAGAACTTTTATCAGATAAAAATTAGCACTACTTCTCTCTATTCTGAGCAAAAACAAGGTTGGAAGGATCTCAGAGGCCTCTCTGTGCTTTGCTGTGTTAGGGGTAGATTTGAGGAGCCATGGAGAGGAAAGAATGTAGCATTCAATCACCCTCTCTTTTTAATACTTCCTTCAAGATCAGTCATAAAATAAAAAATTCCTCTTTCCATCTATATGGTTTTCTGACATTCTTTTTTGTTTTTTTAAAATTATTATTTTATATTGGAGTATAGTTGGTTAACAATGTTTCCCTAGCCTTGCCTCTGGTCTCAGTAGTAACTCCTGTGAGCAGGTAATGGAGCTGATCCCCACCACTGCCTCATTTCCTGGGCTGTTCTGTTCTTTTCTTTGGATCCAAGAGTAAGACCTTGGCAGAGAACAAACAGTAGAGCTGAGCCCCTGCTGTGGTTACTGAGTAACTCAAAGCTTAACTCTTCCACAGAAATTCAGCAAAACATCTAGCACAAAAAACAGAGTTGTCTTCAGCTCTCTTAGGTTTCTAGTTTACTTGGTGGTTACGACATTTTAATTAAGGTGAAATAAAGTTTACCAAAGTAAATCCTGCATTATCATTTGGCAGCTTTCAGGTGAGATTCTCAAAGCATCTCATTGGAATTTGTCCAAATTCTCACAACTGTCAGAAAGTTCAGTTTTGGTTTCAGGGAAACCAAATGGAAACCAAATCAAAACAACAAATATTTATTGAACATGTCCAGTGCACATGCCACTGGGTCTTGAATGTACCAGGTACTCAATAAACATTTGTGTTTGAAGAAACCCAGGTTCAGAGTAGTTTTGCTGACTTATTAACAGGAAAATAACTTTAAATTCCTCCCAAGTGGAAAGTTAAAATTATCAAGTAAAGTAAAAATGCTTACTTATACAGAGAAATTGACACCATGTATGAACAGAAACACCAGACAAGGGTATTCTTGGGAGGTTGAGCAAGAGAGAGTTGCATGGAGTCAAAGCTCATTGCTCCTACGTTAGTTCAGGAAGTTGTAGGTGGTAAAAGAGAAATTGGGAAGACAGCACAGGCAGAGGTAGAGGTAGTGGGAGAAAGTTCCCTGGAGAGATAGGGGTTGGGTTGGACATGGACAGACCAAGAAGCAACGGGAAGAAACTCACAGTAAAGCTAAGGCCAAGGGTGTGTTTTGATAAGTACAGGTCAATTGTGTGACTGGTGTCTCTTACCTACCTCTGCCAAGGGCTGCTCTAGCAAATTTGACCAAGTCCATTTGAGGGTTGAGGAGGAAATGAGGGGCTAGAAATGTAGTTTGGCAGCTTTTATCCCATCAGGACATAGTTGGTTTCAGGCCCTTCCCAAATGGCCAGTGCTGTAAACCAACAGATACTGCTTGGGCACAGGCTGTTCTAACTTTGAACAGAAACAAGTTTCAGGAATCACATCTTAGTATGGCTACAGAGGTTCAGCTAACCAGGGAATGCTGCTGGAGACAAAACCCTGAGATGCTCAGAGAGAAACGGGCCAGCCCACTCTGGAAAGGCAGCCTGCGTCATGCCCTAAGGCCAGGATTTCATCAGGTTGCCTGGCTTGCTGTCAGGATAACAAAATGCCCAGTTAGATAATAATGGTAAGCATAGGGACTGAAGAAAATTAGAAAGCATGTTTTAGTTCATAATAACCTGAACACTTTCGGACTTGGGAAGATAGGAAGGTGATGATAAACTAAGGTTACTGTAGGTTTTCCATAAAACTGTTATTTTTTAAGGGCTTTGACACTGCAAAGGTAATTTTTTCCCTTTAACTTTATAATATGGGATCAGGTCTTGCGCTTGGTCAAGGGAATTACGGGAAGCACCTGATTTTGGTGGCATCTGTTTGATGGCGCCCATTTGGGTGTTTAGAAATGCCAGTTATGCTCGTGCTGTTCTCAGAAATTCCTCCCCTCCTCTTCATTCCCATTGTCCCGGTGCAAGCCCTCATCATTTCTTGTATATCTACTGCAAAAGATTCATAACTGAGCTCTCTGCCTCAGGCCCTATTCCACTTCAAATTACAATCGTCACATCACTCTCGGGCTTAAAATCTTTACTGGTTTTTAATTGTTAAACGATAAAATCACAACTCAGAAGGGTACATAAAGCTTTTCAAGACCTGGCCCTCCTCAAATGCAAAAACTTCCCTGAATTACCTTGTTTCTCCCAGCCTTAGACACTTGCCTTTAAGTGGTCTCCAAGTGGTGCTAATTATGCCTTACACCTCACTCATTTCACTAAAAGTTTAAGTCTGATAGGCAGAAAACTGGATCCTTCTGCTTCTAAAATTGCCTATCACGTAGAAAGAACCCTACTATTCGAAAGTGTGGTCTTTGGACAAACAGCACTGGTATCACCTGGGAGCCTGTCAGATCATCTCAGGCTCCACTCCAGACCCGCTGAAACAGTAACTGCACTTTAACAAGAGGCCCAGGTGAACTGCATTCATGTTAGGTTTGAGAAGCACCGACACAGAAGCTTCTCAATGAACATGAATGAAGAGGCACAAACCTGATCCCTTTAATTCCCCTGCTTACTACCCTTCCTTGGACTCCTTTTAAGAACAAAACGCCACTCTGTGATCTGGCTCTGCATCCAAAGCCACTATCTCACTCTCTCTACTCTAACTTCAATGACCTTCTTCGTTTCCATAACAGTCTTTCTTCTTTCGCAGAGTTCACCCATCTTTTTTTCTCTGACTAGGAGTCTCCTGCCCCGCCCCTGCGCAGTCCCCCCAAGCTGTTTCTTACCTTCGATGTCACTTCCTCAAGAAAGCCTTTGCTGGCTAGCCAAGCAAGGTTAAATCTTCCTTGTGTACAGCCTCACAGCACCTTGCTCTTCTCTTTTGAGGATAGCTGTGGTTGCATAATCCTTTGGTAATTCTGTCTAGTGCTTTGTAGATGATTTATGTTATGTATCCTTAAACTGTATACATGTCAAGTTCATAAGTGGAGTCTGAGCTCCTTAAGGGTAGAGAGTATTTCCTCTTTGTCCCCTACAGTGTTGTGCCATATAGGGAGTACTCAGTAAATTACTTTAGTAAATACTGTACTAAGTGTTCAGTGAGTAGTTGAAAGTTTACTTTTGATGTGCTAGGTGTTCCAAATAAGGGTGGCAGCCATTAACTAAATGAGCCACCATGTTGGAAAGCAGAGGGATTTACAAATTGATCATTGCAGATTAGCTGATTACTGGGATTGAGATGCTAATATACACAAAAAAATCAAACTCGTGTTTTTTAAAAAATAAATTTATTTTTTGCCGCATTAGGTCTTTGTTGCTGCACACAGGCTTTCTCTAGCTGTGGTGAGCAGGTGCTACTCTTCGTTGCGGTGCACAGGCTTCTCATTGTGGTGGCTTCTTTTGTTGTGGAGCACAGGCTCTAGGCGCACAAGCTTCAGTAGTTGTGGCATGGGGGCTTCAGTAGTTGTGGCTTGCAGGCTCTAGAGCACAGGCTCAGTAGTTGTGGCACATGGGGTTAGTTGCTCTGTGGCATATGGTATCTTCCCAGACCAGGGCTTGAACCTGTGTCCCCTGTATTGGCAGTTGGATTCTTAACCACTACACCACCAAGGAAGCCCTCAAACTCATATTAATCAATGAGTCTCAGTGTAAGGGATCACAAAGTACCCTGTTGCTTGTAAGCAGGGTAGGCCTAGGTAAGTGGTAAAGACAGCAAGTCTGGTTTTGGAATTCCCATTCTAGCTTTTATGACATTCAAGAATGGTTGGAATAGTTACCATCTTTCATACCCTCTGAACTTTTTCTTACTGTGGCCCCTTCTCTTGAGGTCAGATATGGTACTAACGGACAACTAATCGCTAACTGATGGTACAAGGAGTGATGTTTGTTCACTGGTAATGTATATTATTTTTCTTTAAAAAATATTCAGTTATTTTAAAGGAAACTCTAGCCATTGTCAGTTACTGTCTTTTAAAAATATGGACATTTAATTATATAACAATGTTGCTATTATCACACTGAACAAAAAAGTGTCATTCCTTGGTTTTATCTAATACTCAATACTTAAGTCAAATTCCCCTAACTATATTATATAAAAGAGTCTTTGAATGTTTGGTTTGTTGGAATTAGGATCCGAAGTCCACACATTGCATGTGATTTTTGTATCTCTAAAGTTCCTTTTAATCTAGAGTATTCCCCTCTTCTCCCCTTTTTTCTTCGTCATGCCACTGAGTTCTTGAATAGGGTATATTTTACAGGGGTCTCTAAGAGAAAATCCTCTAAATGCCAGGAATGACTAATTGGTGGGGATTTCAGGACAATTAGGAAAAGTGAGTAAGAACGGAAAGACAAAAAATATTTGCATCAGGAAGGTATTCAGAGCAAGGCCATGTTGCTTAAGCATAAAAAGGTTCTGATTTTAAGAGAAGGCATAAAAACTAGAACTTTGGATGTTAACCATGGAGTCTCACTGAACACTGACTCTAGGATTTCAGAACCATTACCTTTACTCCTAATGTGCAATCACTGTATAACAAATGAAGTATTCTGAACTGTGGTGTTGGACTAATTCCTGTGATATCTATAAAATTGACACTACAAGTATGTGTGTTTGTATACATTATCTACTTCTCTATTTTTCACCTAAAAATGAACAAACACAACTCCATAAAAAAGGTGTAAGAAAACAATCCCAAGGTTAGAATAAGAGGGCACAGGCTCATTTACAAAAAAAGACTACGCGTTTCTCCTCATCAATTTATCATTTAATATAAATGCTGACAGAAAGCAGATAAAGACCTTGTAGACACTTTCATATATTTACAAACCAAAAGGCGAATCACCTCCTTCTACTTGTTAAAATAGTCCTTTTATCTGCAACTTGTGGGAGCCTTAAACACTAATTTGGAGCAACATGAGGCTGAGTCAGTTTCCAAGAGAATAAAGAAAGGAACAGCATTTTAACAAAATGTGGCATCTTTGATATAGACAACATGCACACAGACAATATAAATTAAAAAGATGGCCCTCATCCTCTCAAAACTCTCCAACAAGGAGAGTATGTACTTATTCAGACCCAGCATTTTGCTGTCCTAAACATCTTCCTACTACTATTTTTCTTCCACTTCACTTTTTTGAAGTCTGTTTAAAAATTCAAAATATAAACAGATTTTTAAAAAGAGAGGGAAATGGTCTATTTCAAAAACAGGGTTCTTTTTTCCTATTCCAAAAGAACTGCCAGGAGATAAAGTCTTCAAATAAGATTTCACAGTTTGCCAAGTGCTAATTTCACAGCTTGTGAAATTCCAACTCATTATGTCTTCACTTTTTAAAGAAAAGTTGGAAACACGTGGAAAAAGTGAAATTTCACAAACTTCAGCAATTTAGAAATGAGCTGTCTCTTTAAGGCTCAATATTTTTATTTCTGAACAGGAGGCAGGCAAGAAAGAACAAGGGAGCTAAAAGACAAGGGGAGAAAAATAGGAATGCAAGAAAACTTTTAAAAAATGGTATTTTGTCTAGCACTAATTTAAGAACAGGAGATATAAATTCTCACTATTCAAACTGTAAATGATTTCACAAAGTCATTTATAACCTGACTCAAATCTCATGGGCTCCTTTATTATCCTAGATTATTTTTGACTTGTTAAATATACCTCCGCAGGGCACAATCACATACAATCAATACGATTGGTAAATTACACAAGCTCTATCCCAAGCAAATATGCATCAATGTTAAAAAGTTACTTAAAAAAACAGAAACAAAATAAAACAAAATAAAATCCACCCAAAAAGGTGATAATGACTGCAGAATGTCTCGGGGAGACTGGTATGAGCCAAATTGACCACAGTCAGGGAAAAAGGGTAAGAGGGGTAACAAGGGGAAGAGACCACACACAAGAAGAGGAATCTCACAACTGGAAAATGTTTTAAGTGGGTGAAAGGTTTTGTTCATTATCTTGACTCACTTTTTCCATTTCTGTTGTTCTAAAAACTCACAGATTCATCGTCAAGTAAGATAATGAAGCCTATGGATCAATGAATAAAATAAAATAAAAAAAAGAAAAAAAGAAAAACTTTTTTCCCCCAAGTTCCTTTCATTCCCAGAAAGTGGGAAGAAGAGAAAGGATGAAAGGGGGAATAAAGGAAATTTAGACAACAATACACCTGGAAAAAGTAGCTCTCAGAACAGTGTCTTAGTTGAACAGAGGATGTAAACATGATAAGCAAAAGCTTTAAATGCCTTGAAATCAGAGGAGCATTTTACAGGGTGGTTCAGATATTATTGTGAGAATGGCAGCCTATCAGTGGAGAGAGATTATACTAATAAATGGTGATTTTAAAAATCAGGTTAAAAAAAAAGGCTACCAATTATCCACCCAATAGTTTGTTTCCATTCTTTTCTTGACCCTTTCCATACACCATCTGGAGTTGGGGTAGGGGCCCACCTGACAAGTTTCCAGTTATAAGATGACTCTGAGTGCACAACCTAGAATGGATGCCAAAGACCTGTGAGCTCTGTCTACTTAAGAGTTTAAATTAAAAACAAAACAACACACACAAAAAAACCCAACTAGAAATAATGAGATCTCAATAAAAGAAGATAAGTCACCTTATCTAGTATACAACATACATTAGGATAACAAACTCCACAGGATTTTATTTTTCTAAATACATATTTTTGGACACAATTTGTTGTGAGGCTTAAGTTCTCTCTCTTGGGTTACTGTGCCTTATTTTCTTTTGAAAATAATGGTTATTACTCTAGGGATGTTCTGCTCAGGAATAAAGTTTAGGGGAAGTTCAGTGTTTGGCTGAAAATTCAGAAGCTCTGAAAACAAGGATTCCAGTGGTGAGGTTAGTCCCTTTATCACAATAGGATTTCAAAGGGCTCTTTACCCACTTTGTTCAGTGCAGTATTGAGAATCTACCCACTGGGAACATATTTATTATTAAAAGGTGTTACTTCTTCTTGGTGGTGGCAGTTTCCTATTCTTCATTAACATTATAGCTAGCGTTACAATCTAATGCAAGTGAAAACACCTTTAGCAGTCAAAGAAATAAAATCTTAAGAACCAAATGGTAAGCTGGCATTTACTACAATTAACAGTATCTTTCGACAAAAACAACTTTCTTTTTCTAAGTGGCTCAGGAAAGTTGAAATAAGAATTTTAAAAAATATTAACTGCAATCCACCTATAATTCCCAATAAGTAATTTCAGCAGG
>NW_006799328.1:268744-275849 GCF_000442215.2 Lipotes vexillifer
CAGCAGGAAAATTTCATAAAGCTGAGCTGAAACAACAAATAAATATAAAAATCATAGCCGTCCAAGGTAGAAAGGTATGAATGTGGGCCAGCAAAATGGGCAGTCAGGTAAAATGATGACAGTAGTAGACTGCTTGCCTGTTCAATCCCTAATGTTGAATGTAAAATCTGCTTAGTTTAGTAGCTCTAATTTTTATCTAAAAGGATAGGCAGACTTTTCAGGGAAGAGATCACCTTGCAAACATTATAACCATATATCGTCAATAAAAAAAAACCACAATTGGACTCTTTCAGGGTAAAAATCTAAGTAAACACTGCAGTTAATTTCCAGACAGGTTATTAATTTCCCCTAAAAAGTAACTGAGCCTTTCCTTTTAATGATATATAAGACATTACAAGTGCTTTTTACAGATATTTTATACATGAAACCTTTACTCAATTCTTTAAAATGAGCAAAAAAAAAAAGTAGAAAAAGATGGTTAGATCTCCATCTATAACCATTTGTACATAAGCAATAACAACCGAGTACTCTTTAGTGAAAAGAATCTATTTTTCTCTGAATCTGAATATAATCTAACATGTACTGACTATAGTTACTTGACCATAGTGATAGGAGATTGTCCTTTAGGCACAAGTAAAATAACAAAAATACAACATGCTATCATGACAGGATAATCTCAACAAAAGGGAGGAGAAACTGCTTACACACAATACTGTAAAAGATGACATTCATGGTTTAGAAAAACTGAACAATTTTCACTACTTTTACATTTTATAAGGCCAGCTAACTTTAACAGTTAACTTTAGATACATCTCGCTACACAGTATAATCAACTCACAACTACTAAGAGGTTTCACAATCGAAATGGCTACTATTTCCTCCCAAACCAAAACAGAGTAAAGCACAAGTCTTTGGCTCTCCTTTAAAGAAAACAGCAGGTTACCGTTCCTAACCAGACCTTTGTTTGCCTACCAGTAGGGCAAATACCACATTTGTGCATCACTGAGTAATAACACCATTAGAAAAGGCAACTTCACAGAAGTTATTGGCTAAGCGAATTCATTTGAATGCTCTGTTTTGAGGCAGCAAACTGTCACTGTTGCAGATTGGGGAGGGCAGTGGGTAAATCAAGGGGAATTTGCAAGATACAGAAGGGACAGAGAAAAAAAGAAAAACAAAAACTTTGAGCTCCAACCCTAAAGACCAATGGAAAGTCTGATGGAGTTACATATTCAAGGTAGCAAATGAGAATCATACCAATTTTATGTCTTTTAGGCAAAAAATATATATATAAATAAATAAATACATGGGAAAGACTAGGAGAAGGGAAAGGAAATAAAATGGGAGAAGGGAATCAACCACATTAATGCTGTATGAAATAAATTTTTATACATTCTGAGTAGTTGAGTATTTTGTAGCCAGCATTAGAAATAGTGTCTTATTATTTGAATATTACTAGAAACCTATGTTATAACTAACTTTTCTTTTGATTAGAAAAGTAACAAGGGATGGATCTTTGGTCACTTCAGCCTCTGTAAATTACCCAAGTCATGGCACCTACTGAACTTATGACAATATCTATAAGTAAGGCAAAAGAACTACATATAAGTCAGAAAACTGAGTCTAGATATCTTATTCTCGGTTCTTCTACCCTCTTAGAGAGACTCACTGAAGAAAGAAAAAGTCCAAGTACTTTTATATTCCTAGCTGTAATAAAATTCTGGTGTTATCCAGACTGAACACAATGCTTATTAATCCTACCTTAACCCTCTCAGAATTGTTCATTTTCATCTGAGATGTCTGAGTCTTGCCTTTTAATTCAGTGAAAAGCAAACAGTCATCTTCAAAAGAAATTAACATTTGAATAAGTAGAAAGCATAAAAACTGTATTTCCTATCTGACTGGTTTCATCTTCTACCTGTCTCTAAAGGAATAAACTTAAAAAGCTAGAAAAGTCAATTATTTTTCATAGATTTTAACAAAAAAGCAGTTAGAAAGTCGAGCAGTTTTGCCTGAACAGGCCTTCGACCCTTATAGGCTCATCATATCATAAGGTATACAACAGAGAAAAGGAAAAGAAAGAGAAAAAAAAATTGGAGGTTTTATTGAATTCCTAAAACTGCTTGTGAGCACTGCAAAAGTTGTAAGAATTTCTATGAGGTAAGGCAGAGTAACCAATTTCAAATAGGTAAATTACAGGCACAATGGGGCAGTATACCTTTCTCTTGTTGTTCTACCCACTCAGATTTCCTCTAGAGTGTGAGGCCTTAGAGAGGTACAGCTAGGGTTAAGGCTACAATTTGAGATACCCCCATCTTCACTCCATGAAAATACCTTAAAAAGAGAAAGAGAGTATTTTAAGTCAGTTCAAAACAGTGACTTCTCTGGTTTTATTCAGAATAGGAATACTGTGTAAATTAATCCCTGTTTCTGCTTAGCTTACAAAATCAAAATGGTGAAAGGAAGAATGAGTATATTTGAAGAAAATGAACAAGAACAACAGAAGTTGAGTTATTAGGGGTTTCAACAGATACCCAAAATGGAATTTTACTTTTACTCCAAATTTCAACAAAATCAATACCCGTAAATTCCTTTTCAGTACCAGAATCATTCTGAGTTCCAAACTGAACCAACTGCTCCTAAAATTTAGGAATTAAACATGTCCAAAGGAGAAATAACATCTGCCCAAATCTGCCTAATCTGCCAAGAATGTTGTCTTTTATGGCTATAGAGAGAAATGAAAAATCTCGGGACTCTGTCAGACATAAAAGTTTCTCTCCTTCTCCCAAAAAAACAGTAAGTACTTAAACAGTAAATGTAAGAGGGTTTTAAGCAAAATAAAACAAATAAAAAAAGCAAAAAAGCAAGTGTTATTTAAAAAAAAAGGAAAATATGGATATCAACTGATAAAATGCCTCATCTTCATTCAGTGCTTCTACCTCCCAATCAGTCATTTTATCGCAACAGCTGCGCTCATGCGAAAAAATCCATAAAACATACCCAATATATATACAGATATAGCTATGTATATATGTATATATATAATATATATATAAATTTTTATTTAAATAAAAAAGAAAGCTCGAATCCCAAGCCAATATGTGTATATCAAATCCTTGACCAGCCAGGTCTGTAGGGCATAATCAAATTCAATGTGAAATAGTATATAAACACGGTGCCTTGACTGGGCAAATTAAATAATTGCTACTCAAAAGAGTGTTCTGTTTGGACTCTCCTACTGGTAGGCAATGGCAGGACTGTATTACCCTCCCCCCACCCTCACCCCCCATTTGTTTCATTTAACAATATGATGGACACAGAGCTTAGACTGAGGTTGTTATGACCTCAGCAGGAGTTAAGGGTTAAGAAAATAAGAAACAAGAAAAATACAAACTCTTGCTTTTACCCAACCAAAGCAATGCAGTAACTTATTACATAACCAGTGCTTTCTGTTTTAGTAGTATAATCCAGAAAGGGAAATTTTGAGAAAATCAGGCAAACATAGGGATAGGGTGGGTAACTATATCAAATAACCCCCACTAAACATGTTTTACATGGTCTTAGTTACAGACATGTGGCATCAGAATATGTGCAGCAGAACTAAGTAATAAAAATTCTTCCTTATTCTTTTCAACATTTTCATGAAGAATCTTTTCAATATTGTAAAGCCAAGACTACAAAAATTGACTTCTAGGTACTTACTATCTACTTGTGCTAATGATTCTGAAAAGCAGCAACTGATTAATTCATGAACTATCCTTAAGATTCAGGTAGTTCGTATTTGCCAATCTCTGAAAGCCAAGGGCTCCAGTATACGGGAATTTTATACTTTTGTTTTTTGAGAGTAAAACATACACATCCATTGAACTAATGTGGCTCTGTTCATTTTAAGTTCAAATCAAGTGTTGCAGTTTTACAACATGGTTGATTGTCCTAGTTTTTGAACATTCTATGATTTCAGCAGAGGTTCAATTTGGAAAAGCACAGCTCTAAATTTCCAACCATCACCTCAATATAGGTAATAAACCAAGTATGTATTTTCAGTGCTAATAAACTACAGTTTATCCTGAAAGTAATCTCCATTTAAATCTACTCAAGCAATCTAAAATTGACTCAGGTTTCTGATTACATTAAGAGAATGAAAGGGGTCCATCCATAATATTGTAAATGAGGGCTTCAAAAATTAATTGGTAATTATCTCTCTGAAAAGCTGAAATAAACACAAAAACAAGAAATAAAGCCCTCCTGAACAATAACTACAAAAAGTTTTAATGCCACATGAAAAACCTACCTATACATGAAGCTACTGACCCAGAAAGAGAAAGCAGATTATGGCTTCTAAATAACAGCTCTTAGAAAGTTGGTGTGCTGCACATTTTCTAATAACTAGTCTATTACTGTCTATTTCTCAAGCACCACAGAATTCTCAGAAAGCCAGTGCTTTTTGTCTGTTGTAATTTATGGGGTTGTGAGAGTTGGAAAGGATTGGGGGTAAGGAATTATACACTGGGTATGTAATAATACCAAAATACAAGAAAAACCTACTTCATTAAGATCATACAATTAATCAAACAGAGTGTATATATAATATCTTCTTCTTTTTTTTAAAGCCCTGGATCCAAGGCGTCCAAAGTTATTAAAATAAAGTTCATTCACAGAACAAAAACAAATTTAATCTGAATTGCTTGCAGATACTGCTAATTTTCTTTTTCTTTTTCTTTTTTTTTAAATTAAAAAATGCATTATTGTGAACTATGTGCAGGGTTTGTTTTTAGTAGTGGTGTTTGTGCACATTGCCTCTGGTGCTTTTCCTGGATTTCTCTGACCACTCTCAGAGAAAAGGTTTAGAAGCTATCTGTTCTCCTACCCCTACGCCCCACAAATTGGTTAGGAACAGAAGATAAAAGTAGGACTCCTCATGTTTTAGGGAGCAGAACTGGATGTAACTCCTGATCTCTGGGAGTCATTACTGTCCCCTCCTCCCTCAGGGTCCTCTGACAGGTTCAGAGAGTTGGTCTTGTTTGATAGGAGGCTGACGTTCTCTTGTGTCAAGGCTGATCCATTCGGCACATCACTGTTAACGTTTTTTTTTTTTTTTAAAAAAAAAAAAGGAGTTTGGATTTTAAAAAAGGAGAGAGATAAAAATGATTATTTAGTAGAATAAAATCAACAGGGCCCTTCTTTTTAGCAGTATGGAATGGCATATATGAATGGCATTCAAACTTTAATTTACAGCTCTATATCCACGCTTTATTTTAGCATAGGGGTTGGCAAACTAAGGGTAGCTAGCTGCCTTTTTTTTTTAAATTTTGTTTTTTTTAGCTGCCTGTTTTTGTAAACAAATTTTTATTGGAACACAGCCTGCCCATTTGCTTGCATATTGTCTATGGCTGCTTTCACATTACAGTGGCAGAACTGAGAGTTTTCACAGAAATAGTAAAACTCATAATTTTAAATATTCACTATCTGGCCTTTAAGAAAAAGTGCTGACCCTTGCTTTTAGAAGGTTTACTAGTACAAGAAATTGCTTTGAACCCAGGATAATGCATGGATTTAAACAGCCAAAAACCTAAGCCTGAAAGCAACAGGGCATTAGATATTGTTGTATATCATCAGGAGGGCAACTCGGGACTATGCATCAAAAGCCTCAAAATACCCTAAGTTGCAAAATACTCTAAGATGCAAGATATGCAAACAAAGAATTAACTATAATATTGTTTATTGCAGGGTTGTTCACAATAGCTGATATGTATCCTTCCCTACCTGTAGAAGAATAATGGATGATATGGGACAGACCAAATTAAAAACCAGGAGGATGGGCGGGGGCGGGGTGGGCAGGTGGGTGAAAGAGGCTAAATGCCTACACACTTCAAAAAACCAAAAGAGGGCTTCCCTGGTGGCGCAGCGGCTGGGAGTCCACCTGCCGATGCAGGGGACACGGGTTTGTGCCCCGATCTGGGAAGATCCCACATGCCGCAGAGCGGCTGGGCCCATGAGCCATGGCCACTGAGCCTGTGCGTCCGGAGCCTGTGCTCCGCAACGGGAGAGGCCACAGAAGTGAGAGGCCCGCGTACCGCAAAAAAAAAAAAAAAAAAACAGAAGAAAAAAAAAAGACCAGAAGGGTATACATCAAAATGTTAACACTGGTTTTAAAGAAATTAAAAAACAAGGGGAAAAAGGAGATGGAAGCAGAAAATTTTATTTCTTAGGTATTAACAGATAATTCAACCTTGGGTCTGACCTAAAATAAGTTTTAACTCCTAAACTCATGCAAAAATATTCTTTTCTCAGTGTATACAAAATAATATTTAAAAAATCAAATTATATGTATGAGGGTACTTCTGTCATGACTGTATGAGACTATGAAAATGTCCCTTTCTTTACCTGAATGTCAATGTAAGGTCCTCAGCTGGAACCTTATTTTGTGGTTCTGGTTGTCCATTTTCTGCTTGCTTACTTGTATTCAATTTGCTTTTCATATCCAGAGAACACTGGTTCTCCTTTGAAAGAAAAGGAAATAAATTCAATTATCTTTTTATTTAATGGTGCTAATGGAAGAGAGAACAGATATAGATAATTCAAAATGATGATCAGAAATCATATTTAGTTCTGTAAAATGACCAAAGAAACAGGCAGATTAAAAGAGAGACATAGGGACTTTCCTGGTGGCACAGTGGTTAAGAATCTGCCTGCCAATCCAGGGGACATGGGTTCGATCCCTGGTCCAAGAAGATCCCACATGCCACAGAGCCACTAAGCCAGTGCGCCACAACTACTGAGCCCGCGTGCCCGAAGAGCCCATGCGCCGCAACTACTGAGCCCATGCACCGCAACTACTGAAGCCCGTGTGCTCTAGGGCCCGCGTGCCGCACTACTGAGCCTGTGTGCTGCAACTACTGAAGCCTGTGCACCTAGAGCCCATGCTCCACAACAAGAGAAGCTACCACAATGAGAAGCCTGAGCAGCAACGAAGAGTAGCCCCTGCGTGAAGCAACTAGAGAAAGCTCGCGTACACAGCAACGAAAACCCAATGCAGCCAAAAAAAGAGAGAGAGAGAGAGAGAGAGAGAGAGAGAGAGAGAGAGAGAGAGAGAGAGAGAGAGAGA
>NW_006799328.1:275918-347778 GCF_000442215.2 Lipotes vexillifer
AGAGAGAGAGAGAGAGAGAGAGAGAGAGGGAGAGACATACACAAAAACATAATGGAGTACGGCCCACTTGCTCACTATCCAAGCTGGATAGCAAGGGGACAAATGCCTCAAGTTAACATGGAAAAATCTCACAGAAAAACTGATGACTCAGAAAAAGCAAGTCAAAATATAATAAGTATCTATGATACACTTATTGAAAACAGAAAAATGAAATATCCCATCTATTTGCTTAAAAAGAATGTGAAAACTACGCAAAAAAAAAAAAACAATTACCATGCAATCTGAGGGAATGGCTCAATCTTCTAAGACTAAAAATTTACTGAAATGAGTGTTCATGCACTATGAAACAAACCCTAAGCATATCTATGGATATAATTCCACAAGAAATAATATGTAGATGGCATCTCACTCATGACAAAAAAATAGGTCATCAATAACATAAGGGCTGTGAAACCTAGAAATGTTACTTGGTAATACATCTTTGTTTAACATGAGGGCACTGCAAAAAACACCATGCCCTCTGCTTCCTTAATCAATACATTTAACAGAAATTTAGTAACTTCCAGATAACCCCCTTGTTTTCCCGAAAAGTTTTTTGTAATGCAGAAAACTAAGACAAAGAACACACTCAAACCAAAAGAGAATGAGGAGAAGAATGATAAAACAGGGAGGCAGACCATCTTCAGGACACTCACTGTCAGTATTAATCACTCAGTGCAGTGCCTTGGGGTGATGATTCTACAGCTCTAGATGATTCTAGAACTCCAGAGCCACGAGTTCAGCGACACAACTACACAGAGGCTTTCCTCTCAGCTTTCCTCTCTTTTCCCACCATAGCACTTACCATGCTCAGTTCCCGGGTTCTCTTCCCGATTTCCCTTTCCACTTGGTGCAGTTCCAAGCTCAGCTGCTCACTTGAGGGTGCTCCAGGCCACTTCGGCGGCGGCGGCGGCGGTGGGGGCTGTGATTGGCCTGCCAAGGCGCTCGCCTCCCTCTGCAGCGCCAGCCTGCTACCGACAGCCTAGTGCAAAAGCCAAGCGCACAGCTCAACACACGCCACGCCACGCACAGAGTGACCAGGCCCGAAGCCAGACCCGCCCAAGCAACTTACTACTCATGGATTGGCGATAAAAATGATGCAAACGTAAGGCACTGCTTCTTTCTCTGAGTACCATTTGAATACAAAAGGGAAAATATGGGGCATTTAAACTTAGTGAATAGTAATTTAATCTTTGGTATAAGTTGCTCTTTTTATTTTCTTAGTGGAAAGAGAAGTCAACTGTAAATGTGCTTCTTTCCTTTTCTATTTTTTTCCTTTTGTTTTTTAATTGAATTTTCTCTGATGTAAATTCTATCATTTCTTTCATGAAACCTCAGTAATGGCAGGGACTTTTGACCACAGCGAGTTAAATAGTGTTGAAATTCTTTTGGAACAGAAAATCAGTCTAGAAATTTCAACTAAGACAAAAAGCCATGAAATAGCAAGGTAAGGAATAATGCTTTATGGAGTTAAAGGTCCAAATATTCAACAAGTTAATAAACTAAAGGTGAACATAATAAACACAGCATTCTTTTTTCTTACGATAGGAATCAGCAAGAAGTTTTGGACCAATGTTAATAAAGCAATGGGAAAAAGGAGACAAACATGAATACTACACAGGTTTTTATTTCTAAACCTTCTTGCTTACATAAGAGCACAAGCCAGACACATGTTCAAAAACAAACACACACATACACACACCAAAAATCCCTCCTACTGGTCTTGCTAATAAGAAAGTCTAAGATCGAATCAGTTAGAAATTTATTTCCAAAGCAATAGCTTACTTATTATTCAGATCTTTGTAGAAAGATATAGATCTAGAAAGAAACGTTCTAAGAGCATCTTTTTCTCCAGAAGGGGGCAATGTATTTATCATTAGAATGTCTTTAGCTTTCCATATTCAAAGTCTATGTTCCTATGCAAAGGATAATATAAACAAAACCTAGTCTTCCTGATGTGGCACTTAAAGGACTTTAAGAATTCTTTGCCTTCTGACATTTTGTGTCTCATAAGTATCAGGTAGCATGGTGGAAAGAACACTGAATTTGGAGTATGAAGAGCTGGGTTCATGTTTCAACCTCTGTGAAACTAATATCCTTCAACCAAAAACGGGGCGGGGACAATACCACCTGCCTAATCTAATTGTCAGGGACATGTATGGGTCAAATAAGGTATGTGATAGTAATTTATAAAATGAAAGAACTATATTAATGAAAGGTGGTATTATTATACAGAGGCTGTATTTTTTTAGGTCAAAGTTCTAAGCTTCTACTGAAGATGCTGACGAGTAAAAGAAGTGAGAGAAATTTTTAAAAATTAAAGAAAATATAAGAAATTAAAAACAAATCTTAAGCTAAAAGCATCTGTTGATTAAAAAACTATATACTATATACCTTCAACTTAAATGTGCCAAGGAATATAAGCTCCTTTTATATTTTTTATTTTATATAATATTTTAGATAATCTACAAATTTTAGATTATCTAAAATATTATACAGTATAAAAATATAAAAGGAGCTTATATATATATACATATATAATATATAACGTATAATATATAAAACATATAAAATGTGTTTTCTATTCTCAGGTAATAGAAATTCTAAATTTCCTATTGTCTCAGAACTTCAAAGTACTTAAATTCTTTGAAAAATGGACAACTATACTAACTCTTAGGAAACAAACCTTAAAGTTTTATGTTCATTTTACCTCAAAAGTTCCTCCTTTTAAAATCTTTATGAGAACTCTTCAAAAACTGGAATGAAAAAATATCTCTAGGCTGGTACCTCTAGTCCACGTAGCTGGGTCTGTTGGCTAATTTGTTGGTTTAATTGCTGCAATTCTAGTCGTAGCTGTTCCCTCTCAGCAGATGGAAGGGGTTTTCCATGACTGGCCACTTCTGACATAGATATTCTCTCCCTTTTGTGGGAAAGAAAGTATGGAATAAATTTAAAATTTTATTTTAAAAAAATGTTATGACCAGAAAAACAAAGTAAGTTGAGTAATTTTAAAGGCTTGTAAAAGTAAAAAGAATGACTTATACCTCTCACTGAAGTGTCCCTGAGAAGGTATGTTTTGATGAGGTGAATATGGAGAACCTCCCCAGCCACTGTGGGCTCCATACGGACCATAATCTGTAAGAGAGTAATTTACAGTGGAATCATGCAATTCACAGATTTGATTCTTCTTTTTAGGTAGCCATAATCTAAAAGGCATAGGCATATTATGTACACAGTTATCTTGAAAGATGGAGGGGTATTGATGTTTGTTTTTCCCCCATTAAAAAGTCAATCTTTGTAATTTTTTCTTTTGTTTGATTTTTTTTTAAAAAATGAGATGTATTATTTTAACAAAAGCAACGAAACTATAAAAAATAACACATAGGTTACCTTCACATACAGATATTTAATTTTAGTTTGTACCCCTACAATTCCCTGGGTTATAATTACCTTTCTACAGGGATAACTCCACAGAAAAGTTTGAAGACTACTGCCCTGCAAGATTATGAAAAGCACTGACGGTAAATGGGGAGTAGGTGGTGCTGGGAGTTGTGACTATGAACACTCCAAATCAGCTTACCTCTGAGATTCTTACCTGAAATGTTAATAGATTTTGTGGGAGCTCCCTGAGGTGCCATAGCCTGCATTGGGCCAGCACCCTGATATATTGTTTTGGAAGTTCGAGAAATGGCACCAAATCGAGATACTGTTGGTCGGTCTCCAAATGGGATGAGGTCATCATCACTGGTTTCTGCTGCTCTTCTCTGAAGGTCCAATCGCTGGTCTCTCATTCCTTTACTCTCCACATTCTGGTAAAAAGTAAAATGAGAAGGTAAAAAGTAAAATGAGAAATCCACCCCACACTTAGATCTCTAACATAATTTCCTCTAGCTCTGTAATAAGGTTAAAACAGAGTATAATGTTCTTACTGATAAGACTAAAATCATTAGTTGCCTTTAGTTGTCATATAAAACATTGCTTTTTGGGCTTCCCTGGTGGCACAGTGCTTGAGAGTCCGCCTGCCGATGCAGGAGACGCGGGTTCGTGCCCTGTTTCGGGGAGATCCCACATGCCGCGGAGCGGCTGGGCCCCTGAGCCATGGCCATTGAGCCTGCGCGTCCGGAGCCTGTGCTCCGCAAATGGGAGAGGCCACAACAGTGAGAGGCCCGCATAACGCAAGAAAAACAAACAAACAAACAAACAAAATTGCTTTTCAAACCTCTGACCACTTCCTATAATATTTTTTACATCATGATCCAGTACATATATACATTCAAATATATATATTTGAATGTATATATGTATATATATTTTCATGACAAACATTTATCCTTACTATATGTAATGTACTCTTGTATTTATTCTAATTCATTTCTTTAAAAAAAGGCCCATCATGACCAATAAATTAATTTTCAACAATCAATAGTTAGAAAAATACTGTTTAAAAATATAAGTGCCAACATAGGCTTTTAAAAGGCATTCCAGTCAGAAAGATAAATGGAAATCTAATTGCTAGACCCTTGCTACTCAAAGAATAGTCCACAGACCAGCAGCATCAGCATCACTAGAGAACTCATTAGAAATGCAGAATTTCAGGTCTCATCCCAGCCTTACTGAATTAGAACTTGAATTTTAACAGATTCCCCAGGTAATTTACATGCACATTCATGTTTGAGAAACACTGGGGTAGACTTTTATCCATTTAGGAAATGTTCGATTACATCTAGGTTAGGCTGGAAAACACTTTTATTCTTTGTTAATTTAAGTAAATGAGTTTTATTTTGCTAATGTTTATGTTTCTTTATTATAATAACTCTTTCTGAAAGTCAGGTACAAAGCAAAGGTTCCTATCTACCTCTACCTCCTCATCTCATTCCTATTCTCTCAGAAAGACTTTTTTATGGCCTAAAAACAATGTTTCCTTAATCCTACCACAGAAAAACAAAAGGTTCATTTTCACTTTTTTCTCCTCTATATTCCTTTTTTTCTCTTTCTTTTTTTTAATTGTCTGGCATCTAATCATTATGCTATAGATATCACTTCACTCATCTAAGTCTTCCTTTTCTATTACCAAGAATTGGTCTTCTCTCAACCAGCTGGGCAAATCTTTGTCTTTGAAAATCTATATAACAACCTAGGGAACCTCTGTTAGAATTAACAAGGGCAAATGAATAATAATCAAAAAAAAAAAAAAAGAATAATAGTCAAGGCATACCTTTAACCCACCAATACTATTCCTAAGCATAACTTTCATGCAATGTGCACAAGGAAACATATGCAAGAATGTTTACTGTAGCACTGTACATAATAATAAAAAAATTAAAAACAGCCTAAATGTTCATCAACATGAAAATCAATAAACAATTATATATATATTTATTTATTGTATGATATCAGTTATCATACAATGGTACCTGATAAAAGCAGTGAAAATGAATGAATTTGAACTATAGGTATAAATTTGGATACATCTCAAAAACAATGCTGAATGAAAATGCAAGTTGAGGTTTATAATATGTATAAGGTCTATAAACATTCAAAACAAAATTGTTTAGAAGTAGTATAAAATTATTCATGAAATGATAAACTCTCAATTCAGGATAGAGGTCATCTCCAGGGAAGGAGGGAGGGAGAAAAATGAGATTAGGGAGGTAAAGAGAGGAGGATTTAATTACTTATGTAAAGTTTTATTTCTTTAAAGGATAAAGAAGCAATTAAGGTAAAATAGTGATATATTTTAAGCTTGAGTATTAGATACACTGGTGTTACATTATTTTTTGTTAAAAAATAAAATGGCATAAGTGTAATACATTTCAGTATACCACAGCTCATCTGAAGCTAAGTAATTATAATTCTGACTCGAACACTAGTATTGTTCACTAGATTCAACTTTACTGTTTAAACTTAAGAGTTGTAAAAGAGTTATAATTTATTTGGACAAGAAATTCAAGATCTTAGTTATGCAAAATAATTTACTTTCAATTCTAAACAGCTGTTGGGTTAATTGCTAGCTTCACAGAAACACAAGAAACGCTCTTCTTTGTCTAGACAAGTTTGAAAAGATTTTTATATATACCTGAAAGAAATAAAAAAACATATAGTTTAAATATAATTCAATCACATAGTACAGAATATGGTATGAAACTTAAGCAAAGCTCAGTTACTTGTGTCTACACTATAACTGGGGATAATTTATTTGGTTTATCTTGATTTGTATTAATTATGGCTTAGTTATTATACATACCATCATTTCCACACTCCCTGCTGCCACAACATCTTTGGGTTTTGCATCTTTGGTTCCAATGTAGGAGCCGATGGTGTCACATGACCAGGGTGAGTACTGGCTATAATCATTTCCTTTGTATTTCCCAGCTACCTTCAAGTCTTCATCCAAAAACTGCAGATGGAAAAAGGAAAAAAGAAACAAAATAGGAAATGGGTCTATGAGTAACAGCACAGAGAGAGCATGGAATTTCTTTAGAACATCATGCTGAAGCAACATAGTAACAGTTATTTGTGTCACTAGAAGATTTTTGTAGACTATGAAAAATATAAAACAAATGAAAAATGATATTCAGCCTTTACACTTTGTTAACAGAGGGTCAAAAAGAAGTATCTCAATATCCTTCAAAGAATCAAATTAGGATTTTTGAAGAGAGTTGCCCATCTTTCTCATCAGATTCAGTTAACACTTAAGCAAGTATGTATTAGGCCCTAGTTTTGCTAGACCCTCCTTAATGTTTCTTTCAATAACATTCCAGGTAAACAAGGGCACTAGAAATTCTTTAAAATGTAATCTTAAATGTTCTATATAGTATGTGATGACATAATAACATTTTTACCTAAATCTCTTTAATAGCAATAATTCATATCTTGAATAAATTCTGGTCCTAAAATGTAATCTTAAATGTTCTATATAGTACATGATGATGTAATAACTTTTCAACCTAAATCTCTTTAATAGCAATAATTCATATCTTGAATAAATTCTGGTCCTTAGGGTTGAGTCAATGAAGTGAAAAGGATAAGATTCCTAATTTTCTTTTCTCAGGATGCGCTCTGAAATTATGTAACAACTAAACAGGCATTCTAGGTCTAATGCATTTTTACTTACATTCACATTTGTGTAATGTTTTACAGTTCTCTAAGTACTTTTATGCATACACTATCTCATATGTTCTTCAAGTCCATGAGACAACGTGGGTGATCGGACCAAGGTTATACCAGTATAGGGAGTGCTAGAACACTAATAAATTGCTCTCACTTTATCACAGATGTATATACTGACATACTAATAATTCAGGGAGTACTGGTACATTTAAATGGCTCTATGCTTCCGCCTATACTAAAAAAACCTTCTATTTTCTGAGTCATCACTTTGGTCTTCTGCACTGGCAGAGGGATATGCTGTTCACAGTACCACTCATTTTCAACCACAACTCCTGTTTCCATTGTTTATAACCGCTTTCCTTTTTTTGGTCCTACTTCTATTTTAAAAATTCCAGCTCCTTTTCACATTTCTCCTCTGCTTACAAATTTTGTGTAGAACAGCTAGCTTTTTAAAGACATGACCTACTAACAAGAGTGCTTTTTCCCCTGCAATCAATGTATTATACAGCAATTTAAAAAAGAATGAGATAGGACTTCCCTGGTGGTGCAGTGCTTAAGAATCAGACTGCCAATGCAGGGGACATGGGTTTGAGCCCTGGTCCGGGAAGATCCCACATGCCGCAGAGCAACTAAGCCTGCAAGCTACAACTACTGAAGCCCACGCGCCTAGAGCCCGTGCTCCGCAACAAGATAAGCCACTGTGATGAGAAGCCCGCGCCGTGCAATGAAGAGTAGCCCCCGCTTGCTGCAACTAGAGAAACCCCCTGTGCAGCAACAAAGACATAACGCAGCCAAAAGTAAAATATAAATAAATAAATAAATTTATTAAGAAAAAAAAGAATGAGATAAATTTATATACTGATACAGAAAGACATCCAGGATAACTGGTTAAGTAAAAACAAAACCAAAAAAAATATAAAACGTAAAATCTGAATATATTATTACTAAATGATCTGATTAAAAATTATAATTATGTGTTTCATGCACTGAAAAGTTGAAATATATATAAAAAGTTAAAATATATAATAAACTTACAGTGATATAGAAAATGAGATTTTGGAGAAATTTCTTTCTATATTATGTATTTTTATAATGTATGAATTTAGTATAATTATACATAGGTTGTTTATAATCAGAACTGAAGTTTAATTATATAGCTTTGTATGTCAGTAACTAAAATAATTCTGTCAATAGATAAAGTTCCGTAACAGCCAGGCATTATTATAATTTTTATTACAAGTAAAAAAGTAATAAATACACACCGTTATTATTTACTGAATGCCTGCTTTGTGCCAGATGCCTTATGTCTCATTTAATCTTCACCACACCACTGTGAGGTAGGTTTTATTATGCTTGATTTACAAATAGAGAAACCTGAGCCTCAGGGTTAATGAAGGCTAAATAACTTACAAAAGATCACACACTGAGCCACAAAGATGAACCTCACAGATAATTATATTTCATTCCAAAATTAGCTCACTTTTCACAGTGTCATACTGCTTTCCATATTTCTCAAAAAATGGTATGGCATAACAAGGCTCTGGGATGTCTCTAATTAAAGTTTTTGAAAAAATATCACATGAAATTATGTTAACAGAAGATGTTACAGCTTTACTAATTAACCTAGATTATTGTGGACAATTCATCCAAAGTGTTTAGAGAGGAAAGCCAGATACTATGAACAATCTTTATTTAGTAGATTACTTTTGTAGACCCCAAAGTTTACTGTTTATTATATGCAATGTGATATATTTCAATTTTCATTGCTTATTATTCATAATTTATCAGCTAGAAATATTGTTTAGAATCATAATTCTACACATAAAGGATGTAAGACATTTTCCTTACATAATATCAACTGCAACCCTACTGAAAAAACCTACTTGACATAAAAATATATGTATATGTATACACACACACACACACACACACACACTGAGCTGAGGCAGTTATGTAAAATCAACAAACCAAAATAATTAAATAAATAAGATCAACAAAGCAAAAGGCTGGCTTTCTGAAAAGATAAAACTGATTAAAAATCCCTAGCAAGACTGACCAAGGAAAAAAATTTTCAGAAGTGGAAAAATGTCTTTGGGGTCACTATAGACCCTGAAGACATTAAAAAGACAATAAGACAACACTCATTCATGATAACTGTTAGTACTGCCTTGTGGAAATACTGATAACCCTCAAATTATGGTTTATTACCCTCTAGTATACTAACCAGTTTATTCTAGCAACTCTATTTCAGTGTTTTTTTCCCTGCCTTTCACTACCTATATTAGCCTGTCTCTCCTACTCTTTGAATCAACTTTATCATCCTGCTGTTTTCCTCACTACTGAGTTAAATAAACCTTTGACAGTCTCAATTATAAAAACTAGGAATATAGGGAAATTTCATTCATCTGATAAAGATTACCTACAAAAAGGTTGACAGCAAACATCACAATGGTAAATTATTAGAAGCTCCATTTGCTCAAAGACTGGAAATAAGAGAACCTATCATCACTTTTATTTTATACTGGAGGATCTAGCTCACACAACCAAGATAAAAAAAAAAAAAAGACTTAAGAATTGAAAAGGAGAAAGTAAAATCGTCATTATTCACAAAGGACATGACTGTGTGCACAGAAAATCCAAAAGAATCCACTGACAAATACTAGAATTAATAGGGAAATTTACCAAGGCTGCTAAACACAGGTGTCAAAATACGCAAAAATCTACTTAATTTCTCTATAATATTAACAAATAGAAAATGAAATTTCAAAAAGGATTCCATTTAAATAGCTTCAAAAACATTAGTTTTCTAGGAATAAGTTTAATGAAAGATGTGCAAGACACTGAAAACTATATGAGATATGACATTATTGACAAAAATTAAAGAAGATCCAAGGAAGTGGAGGGTATACCATGTTCTTGGAGACTCAATATTGGAAAGATGTCACTTCTCCTCAAATGGATCTAAAGCAACACTGTCCAATGAAAATATAATTGACCCACATATGTAATCTAAAACATTTTAGTAGCCATATTAAAAAATAAAAAGAAACAGGTAAAATTAATTTTAACAATACATTTTATTTAATCTAATATACCCAAAGTAGTATTTTAACATGTAATTAACATAAATATATTGATATTTGGGGGGGGGGACTAAACCTTCAGATCCAATGTATGTTTTATGCTTACAGCACACATGAATTTGAACTAGCCACATTTTAAGCATCATTATCCACATGTGGCTAGTGGTTACCATACTGGGCTGCCCAGATCCAGAGATTCAATGTAATCCTAATAAAAACTGCAGCAGAGGGCTTCCCTGGTGGCGCAGTGGTTGAGAGTCCGCCTGCCGGTGCAGGGGACATGGATTCATGTCCCGGTTCGGGAGGATCCCACGTGCCGCGTAGTGGCTGGGCCTGTGAGCCATGGCCACTGGGCCTGTGCATCCGGAGCCTGTGCTCCACAACGGGAGAGGCCACAACAGTGAGAGGCCCACGTAACGCAAAAAAAAAAAAAAAACTGCAGCAGATATTTCTGTGGACATCCACATGCTGATTCTAAAATGTGCCTGGAATTTCCAAGGACCAGGAACAGCAAAGATAATCCTGAAGACCAAAACTGGAAAACATACACCACCACATTAAGATGTACAATACTACTACATTAAGACAATGTGGTGTTGGTACAAGGATAGAGAAATAGATCAATGAAACAGAATAGAGTTCAGAAACATATAGTCACCTGACTATGACAAAGGTGACCAGATTATGATAAAGGTGACTGCAGGGTACTGGGGAAAGAATGGTCTTTTCATTAAATGATGCTTGATCAATGAGATATCCTTTAGGGAAAAAATGGATCTTAACTCCTAAGACACTATATACAAAAATCAATTCTAGATGGACTGTAGATCGAAATGTGAAATAATAAACCTTTTAGAGGAAAATACCCTCATGACCTTGGGAATAGGTGAAGATGACTTAAATAGGACACAATAAATCACCGATTAAGGAAAAACTGATAAAGAGACTAAAAAAGATGTGCTTACTTCCTCTTGTTGGAAGGCAGGAGGCAATGTTGGTGAAGGTGCAAAAGGAGGTGGAGAGATAACCTTCCTTTCCTCTAGTTGTGCCATTATTTCCTTTCGTCTTCGATGTAACTCATCTAGACTAGGATGGGGCTGGGGAGGGGGAGGAAGCCGGCTGTAAGGAGGCTCCTGAAAATGCAAAAATGAGTAAAAATTGAAAAAGAATTTCAGAACACATTGATTCACTTAGCACATATTTTAAATAAGCAGATTTTATACTCATCTTAACATCCGAAATAGCAAGACTTAATAAAACAAAGCAAAACAAAACAAACAAAACCCCCAAAAGCTCTCAGGATTTCCCAAAGAGCTAAATTTAAGTTTCTTTTTCTTGGTCAGAGACCATAATTTCTAAATAAATCTAGAAATGTTAATAAAACCACCTAATGTTCAGAAACTAAGATGGGTTAGCAGGGGTGGGGTATTAATTTTTTTCCCCTTTAAAAGTTAAAAGAAAAACAACCTATGCAGATTATGAAAAGGTGAAAAAAGAGAAGATGCTTCTTTTAAAAAAGAACTGATTGATCAAAGAGTTATTATCATGGCAAAGGTTAAAAAAAAAATCACGGCAAGCAATAATCAAGTAAATCTATATAATAAGAAAAAACCGCAAAAAGCCAGCATACTCTGTTGTACGAAGGTCTGATCTGAGTTGGGTGGGGAGCCACTGGATAGTAACCCTCCATCTGTTGGTATCTTTCTCTGGATTCTGGTACATAGGATGGTACTGCTGCAGGTGGAATCTCAATGGGTATAGGACTTTCTCGGAAAATCTCCTCTCTTGTATAAGACTGAGCAGGGTATACTCGACGGCCATCATAGTGTGGTGGGTACATAGGTGGGTACTGTTGTGGCTGTGTGCCATATTGAGAGTTTACTACACGATCTTGGAGGTACGGTGGATAATGATCCAAGTAGGGAGGACCAGGTTCAGGAGCAGATGGTGGAGGTCGGACAAAGCGGGACACACATTGTGGTGGTGGAGGATAGTACATACCTGTACAATACAAAAGAGGAACCAAAAGCAACAATGAGCCAATCTATTTTTCTATTTAAGACTTTTCCTTTTAAAATATTTCAACACTAAAGAATTAAAAATCCACTCCTTTCTTTAGATGTTTTTCCCTCTGCTTATGTAGTCAGGCTAGCTTTGCAAAAAATAACAAGCAAAAATTATCCTTAAAAGTTACTGAAAACACCAATCTACTTATAGTCTACAACAGTAAATTGGCTCTCTCAATTGTTTGACCATCTTTCTGGTGTGCCTTAACATACTGCAAACACTGAAAAGCAAAAAAAACTATATTTCCCTGAAGCTTAGGTTCTACAAATCACTCATTTGCATAAGTTTTGAATGTCAAATTGAGTTAACTGGAAAGAGATCCATTCTGCTGGTACAGATCTAGTAGCTAACTGCACAGCTCTAGAGTTCTTCGTTTTTTGGCTGTGCCGTGTGGTATGTGGGATCTTAGTTCCCCACCAGGGATTGAACCCGTGCCCTCTGCAGTGGAAGTGCAGAGTCTTAACCACTGGTCCGCCAGGGAAGTCCCCTGGAGTTCTTGAAACAACAGTCGTGGCAGTAGCTTCCCAATTTGAAGACGTTTGCCTTAACTGATGAGCTCCTCAAGTTGGCGATTAGGGCAGAAGTTTCCTATTTCTACAGCTTCATTGTAACAGGTTCTTTCAGCAACTAGCTCTGGGACTCATTCCTGGAGGCCTAGCTTAAGTCTGCTTTTCCAATGCTTCTACTGATTTTGTAGGACTCTCTCTATTAAACCTCTATCTGATAATATAGCCAGAATGATTTCTGTTATCTACAATTGAACCCTTACTGATTCAGCATATTTAAGGTTAACTCAACAAAAGCAGCTGGGCTTTTCCTGCAATGAATGGTCAAAAGGAAGACAGATCAACTTTTTTTTTTTTTTGCGGTATGCAGGCCTCTCACTGCTGTGGCCTCTCCCGCTGCAGAGCACAAGCTCCGGACGCGCAGGCCCAGCGGCCATGGCTCACGGGCCCAGCCGCTCCGCGGCACGTGGGACCCTCCCGGACCGAAGCACGAACCCGCGTCCCCTGCATCGGCAGGCGGACTCTCAACCACTGCGCCACCAGGGAAGCCCAGATCAACTTTTATCATATTCTTATATGTATTAATGATACCATGCCAACTTAAAACTACTTTTTTTGAAATCAGAAAAGACATTGCTGATTCAAAATTAATATAGCCTTGGGAAAAGGAAATGGAGAACACCTTGAATCTATCCCAGTTTAAAAAACAATAGAGGGGCTTCCCTGGTGGCACAGTGGTTGAGAGTCCTCCTGCCGATGCAGGGTACACGGGTTCGTGCCCCGGTCCGGGAAGATCCCACATGCCATGGAGTGGCTGGGCCCGTGAGCCATGGCCGCTGGGTCTGTGCGTCCGGAGCCTGTGCTCCGCAACGGGAGAGGCCACAACAGTGAGAGGCCCTCGTACCGCAAAAACAAACAAACAAAAAAAACCAATAGCACTATACTGTTTCTGACAAAGAGAGTCAACACTTTAGTTTAAAAATCGTTGCTTATTTTTTCACATGAACTACATTATGTGAAACCTCAATCAAGTCCTCTCCTTCATTCTCCATACCTGGTATATTATCATTAAAACTGGCTAACTTTCCACATTTGTCTATTTTCTCAAATACTTTCTTTTTTCCCATCACACTAATCCAGACCTCAACAGTCACACCTTACTCCTCCTTGACTCTAGACTCTCATCTTTACAATCCATTTGTAAATTTTCCTTTCTATTCCCAATACCTCTATTTAGGGCATCCTTCCACAAACTCTTTTGATCCCTGAAGTTCTCAATGATCTTCCTTGAGTCCTGCAGTTAATTCCTACCACACTAATATTAACTACCACAACTGAACACTTCATTTTAAACACATAGATAGATATATATACTCTCACACATATAGTTTTCTATTCTTTACTAATACTGATGCTATACTATAAACTCTCTATAAGTATGTATTTGCATTTTTTCATATATATCACAGGGCCTAGAAAAAATATTAGGAGACAACTGAAAGCAAAAAAATGTACTGTGTTTAATTTATATCCACTGTAATATTAAATTCTTTTTTCATACTTGAAGAAAATTTTGGTCAGGAAAATATATACAGCCTCAGCAAATTTCCATTGCACTTGGATGACTTACTTCTATAAATATGTAAGCATATTTAATATACAACTGCTTTTAGTAGTCAGGGCGAATTACTTTTCATAGCTTTGCTACTTCATTTATTTCATACTATTTAGTTGGTCATATAACCTCGGTTTTTTCCAAGTATTAAAAAAAGCATTTATTTATTTTGAGATTACTGAAAATATGATCACTCTTGAAACCATTCTCATAACTTCTAAGAAAAGTGAGTGACATAAATGAAAGATCGTTACCCTGCTGATAAGGTGCTGGTTCAAATGGTGGAGCAGCTCCTCGAGGATCCTGGTAATAAACATCTGCCTGTTGTGCTGGATATAACTGAGAACCTCGTGGTACCATCTGAAGTGATTTGGTGACAGGCATAGGGGGCAGGTCTGTTGGCCCTCTTGGAGGTACAGGATGTGGATTAACAGGCAAGGCAGAAATACTCTTAGGGACAGATTCTAGCCTATGGGAGCAAGATTCTGCAAGTCAAGTTTAAGGTCTTGAAAATACTTCTAATGTACACAAATCGTTAAATGTAAAAAAAATGGCCACGATTTGGGAAACTGGTTTTTTCCAATAGCCATTTCTTCTACAAAATTTGCAAACTTTGATCTTATGTCACCTATGTTAATTGTTTCTCAAAAATCACTGGCACAGGAAAGAGAAATAAAAAACAACAAAATAAGCCCCCCAAACAAAGCACTGATTATTCTTTCTTCCTTCTACTTTATGTCTATAAAGAAACTTTAAATAAAAGTTAGGAAAAACAACGTACAGGTCAGGAGGGGATCCAGGGGCACTACTGCTCAGATGATCTATCTTTCCTGGTTTCAGACTAGAATCGTAGCTGGGGTCTGTCCCTCGTGGAATCAGCTGTGTTACTGTATTCCCTGAAGATACAATTCCATTTGGCAGAGCAGGGGTTTTTCTGCTAGGTAGATCCACTGCACCTTCATCTGGAAGGATAGCTGTTGAAGGCAGGCCCACCTCATTAAGTTGACCCAAAGAGGCACTCAGGGGTCTTCTGGGAACCAGGCGTTTGTTCATTTTACGAAACCTATATAAAAAGCAAAGGCACACACCAAAAACCAAAACTGTAAAAGGAAAAGCTTTTAAAAATCTAGAACTAAAATGTATTTAAGAAAGGGATACAAAAGGAAAGGATTCCAAGCACATCATTTTCTAGAAATTCTCTTGAAACATTGGCTCTAGCTATCAACTTGAAAACCTGTGTATGTGTATACACACACACACACACTTTGGGGTAGTGGGCGGGGGGCAGACCACCCATCAGGTGTAACCACTGTTAACAGCTTGGTATATAATACACATTTTTCCACTCCATACACTGGCTTAATATTCTTACATTTGTAAGATTATAAATTACAGAAATAGGGTCATATATGGCTGCATAGTAAATATTTTCCTCTACTTCATAATCTTAAATATTTCTTTATGTCAGTACATTTTAGGTTGTCCCTAATTTTTTGCTATTAAAACAATGCAATAACAGAAAATTATGTACATGTACTTTGCACTTGTGTGAATAACCAAAAGCAGAATTATTAAGTCTAATATATGCACGTTAGAAACTCTTATAATGCTCCAAAGCTATTATAAGTACTACCGATTAACAAAAAAAGGCTTTTTTCAATATCTCATTAAACACTGGCTAGCCTCAGTCTTTGACAATTTGACAGTTCAAAAATATCAAGTTTTATTTTACTTTATATTTCTTTAACAATTCATGATATTGAACACAGTTTCACATGTTTGCTGGCCATTAGTGTTTTTTCTGTGAATTGCTTATTTACATGATACATATATCTACTGGTTCTTCTTTTTCTTACAGATTTGTAGGAGCTCATTTTATGTTATGGATATCAGCCTTTTCTATGTCATTTCCCCACTTTTTTTTTTTTTAAGTTTGTGGTGTTTGGGCCATTATCTTAGTTTTTCATTTTCACGTAATCATATTTATTGATCTCCTTTATAGATGCTAGGTGTCATTTTTAAAAAATCCTTCCTACTGTAAGATTATATAACAACCACAAATATTTCTAAGTACTCTATAGTTTCCTTTTTAAATATTTAAATCTCTGATAAGTTTATAATTTGTTTTGGTGTAAAGGTAATAATCCAGCCCTATTTTTCAAATGGATAGTTGTTTCATCATCATGTTTTTTTGTTATTGATGTGAAATGCCACCTTTTGCACATATGCTGAGTTCCTATATGTATCTGGAACTCTTTCTAGATTTTCTATTGTATTTCATTGGTCTATCTATTCCTATGCTAATACCACAGTCTTCATACTTAACTTTAGCTCATAAAACAGGTTAATAGTTATTAGTCTAGTCCCTGTTGAAGACCTTTTTTTCCAAAAATTTTCCTGACTATTGGCATATTTTTTCTCCCAAATAAATGATTTTGTTAGGTTCCCAAAATCATCACGTTAAGATGCTAATTGGGATTTCACTGAACTTACTGTTTAAGAGGAAATAAAACTTTTATAATGCCAAGTCTTATCCAAGAACACAGTATCCTTCTTCATTTATTCAACTCTTCTCTTATGTTCCTATGTAGTTTACTAATTCAATTCAAGAGATCCTGGATATTTCTTATTAGCTTATTATTTGGTGTTTATCTTTTTTGTTTTTGTTGTTAACGCAAAAGGGATTTTAATGTCACCTTACTTTTTAACTGGTTATGTTTCCCTTTCTAGTTTATATGAGAGTACTTCATTTTTGTAAACTAATTTTTTGATTTGCTACCTTACTAAATTCTTGTTTCTTTTGTTTCTAGTATTTCTCTTGAGTTTTCCCATTTAATGATTTTGGCTATTTTATTCTCTTGTTTACATACATTAGCTACAACTTCCAGAATGTTAAATAACATTTTTTACTAGTAGAAAATTTTCCCTTACTCTTGTCTGTAACAAGACTGAATCTAATAAACTAATACCAATTAAGCATCATGCTATCATGCTGGCTTTTGATTTGAGATATAATTATCATGTTGGGAAAACATCTATGATGTTTTTGTTCTACTAAGGGATCTTGATCTATCACGGACATTGGATATTATTCAAATGTCTTTTGGCATCTTCTGATATGATCACGTGGTTATCATACCCATTCTTCTCTAACCCAGAGTAATTATATTATGCTACCTTTGCACTTAGTAATGGTGTCTGTTTTAATGTATTACTGAATTCTAAGTTTTAATATTTGGGATTTTAAATGTGTGAGATTTAAATGTGTGAGATGAATTTGTAGTTTTCTTTAATTGTGCTTTGTCAGATTTACTGTCAGCGTTATACTGGTTTTATAAAACAATTAAGAAGCTTTTCCTTTCTTTCTACTATGTGCTGGCAATCTAACATCACTGAAATTATCTGGTCCTTGAAATAATCTGTGAAAATGAGCCAGGCAATAAATAATTTCTTGAATAGAGCAAAGGGCAAATTTTTCCATTGGAAATGCATTATTCAATTAGTTAAAATCAATCAGTTAAAGTTGATGAAAATTCTTAGACTTTTAATTGGGGGGGTGGGAGGGATAGCAAAAATGACTCACTTTTAGATTCAGTTAACCACAAGTAGCTTCCTACACAATGTAATGAAAGGTGAAGAAACTGCTTTGGTTTTCTTTTCTAAAATTCTGTATTGCTTTCTATACATTTCCTATTCATCAAAGGGAATGCGACTACATCTTTTCATATTTCTCAATGGCAGCAAATTATTCTACTTAATAATTCTATCTTATTCTCTAACAAATTACTGGAAGGTTGAGGCTGATGACTTTCACACTTACTTTTCCAGTTCCTCCTGTGAGTGTGCAAATGTACAGCTGGCCCCACGAGGGCATCCTCCTCTCTGCTTCATGTCTCGACACATGTATGTTTTATATTTGCTATGCTGTGGAGGCTACGACCAAAATTAAAACATTAGCCATTAAAAAAAAATGTAAATCTTGCATTGCCATTTTAGGATCTTAATAATCTAGATGAATAATTCAGACTAACTCATACACTTATCTAGACTGCCCAGACAAAAGTCCTGGAAAGTGTGCAAAATAAATTACTTTAAAAAAAAAAGTAGTCCTGATTTTTCTGATATGCTGATATTAACTATCAAACATGTAACATCATATACATTCTTGATTCAATCTCAGGAGAGCTCTATGATCTTCTTTCCAACGTTTTACAGTGGACAAGCACACCACTGGAGATTAGGACTTTCAAATATTTAAACTGTCTCCTAATATTTGTTGTGGACAATGTTCAATATAGCTACACTTACAATTATGTTTCCTTATAACACACTACAAATCTACAAGAGGCAGAACTTAAAAGTTAATATTATTTTTGTAGCATTCTTCATGATGTCTAATGGAACAGGGAGTTAAAAGTAAGTTTTTAATTTTCTAAATTTCTTAATCATAAAATAAAGCCCTGATCTGTGCTTAGATTGGGAAGAGCATATCCATATTATTCTACTAGAACACTTTTAATATTTCTTTTAAAGTAAAAAGGAATACTGAATAACCTAATGTTAATATTTACTGAGCCAGATAAATTAATAACAAAGTTTTAATTTCTCAAGCTTACTACTACAAAATAAAAGATGTACTGAACCTAACATAAATTCTGAGGGCAAAATGAAATAATTGGGAGTAAAATTAAAAACTCTAGCCGTAACACAGGCTATTATATTTTTATTGCCATATATTTCATCTAAAAATACTTGAGGAAAATTTGGCCCACTGTCATAACAGACATTATGAATGAAAAATATCTGAATGCTAATGCAGAAAAAGCATTTACAAAATATGTGAACAGTACTGGAGAGATACAGCATTAGCACTAAAAAGTGATATCTACTGTCAAACTGAAATGCAAGAGTAACCAAAGAGAATAATTTTATATAAATGGAATAACCTTTAGCAAGAATCAAATGCTGCTATATCCAATGTGAAAACTGACTCCAGCACATTAGACCAACAAGGATTATTTAATTTCAATGTTGTCAGATAAAATTACTAGGCTAATCCAATAAACTGGCTGCTAACCATTCTAAACTATAAATCTTATAATTTTTGTTACATTCCTCATGATGTCTAATGGAACAGGGAGTTAAAAATAGGTTTTTATTTTAGTTTAATTTCTAGTTTTTACAGAGTCTAAAAATATTCATGTCATCCTGTTGGCTTTGTTTTTATCTGTAAGGATAGACACAGTGGCTTACTTCTAAGTTTCAAATATCTCCTTTACCTGCTGTTGATCTGCTCCTTTTTTGCTGTGATTCTGGATATAATCAACCAACCCGTGTACCACTGTACGCACAGCAACCAGCCCATTTTCTAGCTGTTCCCAAGTAGGAGGAGGAGCATCTACACAACAAATTTAAAAAATTTTCAGACTATGTTATTCAATGTTCTGCCCAGTATTAAATTAGTAAAGGAGTGTCAGCACTTCAGTGAAATCAAGTTAAGCTTCATACAGCTATTCATGAAATAGCTTATTCACCTAAACATCATCTTAAAGGAATAAATATATCCTTTTAAAGCAGGGGTTACAATCTAAAATAACTTCAGGGACAGTGAAGGTAACATAAAGGAATTAAATATGACAGATAATAAATGGCAACTATCATCAGACCCGTAGTGTTGGAAATAGCAATAAAGAGTGACAGGGATTGTGTTAAAGAGTATGTCTCACATCTAAGATTATCATTACTACTCAACTTTAGCTGACTGTTGTTATGTGAAGATGCAAGGCTGACACTGGCAGATACACCACTGTTTCCTAGGGAAACTGAAATTTGAGATTTTTATGTAAAAATTTCTAGTTTTTGAGTGTTTGCACCTAAAAAATTTAGAGTATAGTGCAGACCAACACTTTGTGGATCAAACAAACTTGACTGTGGACTGCCTACAGTCAGCCAATTTGTAATGTCTATTTTGAAATTCTTTGTAAAGCAAGTATTGCTAAACAGAATGCTTAAAAAATTTAGTAGAAGAGCTATTATATAAAGCAGCTATGCTATACACACTCTTCATTTAGTTAAGTACTGTGACTTTATAAAGGAAAAATTAACTGTAAGGCTAAATATGAAATGTTCTCTAAAAGAGATATAAAATGAAGCAAGAACACATATGTAGAAATGACTTCCTGTTGGAACACTCTAAAAAACTTCTGGATGATGGCATTTCAACTAGGCTTTGAAAGACAGGTGGAATTTCAAAGGAAAAAAGGATAAAGATGCAGAGAAAGTAAAGAGATCAGTCATACAACTAAGTATTTTAATGAACACCTACTAAGTTCCAGGTATTATTCTAGTTGGGAGGGAAGCAGTAGCAATCAAAACAAAAATCTCTATTCTATTCAAGGAGAAAAGCCAGATAATCAATAAGATAAACAACCAAAATACAAAGTATTTAGATACTGAGTTGAATAAATAGAGCAAGGAAAGGGAGTGGGACAGGTATGTGTAAAATTTTAGACAGGGTAGCCTGAAAAGGCCTCCTTGAGAAGGTTACATTTGATTTAAGACCTGAAAGTAGGGTTTGAGTGTGCCTTGTAGATATATTAGGATATATGAGGAGAAAAACATTCTAGGAAAACGAAAGAATAAGTGCAAAGGCCCTAATATGGGAGTATGCCTGACATGTTCATGGAGGTGAAATCTGGAATGAATGAGGTGGAAAAAGAGTAAAAGAAGTTGGAGACAGGTAAAGGAAGACCAGATCATGTGAGGCCTGGTAGGTCATAGAAAAGACTGGCTTTTACTGAGTGATGGAAAGCACTGGAGTTTTTGAACAGAGGGGTAATAGGATCACTCTGGCTCCTATGTTAGAACCAGACAGACAACAGAAGGCTATTCCATAATCTATGAAGAGGGATGAGGGGGGTAGCAGTGAAGGTGATAAGTAGATGGATTCCTAATGGATTTTAAAGGTAAGGCCTACACGATATACTGACAGATCCAATGTACCTTATGAGAGAAAGATGAGTTGATGGTATCTCCAAGGTGTCTGGACTGAGGAAATGGAAGGATGGAGTTGCCACTAACAGGAATGGTGGGTGGGAGGGAGACAGGGGATGGAACTCACTTTTGGACAGACTATTTTTGAAATTCTTATTAGATATTCAAGTAGAACTACTGGATATTGAGCAGGCAGGTGGATATACAAAAGAATTCAGGAAGAAGGTCTAGGCTGTATACACTATGTTACACAGATTCTAAAACACCATGAACTGTAACACATACCATTATTTTATGTGCTACCAAAATGGAAAAGATTGCTAATTATCACCTGTCATTGATTATACAAATGCAGCCCAGTTTCGGAAATGCTAAAATCTGAAAAAAAAATGTGAGCTTCAGAATTGATGAAATATAGTAAATGTGTGAGTCATATAAAAAATATTTAAAGCCATGAAACTTTGAAGACACTACATGAGATTACCTGGGAAATGAGTATAAATAGAAAAGAGACACAAGGATTAAATTCTGGAAGCACTTCAAGGGTTAGAGGCTATGGGGAAAAAAAGGTGAGATGCTATGGGAAAAAAACAAAAAAAAGTTTAGAGGCTATGGAGATGAGAAGAAATCAGCAAAAGAGGCTAAGAAGGAGGGTTCAATAAAGTGAGAAGAAAACTAGGGGGGCGTGGTGGCCTGGAAGTTAAAAGAGTGGTACAAGGAGTAGTGAGTAAACAATGTTAAATGTTGCTAACAGGTCAAACACAAAAAGAACCAAGAATTGACATTTGCATGGAAATCACTTGTGACTTTAACAAAAGCAATTTTGATTGAGTGGTAGAGATAAATGCCTGATTGGACTGCATTCAAGAGAGTGCTATAAAAAGGAGAGAACTGGAATCGTAGGTAGATGACAAATGGTGTCAAAAGTGGGTTTTGGGCTTCCCTGGTGGCACAGTGGTTAAGAATCCACCTGCCAATGCAGGGCACATGGGTTCGAGCCCTGGTCCGGGAAGATCCCACATGCCTCGCAGCAACTAAGCCTGTGCGCCACAACTACTGAGTATGCGTGCCACAACTACTGAAGCCGGCACACCTAGACCCCGTGCTGCGCAACAAGAGAAGCCCCGCTTGCTGCAACTAGAGAAAGCCTACGCACAGCAACGAAGATCCAACACGGCCAAAAATAATACATAAATAAATTAATTTTTTTAAAAGTGGGTTTTGATGACAGGAACAGTAAAACGTTTGTATGTTGACAGAGCTACTCTAGTAGAGAAAGAAAACTGATGACATAAGAAACAGATGATACTGGAAGGATATATTTGACAAGATGATATTGGTACATGAGGAGAGAGGGTGGCCTTAGCTAGAAGTTTATCCACTGTTACATGGTTTATCCACTATTACACAAGGAGAGTAGAATATATTGGCACAGAATTAGGTAGACAGATCAGTGTTGATGAGGTAGTGAGCTTGTGAAGTGCTCTTCTGATTGCTCAGAATGATCAAAGCACAGAAGTGGGGGAAAAAAAAAATCACTGTGTTCTAAAATTAGATCTTAGGGAAATTCCCTGGCAGTCCAGTGGTTAAGACTCTGCCCTTTCACTGCGCTGGGCCTGGGTTTGACCCCTGGTTGGTGAACTAAGATCCCATATGCCGTGTAGCACAGCCAAAAAAAATAAATAATTTTTAAAAAGTAATAAAATAAAAACATAAAAAAAGATCTTACCTGGTTTGATTAAGCGATTTTGGTAATAAATTTACTACTCTGAATGTCATGGTCAAGAGTTCCAAACCTTATTCTATAAGCAAAGGGGTGTCACTAAAAGTTTATGAGTGTAAAATAAGATCTGAGATGTGATTCATTTTGCAGCAGTAAGTAGACTATAAGGAAGAATTAAAAGAGTAGAGAAAAATGAAAGGCTAAGTTTAGTCTCAGGAAAAGGAATGAGGCCCTCAACTGAGGCAGTATTAAAAGGCATGGGATAGAGGGATATTGTGAAAGAACAGATAAATCCTGTTGTCTAGGGCTTCTCTGGTGGCACAGTGGTTAAGAATCCATCTGCCAATACAGGAAACAAGGGTTCAAGCCCTGGTCCAGGAAGATTCCACATGCTGCAGAGCAACTAAGCCCATGCACCACAACTACTGAGCCTGCACTCTAGGGCCTGTGTGCCACAACTACTGAGCCCACGTGCCACAGCTACTGAAGCCCATGTGCCTAGAGCCCGTGCTCCGCAACAAGAGAAGCCACTGCAATGAGAAGCCCACGCACTGCAACGAAGAGTAGCTCCCACTTGCCACAACTAGAGAAAGCCCGTGTGCAGCAATGAAGATCCAATGCAGCTAAAAAAAAAAAAATCCTGTTGTCTGAAATGGTATGTAGAGCAAGTGAAAGGAAAAGATATAAAGTAAGACAAAACACTCAAGTTTTAAGCTTACATACCTCAGAGAATGAGGTCATTTACAGAGAAAGGGAAGACAGGAGGAAGAGCATGTATCAAGGGAAGATGAGTTTGTTTTGAAACACACTGAGGAGAGGAGAGGATACAGAATCTCAGAAAGCATTTGGGAAAGTAGGTCTGGAGTGATGAAGAGATAACAGTGATAGAGATATTTGGGAGTCTATTATCTATAAAGGAATAATACCTGATGCTGAGAATGAATGACCATCATCATCAACAGAAGAGCGCAGAAAAAACAAAATTCCAAGAACACAACCAGCCTACTCCTTAGGAGGCAGAAGAGGAAAGAGATACGACAGAACCAGCATTCAGACAGGCCAGAAGAGAATCATAATACTACAGAAAGATAAGGTATCAGGAGAGTTTCCATATCAAGGAAGTGGTCAACAACATTATCAAATGCTGAAGACAAATCAAGTTATTTAAGGACCGAGAAGAAATCTTTGGAATTAGAAACTAGGAAATTACTAGTGAATGTTAAGAATTTTAGTTCAGGGCTTCCCTGGTGGCACAGTGGTTGAGAGTCCGCCTGCCGATGCAGGGGACATGGGTTTGTGCCCCGGTCCGGGAAGGTCCCACATGCAGCAGAGCGGCTGGGCCCGTGAGCCATGGCCGCTGAGCCCGGGCATCTGGAGCCTGTGCTCCACAACGGGAGAGGCCACAACAGTGAGAGGCCCGCGTACCACAAAAAAAAAAAAGAATTTTAGTTCAGTAGTAGGAATAAACACAGGGACAGCAATAGGATATAAGCTAACACACCCTAGATGTAATATTAAGTGAAAAATGAAGGTTGGGTGACTTTCAGGTCAAGGAGAAGGAACAGGAAATGGCTGGACAAAGTAGACACACAAGGGAGGATATGTGATGGAACAAGATTATCGTAGAGAAAGTAAAGTTGGGACCAAAAAAATGCAACTAAGGACATATGATACAGAAAAAATGAGAAAACTTGAGTTTTGTCAAAAGAGATGAAAATGGTAAAAATAGAGCACAATTTGTGATGAGAGAGGGAGGAAACATAAAGGATCCCAGAGGGAACCTATTTTGCTGGTAAAGTGAGCAGCACAGTAAAAAGTATTAAATAAATACTAGTTGAAGTAATAAAGAGACAGACAAGATTGGGGCCAGAAACTTAAATACTATAGAAAAGATCTGGAATTACTACACCGGGTAATTCTAGAGAAATGTAACAAAAGATAATTAACAGACTCACTGAATAGCACTAAGGCACATATAGGATAGTCCGTTAATTTCCCTTGGGCTTACCTGGACTAGGGTCAATGTTTGCTAATAGCTCCAAATGGGGTCTTAGTCGATTCAAGTTTGCTGGATCTCCAGTCCTCTGGAGAGCAATTGTTAGTTCCTGAACACTTTGCGCAAAAGAGGCTGGGGTCTGCAACTTAATAAAAGATAAATATTAACTTCCCCCAAAGACCAGATAATCCTTTTAAAATAAAGATTATTTACAATATCACAACCATTTTTCCAATTAATTATATTTAATTTTTATCCTCCCACACATCCCATGCTCTGGCCAGACTGGATCACTTGTTACTTGAACAAACCCTGCACTTCTCTGCATCCACAGGTTGATATATTGTGTACTCTCTTCCCTCTGCCATCACATTCCTCAAATGTGAGATCTTTCTCACCTCCTCAATTTGGAAATACTCTTTACATCTCCAGTTCTTACAGTACTGTGTTAGTTTGGCTCTTGGGATCTTTCCAAATAATTGAAGTTTGGAAATACAGTCTAGAGATAATGCTATACGACAGCACGAACAATGAAACTGTACTCAAACTGTGTTTGAATTCAAGTTCTGTTATGGACCAAAGATTATGACATCAGATATAACCTTTACAGACTCTATCTGAACTCCACCTGTTGTATGGACTAAATAATTTGAGAGGTTCATTCCAGTTCAAAAAATCCTATATTGGTTTGGGATTCTTGGAAGCTATCAGGTTGTGTATTTTCTTAAGGCTTAATGACACACATACTTGCAATAACTCCCCTAAGCTGGTCAATACATATGACCCGTAAAGTAAAAAAACTGGTTATGTGATACTAACTAAGGGTTCTTTCTTGGAAACACTTAGCTCTCTATGTAGTTTATTAATATAGATGAGGGCTGCTCTCACTTCTGAGACTGACAGCATTCTGCCTATGGAGTATCTCTAAATAAACTCACTTTCACTTAAAAAAAAAATATATATATATGTATATATATACATGTGGAATTTTTCTCCCCCAAAGGTCATTCTAAAAGGTAAATTTTTTAAAAGCATACATTTTAAAAAACATGGAATAACACAACTAATCATTAAAATGCTGGCATGTCTTTATTCAATTTTTTCATCTTTGCATGTTTTTCATATACTTATAATCAGCTATTTATAAACTTATGGATTTGCCTACCATTAATATTATAACAAAGGTTTTTTTCTGTTTGTTTGTTTGTTTTGCGGTACGTGGGCCTCTCACTGTTGTGGCCTCTCCCGTTGCGGAGCACAGGCTCCGGACACGCAGGCTCGGTCAGCGGCCATGGCTCACGGGCCCAGCCGCTCCGTGGCATGTGGGATCTTCCTGGACCGGGGCATGAACCCGTGTCCCCTGCATCAGCGGGCAGATTCTCAACCACTGCGCCACCAGGGAAGCCCAACAAAGGTATTTTTAAAATACCTAACCATTTTTATTATGAAATACTTCAAAGTAACTGTCTAATGTAATAATACCCATGTATCTACCACTGAGACTTAACAAAAATATTTCACTAACATTTTTTTTAAAAGAAATCAAGTGCTACTTAACAGCTGAATAGAGTATCTGTCCTGACATGACCACAATTTTAATGGCCATGTAACAGTGTTCTGAGCAGATGCATCTTAACTTCTTTAACCATCCCTTTATTTTATCCTTTGTAAATAATTTAGCAATTAACACCTTTGCATTCATAACCTTTTTGAAAGTTTGGATTATTCCCTTAAAATAAATTCCTGGAAATAGTAGGTTTGGTAAAGTACACGAATATTTTGAGGCTTCACTGACAAATTGTTTCTCAAAAGAACTGTAATGCATTTTACAAACCATCAGCAATGAATGAGAGTATATGTTTCTTTATAGTTTAACAGGCAATATTTGGCATGTCACTGCTTTAAATGTATTTATTATTGGCATTGAATTCTAGTCCATCAATTAGATATACTTCCTGTTTGTGAACTGTTATTTCATGTTTTTTTGCCTATTAACTTACTAGGGTTATTCCTTTCCTTATCACTTTTAATAAATTCTCCATTTGCACTGTCCAATACAGTAGTCATTAGCAACATATGGCTATTAAAAATTTTAAGTATGTAAAATAAAAATTTTAGTTCATCAGTTACACAAGTTACACATCAAGTGTTTAATAGCCAAGTGTGGCTCGTGGTCACCATACTGGACAATGCATGTATACCAAACATTTTCATTATCACACGAAGTTCTATTGCTCTATATAATAATAAGATGTCACACTGCTAACTTCATTTACCAGATCGTTGTAAGAAGGTTTAGGATATTAAATTCAAATTACTGCTCATGGTGTGAGAAAATTATTGCAGGATATACATCTAGTTATATAGTCCAGTTCAGACAAGAAGGTTAATTTAACCTCCTTGTAGAATTTTCATAAAAGCAAGTCAAGTTTCTCTTCAGAGGTAGAAAGCCACTCCTTTAAAAGATCATGATTAAGGTTATAATCAGTCCACTGCAAAATTTCAGGCCTAGGAGTTGCAGGTGAAGTTTTGATAAAGGTATCTATAGGACAGAACAAATAATACACATTATACTGACAATTACACACCATGCAGTTATAAAATATTTCCTAATTCTCCTTTGACATCAACCTTCTACTTATTTCAAGAATTCTACCTTTAGGAATAGCAAAAAAAAAAAAAAGGGTGGCGTGGGGTGGGGGGAGAATAGTCTGGAAAGAGTTTAGTAGTTAAGAGCAGGGATTCTAGAGTCAGAATGTTCAAGTTCAAATCCAGCTTTGTCAGTTATTACCTACATGATCCTGGAGAAATGTATTTAATCTCCCTCTGTCTCTGTATAAAAGGGATAACACAGGGCTGTTGAGAAGATTAAATGAATTATTTAAAACCACCAGATAGGAAGCTCTCCCTGGCAGTCCAATGGATAGGACTTGGCACTTTCACTGCTGTGGCCAGGATTCAATCCCTGGTCAGGGAACTAAGATTCTGCAAGCCACGCGGTGCGGCCAAAAACTAAACTGAACGAAACTAAACTAAACTAACATAAACTAAACTAAGCTAAACTAAACTATTCTGAGTAAAGTATTAATGCACTAAAATAAAAAAATAAAATAAAACCACCAGACACACACTAAGCTCTCAGTAAGTGTTAAATATTATTTTATTTAGGCTACTCTTACATACTAACATTATTTCTTTTTTAAAAAAAATTATTTATTTAATGTATTTATTTTTGGCTGTGCTGGGTCTTTGCAGCTGCGCGCAGGCCCTCTCCGGTTGCAGCGAGTGGGGGATACTTTTCACTGTGGTGTGCAGGCTTCTCACTGTGGTGGCCTCCCTCATTGTGGAGCACAGGCTCTAGGTGCACAGGCCCCAGTGGTTGTGGCACACGGGCCCAGCTGCTCCGCGGCATTTAGGATCTTCCCAGACCAGGGTCCAAACCTGTGTCCCCTGCATTGGCAGGTGAACTCCCAACCACTGTGCCACCAGGGAAGTCCCGACATTATTTCTTTAAATTAAATGTAAGGTGGATTCTAATGTATAATCATCTTTATGGTTATAAGGACTTAAAATAGTAAAAATTAAGGTAAATAGTAAAAATTTAAAAAAATTATTGAACATAATATATTTACATGGCACTTTGAAGATTTTTATACAGCACTTTCATGTATTTCATGTTGAACTGCAACAAAACCAGTTTAAGTATTATTCTATAGTTTTAAAAGAATTAAATATAACTCTTAGAGTCAGAAATAGTGGGGCCTGACCTAAAATTTCATGTGTACTCAAGTGATCTTTTCATCATAACAAACAACAAATAAAGTAGAAATAAGTGTACTGAAAATTTGATCAAATATAGAATGGCTGGTAACTTATAATGTGAAATTTTTCTGGCTAAGAATCACAAGAAACCTCAATGTATACATCTTCCAGGCCATTAAATGGCTGTTCCAGGAAGACAATAAAGGTGTTTAGAAAATGAATTCAACTAATACAGTGATCAAAACTCAGAAAACAATAAAAGAAGAAAGGCAATGAAAAAATAGAGAGAGGAGACTGTCACAGGAATGTGAGACAGCACTGGACAAAGCATTAAAACTAATTAAATCAAATCTTATATGAACAATGTCAATTATACCTCAATTTAAAAAATCTTTACATGAACAAACTGCTACTATGATGTGACTAGTTATGACATGACACTCAGCTAAAGAGAATATAATTTATAAGAGCCTGACATACAGGATTCACTTAAATATACACTTATTAAATAAATGAATTACCAAAACTCCATGATTAGTCCAAGAAGTAAGGAACAAAAAAGGGTTTACCTTGTCAATAATGGACTGCATATGAGATTTGTGAGACTGGTCCCCATAAAGCAAAGAGGACCACTGGTCTGGTGCAATTCGTAAGCCTGCTTCCATAGCAATCTGCACTATCTGGGAGTCATGTTCTCGCCGCAGAGCTTCATACGTTCTAAATTCTTCTTTCAGCTGCATCAAAGAAGAGTCTTCATCACGTTTGGTGACCTAGGAAGACACACATTAATTTCATAATGAGTAAGAAACAAACTGGGCTTATACTTTATATGACCAAAGAGAGATATGAAAATACTTTGAAGAGAAGACAGGGAGTCAAGATGGCAGACTAGAAGGATGTGGAATTCGTGCCTTGGTACAAAGAGGGCACCTACCAGGCACCAGTCCCCTAAGGGGACAGGAGGAACCCCCAGTGACTGGGCCAGAGGTTGGGCCTGAGCTCCTGTGGTGGGAGCACCAAATCCAAACCACTGAACTAACAGAGAACCTCAGACCCCAGGGAATATTAATCAGGGTGAAGCCTCCTAGAGGTCCTCATCTAGGCACCAAGACCCGCTCTACACAACGGCCTGCAAACACCAGTGCTGGACCCCTCAGGAAAAACAACCTGTAAGACAGGAATACAGCCCTAGCCATCAAAAAAAAAAAAAAAATTGAAACAACAAAAAAATACATTACAAACGAAGGAGCAAGGTAAAAACCTACAAGACCAAATAAATGAAGACGAAATAGACAACCCCTGAAAAAGAATTCAGAGTAATGACAGTAAAGATGATCCAAAATCTCGGAAACACAATGGAGAAAATACAAGAAATGTTTAACAAGGATCTAGAAGAACTAAAGAGCAAACAACGATGATGAACAACACAATAACTGAAATTAAAAATACTCTAGAAGGGGCTTCCATGGTGGCGCGGTGGTTGAGAGTCCACCTGCCGATGCAGGGGACACGGGTTCGTGCCCTGGTCCGGGAAGATCCCACGTGCCGCGGAGCAGCTGGGCCCGTTGAGCCATGGCCGCTGAGCCTGCGCGTCTGGAGCCTGTGCTCCGCAATGGGAGAGGCCACAACAGTGAGAGGCCCGTGTACCGCAAAAAAAAAAACCCCAAACCCCCCCCCCCAAAACTCTAGAAGGAACAAATGGCAGAAAAACGAATATGTGTGCTGGAAGATAAAATGGGGGAAATAACTGCTGGGGACCAGAATAAAGAAAAGAGAATGAAAAGAATTGAGGACAGTCTCAGAGACCGCTGGGACAATATTACACGCACCAAGATTCAAATTATAGAGGTCCCAGAAGGAGAAGAGAAAAAGGAAAGGTCTGAACAAATATTTGAAGAAATTATAGTCAAAAACTTCCATAACATGGGAAAGGAAATAGTCAATCAAGTCCAGGAAGGGCAGAGAATCCCATACAGGATAAACCCAAAGAGACACACACAGACACACATATTAAACTATCAAAAATTAAATACAAAGAAAAAATATTAAAAGCAGCAAGGGAAAAGCAACAGATAACATACAAGGGAATCCCAATAAGGTTAACAGCTTATCTTTCAGCAAAAACTCTGCAAGCCAGAAAGGAGTAGCAGGACATATTTAAAGTGATGAAAGGGAAAAACCTACAACCAAAATTAGTCTACCTAGCAAGGGTCTCATTCAGATTTGACATAGAAATCAAAAGCTTTACTGACAAAGCAAAAGCTGTGAGAATTCGAAACCAATGACCAGGTTTACAACAAATGCTAAAGGAACTTCTCTAAGCAGGTAACACAAGAGAAAACAAAGACCCATAAAAACAAACCCAAATCAATTAAGAAAGTGGTAGTAGGAACACACATATCGATATCACCTTCAATGTAAATGGATTAAAAGCTCCAACCAAGGGCTTCCCTGGTGGCACAGTGGTTGCGAGTCCGCCTGCCAACGCAGGGGACACAGGTTCGTGCTCTGGTCCGGGAAGATCCCACATGCCGCGGAGCGGCTGGGCCCATGGTCCATGGCTGCTGAGCCTGCGCTCCACAACGGGAGAGGCCACAACAGTGAGAGGCCCATGTACCGCAAAAAAAAAAAAAAAAAGCTCCAACCAAAAGACACAGATTAGGTGAAAGGATACAAAAACAAGACCCTTATATATGGTGTCTACAAGAAACCCACTTCAGACCTAGGGACACATACAGACTGAAAGTGAGGGGATGGAAAAAGATATTCCACGCAAACGGAGATCACAAGAAAGATGGAGTAGCAATACTCATCAGATAAAATAGACTTTAAAATAAAGACTGTTACAAGAGATAAGAAAGGACACTACATAATGATCAAGGGATCAATCCAAGAAGAACACATAACAATTATAAATATTTATGTACCCAACATAGGAGCACCTCAATACATAAGGCAAATACTAACAGCCACAAAAGGAGAAATCGACAGTAACACAATAAAAGTGGGGGACTTTAACACCCTACTTACACCAATACACAGATCACCCAGACAGAAAATAAATAAGGAAACAGAAGCTTTAAATGACACAGACCAGATAGACTTAATTGATATTTTTAGGACATTTTACCCGAAAGCGAAAGACTACACTTTTTTCTCAAGTGCACACAGAACGTTTCCAGAATAGATCACATCTTGGGTCACAAATCAAGCCTTGGAAAACTTAAGAAAACTGAAATCATATCAAGCATCTTTTCTGACCACAACACTATGTGATTAGAAATCAACTGCAGGAAAAAAACAATAAAAAACACAAACACATGGAGGCGAAACAGTGTGCTGCTAAATAACCAAGAGATCACTGAAGAAATCAAAGAAGAAATAAAAAAAAAAACCTAGAAACAACTGACAACGCAAACAATGATCCAAAACCTATGGGACAAAGCAAAAGCAGTTCCAAGTGGGAAGTTCATAGCAATTCAAGCTCACCTCAAGAAACAAGAAAAATCTTCAATAAACAACTTAACCTTACACCTAAAGCAACTAGAAAAAGAAGAACAAAGAAAATGCAAAGTTGGTAGAAAGAAGAAATCATAAAGAGCAGAGATAAATGAAATGGAAATGAAGAAAACTATAGCAAAGATCAATAAAACTAAGAGTTGGTTCTTTAAGAAGATAAACAAAATTGATAAACCTCTAGCCAGAATCATCAAGAAAAAAAGGGAGAGTAATGAAATCAATAAAATTAGAAATGAAAAAGGAGAGACTACAACTGACACCACAGAAATACAAAAGATCGTAAGAGACTACTACAAGCAGCTACATGCCAGTAACATGGATGACCTGGAAGAAATGGACAAATTCTTGGAAAAGTACAACTTTCCAAGATTGAAAGAGGAGGAATTAGAAAATATAAACAGATTAATCACAGATAATGAAATTGAAACTGCAATTAAAAATTTTCCAACAAACAAAAGTCCAGGACCAGATGGCGTCACAGGTGAATTCTATCAAACATTTAGAGAAGAGTTAACACTTATCCTTCTCAAACTCTTCCAAAAAATTGCAGAGGGAGGAACGCTCCCGAACTCACTCTATGATGCCACCATCACCCTGATACCAAAACCAGACAAATATATCACAAAAAAAGAAAATTATAGACCAATATCATTGGTGAATATAGACACAAAAATCCTCAACAAAATACTAGCAAACAGAATCCAACAGCACATTAAAAGAACCATACACCGTGATCAAGTGGGATTTATCCCAGGGATGCGAGGATTCTTCAATATACGCAAATCAATCAATGTGATACACCATGTTAACAACTTGAAGAATAAAAACCATATGACCAAATGTATCACACTAATCCAAGATGTTAATGAAAGGGAACAAACAAACGTAGCATCATCTCAATAGATGCAGAAAAAGCTTTTGACACAATTCAATACCCATTTATGATAAAAACTCTCCAGAAAGTGGGCACAGAGGGAATCTATTTCAACATAGTAAAGTCCACATACGACAAACCCACAGCAAACATCATTCTCAATGGTGAAAAACTGAAAGCATTTCCTCTAGGATCAGGAACAAGACAAGGATGTCCACTCTCACCACTATTATTCAACATAGTTTTGGAAGTCCTAGCCACGACAATCAGAGAAGGAAAATAAATAAAAGGAATACAAAATTGGAAAAGAAGAAGTAAAACTGTCACTTTTTGCAGATGACATGATACTATACATAGAGAATCCTAAAGATGCCACCAGAAAACTACTAGAGCTAATCAATGAATTTGGTAAAGTTGCAGGATACAAAATTAATGCACAGAAATCTCCTGCATTCCTATACACTAATGATGAAAAATCGGAACGTGAAATTAAGGCAACACTCCCATTTATCACTGCAACAAAAAGAATAAAATACCTAGGAATAAACCTACCTAAGGAGACAAAAGACCAGTATGCAGAAAACTATAAGACACTGATGAAAAAAATTAAAGATGATACCAACAGATGGAGAGATATACCATGTTCTTGGATTGGAAGAAACAATATTGTGAAAATGACTATACTACCCAAAGCAATCTACAGATTCAATGCAATCCCTATCAAATTACCAATGGCATTTTTTCCGGAACTAGAACAAAAAATCTTAAAAGTTGTATGGAGACACAAAAGACCCCAAAGAGCCAAAGCAGTTTTGAGGGAAAAAAACGGAGCTGGAGGAATCAGACTCCCTGACTTCAGACTATACTACAAAGCTACAGTAATCAAGACAATATGGTACTGGCACAAAAACAGAAATATAGATCAATGCAACAGGATAGAAAGCCCAGAGATAAACCCACATACACATGGTCAACTAATCTATAACAAAGGAGGCAAGAATATACAATGGAGAAAAGACAGCCCCTTCAGGGCTTCCCTGGTGGCGCAGTGGTTGAGAGTCCGCCTGCTGATGCAGGGGATACAGGTTCGTGCCCCAGTCCAGGAAGATCCCACATGCTGTGGAGCGGCTGGGCCCGTGAGCCATGGCCGCTGAGCCTGCGCGTCTGGAGCCTGTGCTCCGCAATGGGAGAGGCCACAACAGTGACAGGCCCGCATACCGAAAACAAAGAAAAAAAAGACAGCCCCTTCAATAAGTGGTGCTGGGAAAACTGGACAGCTACATGTAAAAGAATGAAATTAGAACACTCCCTAACATCATACATAAAAATAAAGTCAAAATGGATTAGAGACCTAAATATAAGACTGGACACTATGAAACTCTTAGAGGAAAACACAGGAAGAACACTCTTTGACATAAATCACAGCAAGATCTTTTTTGATCCAACTCCTAGAGTAATGGAAATAAAAACAAAAATAAACAAATGGGAACTAATGAATCTTCAAAGCTTTTGCACAGCAAAGGAAACCATAAACAAGACAAAAAGACAACCCTAAGAATAGGAGAAAATACTTGCAAATGAATCATCAGACAAAGAATTAATCTCCAGAATATATAAACAGCTCATGCAGCTCAATATCAAAAACCAAACAACCCAATTGAAAAATGGGAAGAAGACCTAAACAGACGTTTCTCCAAGGAAGACATGCAGATGGCCAAGAAGCATATGAAAAGCTGCTCAATGTCACTAATTATTAAAGAAATGCAAATCAAAACTACAATGAGGTATCACCTCACACCAGTTAGAATGGGCATCATCAGAAAATCTACAAACAACAAATGCTGGAGAGGGTGTGGAGAAAAGGAACCCCTCTTGCACTGTTGGTGAGAATGTAAATTGATACAGCCACTATGGAGAACAGTATGGAGGTTCCTTAAAACACTAAAAATAGAATTACCATATGACCCAGCAATCTCCCTACTGGGCATATACCCTGAGAAACCCATGTTTCAAAAAGACCCACACACCCGAATGTTCACTGCAGGACTATTTACAACAGCCAGGTCATGGAAGCAACCTAAATGCCCAATGACAGATGAATGGATAAAGAAGATGTGGTACATATATACAATGGAATATTACTCATAAAAAGGAACGAAATTGGATCATTTGTAGAGACGTGGATGCATCTAGAGACTGTCATACAAAGTGAAGTGAGAAAGAGAAAAACAAATATCGTATATTAACACATATATGTGGAACCTAGAAAATGGTACAGATGAACTTGTCTGCAGAGCAGAAATTGAGACACAGAAGGAGAGAAAAAACGTATGGACACCAAGGAGGGAAAGCAGCAAGGGGTGGTGGTAGTGTGATGAATTGGGCAATTGGGATTGACATGTATATACTGATGTGTATAAAATGGATGACCAATAAGAAAAAAAAGTTAATTAAAAGGAACAAAGAAAAATAACGGATTTTTGAATGAATAGAAGGATTATATATGGACTGATATGTGTAATACAAAAAATGTTAACTGGAGAATCTAGGAGGTGGGTATATGGGTGTTCTCCATATAATTATTTAAACTTTTATGTATGTTTTAAAATTTTTATAATAAGATATTGAGGAGAAGAGAGCATTTAGATGTTTTCTTCCTATAGACTTCGCATTTAAAAAATTAATTCCAAAACACCTGTGTTGCTGCTATTGTGATGTAATCTTTTCTTCTGTATGTCTTCTAACGAGATGCAGCTTGCATAAACGTGCTATTGCTTTCTGTATTTTACCTTTTGTATCCAGCCACCTTATTTTTTTTTTGCTTATAATAGTTTTTCATCTGATTAATGATCTCCCCAAGTAAGATTACCTTTCTCATTTCGTCCCAATCTATATAAGCTTTATTATTTTTTTTTCTCTTGCCTAACTGCATTGGGCAGTACCTCCAAGATAATGTTAAATTATGGAATTCATAGAGGACACCTTTGCCTTGCTTTTTAGCTTTACTGTAAATTCTTCTCATGATTCCAATGCTGCCTTTTGAATACACGTCTGGAGTCTCCTGTGAATGATTTAGGAGACTCAAGTCTTACTGATGAGACACCTGAACACTTCAATGTGAATGTCCATTTCAAGTTGGCACCATCCAAGCCAGGTTCCAGGAATATGCCCACCCCACTCCTTAAAAAAAAAAAAAAGGGAAAAAATGACTGGACCATCAGGTACAGCTCTGCAAACCAACACATATGGCATTTAGAGAATGGACTTTGGGGTCTGATGGACATGGGTTCAAATCTCAGCTCTGCCACTTCTGAGGTATGCGGTGTGAGGGCCACCTCCCCTGCCTGAACTTCAACTGTCTTTGGGGAATCGAAGGGGACACTGTGAGTTTAGCATCTAGCACAGTGAGGCTGTTCTCATTCACCAGCATGGGGGAAGGCAGGGCCTGGTACTCTGCATTGCCAACACAAGAAAGTTTGTAAGCTGGTGGGATATCACATGTGCATAGCAAGCAGTCTGAAAAGACATCCATTAAGCTGAGAGCTGTGGTCACTTCTAAGGAGTGGGATAGAAGGTATATATTCCAGTAGGCTGAATATTTGTAAAGGGCAAGTTTTATATCTGTACCTTGAAATACATACAGATGTTTAAAGAAAACCAACCAAGAAACAAAAGTAAATAAAACGGGGAGGCGGGGTATGTAAGATGCCAAGGTTGGCAGGAATCCTAGTATGTCTGAGTCCCCTTGACAAGGTCTCTTCCTCCAGTGATGAGAAGTGTTCCCCCGCTGAAGGAAGCCCTTACTGACCCTACACGGAGCAGACCCTGGAGTCAAGATCACCCCACTCCTCCTCTACCCTACTCTCCCACCCTCTTACTTCTTTTTTTGCTTGAGTTAGTCCTGATTTAGTTTAGATATCCACACTCCTTTGAAGCCACTTGTCTCAGTAAAGACATGCCCACTCCCAGACTCAATATGTGAATCTTAATTAATCTAAACTAGGGGCTTTTAATGTAGTCCACAGACCACCCCTATCAAGGGTCCGTGGATGGAATGCATGGGATTCACAATCTTGCATTGAAAAAAAAGAAAAAAAAAAACTTTTCATTAAACTCCAACTGAAATTTAACATTTCCTTCTATTATGAACGTAAGCAACAAACCACAGTATCATTAGCAGTAACTTGTGACTTTGTCACCAATGGAAATCACAAATATTTTCATATCACAAAACAGTTATTACAGGTATCTCAGAACATTGTTTACCTTCATCACTACTTAAAAATTATGGTTGTTATTAGATCTGCTGCTAGATTTTGTTATTTAGTGCACTAATAAAGAAGCAAGTTTATTCCTGTATCATTTAAAAAGTATATTTTTTCATATAGTTGGTTTCTTTTGTAATCCGGTCATTTCATTCTATGCAATTAAATAGAGTATTCTGGGAAGGGGTCCCTAGGTTTCACCAGACTGCCAAAGGGGCCCATGGCACAGAAAAGGTGAATAAACCCTGGTCTAAGCCAATGCTGGCAATTCCATTATCCGAGTTGGAGACTACTTAGGAAGTGTCATGTGACCTAGTGTGTCACATTCACAATGAGATGCAATGGGACATCTGTTGGAGGGAGAGTGAAGTCCCTCTTGGGGAAGGTTTCTTAAGAGGAGACACAAGGAAGTCAAACTTTCTTCCTCTGCTTCTTAGTGTCTGAGCATGTGAGCTGGGAATTTCTTCCACCATTGTGCAGCCATGTGAAGAGCAGCTGATCCACCTGAGATGCAGAAAAGACTGATGGGAGAGGCCTGGGTTTTTGTGGATGTGGTTGATCTGGTGAATTAGCCAGACAGGAACCTCCCTACTTCTAAACTCCTGTTATCAATCAATAAATTCCTTAAGATTAAAAAAAAAAAAAAAGATACACGTACCACAATGTTCATTGCAGCAGTATTCACAATAGCCAGGACATGGAAGCAACCTAAGTGTCCATCGACAGGTGAATGGATAAAAAAGATGTGGCACATATATACAATGGAATATTACTCAGCCATAAAAAGGAACAAAATTGAGTTGTTTGTATTGAGGTGGATGGACCTAGAATCTGTCATACAGTGTGAAGTTAAGTCAGAAAAACAAAAACAAATACCATATGCTAACACATACATATGGAATTTAAAAAAGCGGTACTGATGAACCTAGTGGCAGGGCAGGAATAAAGACACAGACATAGAGAACAGATCTGAGGGCACAGTGGAGGAAGGGGAAGCTGGGATGAAGTGAGAGAGTAGCAACGACATATATACACTATCAAATGTAAAATGGATGGCTAGTGGGAAGCTACTGCATAGCACAAAGAGATCAACTCGATGCTTTGTGACGACCTAGAGGGATGGGATACGGAGGGTGGGAGGGAGGCTCAAGAGGGAGGGGATATGGGGATATATGTATACAAACAGCTGATTAACTCTGTTGTACAGCAGGAACTAACACAACATTGTAAAGCATTTATACTCCAGTAAAGATGTGAAAAAAAAAAGAATAGAAGAAAATACTCATACAAGTATTCTGAAAAACACCAAGCTGCTTCTTCATATCTTTGGATTATTACTCTTGGGCTTGCCTGGTATTGAGATAGCTGGTACTCAATAACTGAAAGAGCTTCAGATGCTGGTGTGATCCTAAAGATGACTAATTTGTACTTGGTTTAATTCTCCCTGCAGTTTTGTAGGTTAGGTCACCACCTGAAAGTGAAAATTCTAAGATGCTGTATGACAATGATGATAATATTTTTTAGCAATAAAAATAACTAACATTTATTGAGCACACAGTATGTGCCAGTGTGTTAAGTTACCTTATTAACTGTTATAGTGACATATTTACTCATTTAATTCTTTAAACTTGTTGAGGTAGGTACTAGTGGTATCACCCCTAATAATTCACATTTTACGTCAAGCTGGATTCAGGCCAAAGGCCTAATGAATCAAAGTAAAAGAATTAATTCTAGTCTAGGATCACCTATATCCTAACATATTTTACAACATTTTTTGCCTTGCTAATCTTTTATTCCCATAAGGACTCAAATTCCTCTATAGAAAATTCCCATTTTTTTCCCTCCCATCAAAGAAACAATAGACTATCTTAGTCAGGACTTCCAGGTCATACTGATATATTTTTACTTGTATTCCACTCTTATTATAAGAAGGTCTAACTGAAATTTTGTTAGGTAAGTCCATAGAGAGACCGAACATAAAAAAATCAAGAACTATAGTCACAAAAACTAAATATATTTTGCCCCTATTCAAAGGCAAGACCAAATGCATACGTATATGTATGAAACACCCTCTCAATATACATTAAATCTCATTAAAATGTAGTATATGCTTTCTATATGATGTACTGCTTCCGTGGACTTGGCTCTCAAAACTCTCTTTAACTAAAAACACTCAAAGATTTCCAAGAAATGCAATGTCTGAAGTCCTGGAACTGTACTGTACTAAAATGCCTAGAATTATCCTGCAGCTTGAAAAGGCTTTTCCAATGGAAAAAAAAGAGATGCTAAAAAGACCCAGCTAGAACACAGCTATATGGACACAAACACCTGCAAAGAAAGGAAAATGCTGATTTGAGTTCCATGAAGAAGATGAAATGGGTATTGGCAGACACTTAATAGAAACTCTACAATAGTGAATACAGTTTAGGGTATGGACCTATTGTGATGAGAGAAGATGAATCTTTTCATGATTGAGAGTATAGTACAAACTGCCACCAAAAGAAGAAAGCAGGTGGACAATGAAATAAAGTGACATAATCATGACTCAAGTGAAAAATAATTGGATTTTTACATATTCCAATCTTTTTAAAATTACTGTTAACGCTTTTAATTAGGATTGAGAAAGGTTCACTTGGGGTATTCTGGCGTCTTTGAGCCCCTTATTCTTCTTCACAGAGGAAGGCTGGATTTCTTTCCCTTTATTTCTTAAGCTTCCTATACTGTATCTATCTGGCGCTGTTAATGGAGAAGTAACACTGGAAGCAGACGGACATTCTGAAATGTATTCCGGATTACACTGTACAGTCAGGTTATTACAACCATTACAACAAATGTGAGTTATTCAGGGACAATCTGGACCAGCTGAGGTTCTGAGAGCTCCAGAGGGACGTATGAAAAACAAGAGGGGTGGGTACAGACATGGAATCAACACCCTATTTTCAGTATATAATCTGAGTCTAGAAAGAAACAGAATAATATTGGCATTTAGCTAGAACTTTAAAAAAAATTTTTAAGTTAAATCTATATGCTCTGTTGATTCTGTGAACCATTTTATCCTTCTCAAAAAATGACGAGATTAGAATATAGCAGGATGGCTAATGTGGGAGTTTTTTAGTTTCAGTGTCAGATGAGGGAATGTGGTGACCTCCTTATAGCTTGTATGAATTAACAATTTTTTAGAGACATGCTTCCCTGGCCCATGAAGTACTTGTTATGTGTTGTGTCAAAAGCAAGAAGCCCTGACATTAAGAAGTTAGGAAAACAGGATGAACAATAAGTGATACATAGTGGGCACCAATGTTTGAAGTGCTGATTCAACTTGGCATACAAAGGACACGTCCAGCATTACTATATATACTAAAACCAAAATGGCAAATGGAGCTCCAGTACTGTATATGTGGAATTATATCAGGAGCAAATAGCCAAATAAAATGTACTCCTGCTTCAATGACTCTCTCTCTTTAGACCAATTCTGTTTGCAGTCTTGGTGGAAAACTGCATGGCTTTTTAGTCTCTTCAAACACAAAAATCTATAAGCCTTGATTTAACTATGTTGTACAATATCTAACATACAAAATTCAATACAAGATTTAACTTTAACAGGACACCATCTATATTCTTTAAAAGAGAAAAGAAAAACTGCTAAAATTTTATGGAAAGATACAGGCAACTTCATTAAACTTAAAGTCTTACTACCTAAGTTTGGGGAAAGGACGTTTCCTTTTAAGCTGAAAGTTACCATAGGTTCATACCTTGAAGCAGGAGGCTCTATAAAGGAGCTGGACAACGTGCCCAATGCTAGTTTTAGAGGCTTGAGGAAACCGTGGCTCCAACCTTTGCACCACAAAGAGAACCAATACTTTTCTTGACAAAGCAGAACCATCTTCTAAGGCCAGGAGAACCAGCTTTAGAGCTTCCTCCTGCATTGCTAGGAAAAGTTGAGCAAAACCAAAATTTATCATGTACAGAGATAAGATAAAGCCATTTCTTAGAAGGGAAACATTTAATAATTTCTACAGGTACCACTTCATTAATGGGCAACACAACAACAACCGATATTCAGTTATACTTTTGAACCATTTGGGAGCAATTTTTTATTACATTCCATATACTTTATTTAAGGAAGCAGATAAAAGATTAATACAGTTAGGGAAAACCTCTATCAAAATGAATAAACTTTTGGCAGTAAAAGTTTTAAGTATCCTGAAAAACTGACATGGAATTACCCAAGCCATGACTGTGGGATACCAAGTGGGATATTACTTGATAACAACAGAATATTGCAAAGAACTAGACTTTGTACATCACTTATAGTTCCTACGCTATAAATACTTTTAGAATTACTAGTATAGTAAATACCAAACTTTAATGATATACCTGGTCCAAGGAACTGGCAGCCTCTAGCTCTGACTGCTGCCCAAAGATTGGAAGAGAGTTGCTGAGGATTCTGGTGCTGAAGAATGAGCTCTGTAACTGTTCGTTCACCTAAAGATCGAGCTGCCCTCATGGCACGAATCCTGCCTTCTTCTTCTACTAGTTGGCAGTGGACCAGAGTCACCAGCTTCCTCTGCATTGGGCGACTCAGAACACTCTGAGTAGTGCTATTCAGACCCACTCCTTTAAAACAGAAAATATAGTTATTTCTAGGTTTCCATTGTAATTTTAGAGTCCAGAAAAATTTCCTCTGATGGGCTGATTTACTTATGGCTATGTGGAATAGTTCTGGGTTCTATCAGAATATTTAAAATAAACAATACAAATTACACAAGTGAAGCCTACTTTGCATTTTAAAAGTATACAGAAGTTGTTATTGCATGCAAATGTAACACTCATGACATTAAATATATCATTATTCATTTTAATCATGGAGAAATAAAGAAAAAAGGCCAGTCAATATCAATAATTAAAAACCCAAATCTTGACGAAGTGAGAGAGTGGCATGGACTTAATATATACTACCAAATGTAAAATAGATAGCTAGTGGGAAGCAGCCGCATAGCACAGGGAGATCAGCTTGGTGCTTTGTGACCATCTAGAGGGGTGGGATAGGGAGGGTGGGAAGGAGACGCAAGAGGGAGGAGATATGGGGATATATATATGTGTACAGCTGATTCGCTTTGTTATAAAGCAGAAACTAACACATAATTGTAAAGCAATTATACTCCAGTAAAGATGTTAAAAAAAAAAAAAACCCAAATCTTGAGGTCCTAACAGGTCTGGTATATTTCCTAGTGGTTAAGCTCACCTTCCTAATGAAAACAAGCCATAATGACAAGACAGTAATGGCAACTTCCAATTTTATTGTACCCCCAATAGCATACAACACAAAACTGGATAGAAGGCTGACAATTTAGAGTTGTCAAATGATAGAGAGCCCTTCTGAAATCACTAGTGTGTTTATACTTACTTTTGCAACTCATTCAAAAGATGTTTCCAATAAATAGTACATAAACTTTAAACTCACTATTTTATTTGATGTGGTTTGTAATATTATTTAGCACCAGTGGGTCCGGCTTACAATAAATAAATGAATTTCGTTAACATTCACTTATAGCTCACAATTTTTATGGTAACAAAAGCATCTTTAAAGAACACGTGCTCAGCATGGATACTTTCATCTGATTTACCTCTAGCACTGCTGAGTGGTTTCAGGTACAGTGCTAATTCTTCTACACACTTCTTGGCTTCCTCATAATGCTTTGTATCTTCAACCCCACTACACAAAGTAATGGGCTGCTGTTCAGGAACCTAGAGGTAAAAAAAAAAAAAAAAAAGGTGTGTTTGAGTGCTCACTAATTAATTATAATCAAATGTTTTATTGAGTATGTTTTATGCACTCCTAACACTGGTAACATCAAAACTCCCATTAAATTTACTGAATTCTTTCAAAAGATCTTTTATATACATACACACAAAATTACTGCATTTTTAAATTTTTGTTTTGTTTCTGTAACAGCTTTATTGAGATATAACTTGCATATCATATAATTGACCCATTTAAGGTATATAATTCAATGACTTTAAGTTTATTCTCAGTTATACAACCATCACAATTTTAGAACATTTTCATAGCCCCCCCAAAAGAACCCCATAGTCACCCCTGCCATATTTCCTCCCAAACCCCCTCCAGCCATAGGAAAAAACTAATCTATTTTCTGTCTCTACAGATTTGCCTATTTTGGACATTTCATATAAACAGAATCAACTTCCAAAGTAGCTGTACCATTTTGCATTCCCACCAGCAATAAACGAGAGTCTCTCTTGCTTCCCATCCTCACCAGTATTTCGTGCTGTCAATGTTATGAATTTTAGCTATTCTACTTTATGTGTAGTGGTAGCTCACTGTTGCTGTTGTTTTCACAATTTTTAAAGATTATATTCTATTTATAAAATGTTGGTCATATTCCCCTTGTTGTACAATATATCCTTGTAGCTTATTTATTTTATACATAGTAGTTTGTACCTCTGATTGCTGTTTTAATTTGCAATTCTTTAATGACAAACAATGCTGAGCAAGCTTTTATCTGCTCATTTGGCACCTGCATATCTTCTTTGGTGAAGTGTCCAGATCTTTGCCCATTTAAAAACCATGTTCTTTTTATAATTGAGTTGTAAGGGTTCTTAGATACAAGTTTCTTACAGATATATGATTTATAATTATTTTCTCCCATTCTGTGGGTTGTTCTCTCACTCTCTTGACAATGTCTTTTGAAGCACTAAGTTTTTTGTTTTGTTTTGGCCGTACCACGTGGCTTGTGGGATCTTAGTTCCCCAACCAGAAATTGAACCCAGGCCCTCAGCAATGAAAGCACCGAGTCCTAACCAATGGACTGCCAGGAAATTCCCTGAAGCACTAAGTTTTAAATTTTGATTTAGTTTGATTTATCTTTTGTTCCTTGTGCTTCTGGTGTCATAGCTAAAAAAATACTGCCTAGGGACTTCCCTGGTGGTTCAGTGGTTAAGACTCCATGCTCCCAATGTAGGGGTCCCGGGTTTGATCCCTGGCCAGGGAACTAGATCCTACATGCATGCCACAACTAAGGAGCCTGTGTGCCACAACTAAGGAGCCTGTGTGCCACAACTAAGGAGCCAGTGAGCTGCAACTAAGGAGCCCTCGAGCTGCAACTAAAGGAACCCGCTTGCCGCAACTAAGACCTGGCACAACCAAATAAATGAATAAACAAAAAAACCACTGCCTACTCCAAGGTCACAAAGATTTATGCAAATATTTTGTTTTAAGAGTTCTGCAGTTTTAGCTCTTACTTTTAGCCTTTGATCTATTTTGATTTAATTTTTGTATATGGTGTGAGGTAGTGGTCCAAATTCATTCTTTTGCATTTGGATATCCAGTTTGCTCAGCACCATTAGTTGGAAAGACTGTCCTTTCCCCATTGAATGGTTTCGGCAATCTTGTAAAAAGTCATTTGACCATACATATGGGTTTATTTCTGGACTCTCTATTCTATTCCATTGATCTAAATGCCTATCTTTATGCCAACACCACACTGTCTTTATCACTAGAGTTATGCAGTTTCAAAATCAGGAAGCGTGATTCCTTCAAATTTGTTCTTCTTTTAAGACTGTTTTGGCTATTTAGGGTCCCCTGTGAGTCCATATAAATTTTAGGATGGGTTTTTCTATTTCTTCAAAAAACATCATTGGGATTTTGAAAAAGCTTACATTGAATCTGTTGATTGTTTTGGGTAGTACTGTCATCTTAGTAATATTAAGTCTGTGAACAGGTGATGTCTTTCCATTTATTTATGTCTTCTTTAATTTCTTTAAGCAATGTTTTATTTTCAATGTACAAGTCTTTCACCTCCTTTGCTAAATTTATTCCTAAGTATTTTATTCTTTTTGATGCTCCTGTAAGTGAAATTATTTTCTTAATTTCCTTTTGGATTGTTCATTGTTAGTGTACAGAAATGAAATGGATTTTTGCATGTTAACTTTGTATCCTGCAACTTTGCTTAATTCATTTATTACTTCTAACAGTTTTTTAATGGAGATCTGTGGGGTTAAAATAATGGCTATTATGGATTAAAATGTCCTATCCTCAAATTTCATAAACATTAGTTGTTACAGTTAAGACATGACAAGGTCTTACTCATTTTGTAGAAAAAGAATCAGTTCATCCTTAGACAACTTTATGAAAAAAAGTAAGTCTTGGTTATTTGTTATTAAAATATTATATCACTAAAACTGTTATCCCCAATAAGTCTATTTTAAAAACATTTCTAAAATGTCATAATGGAATTTTCAAAACAAAAAGAAAAATGATTATGAATGAAAAATTAAGTACAGGAAGAGAAGAAAAACAATCAAATGCAATTTCCCTCTGACAAATATTAATATTTTGTAGTACTGGCGACATCATCAAGATAGATTTGTAAATAAAGTAAGTTTTCCTTTTTTTTTTGGCTGCACCATGTGGCATGCAGGATCCTAGTTTCCCAACCAAGGACTGAACTACTCCCCCCGCAGTAGAAGCACAGAGTCCCAACCACGGGACCGCCAGGGAAGTCCCAGTAAGTTTTCCTTTTGAATAAGCTGTTCTAAAACTGCTCTCTTTATCACCTACATACATAATATCAACCTTCCCTATTTTTTATCAACTTATAGGAAGACTAATCTAGCAAATAATAGTGGTATTAATATTAATATAAATATTAAAGTCCAAAGTTCCAGTATATTTATTTGGAAAATGATTTACGGTAAACATATGATACTTTAGACTCACTATGCACATTAACAGTGAGGGGTTGTTTAAGTGGATCATACCTAACTCTGAAAAGCCTGCTTCCCTTGGCTTTGTGAAACCTTCTGAAGATACTATTGATCTCTACCTTGAGAATACGGACACAAAACTTTCAGAGTATTACCCTCAGAATTACTTTTATATTTAGATACTTAGAGGTATTTGCTCCTACGCTAGACAAATGGTTCCCAAAGGCTGTGTTCTATAGTTTTCATCACTTTCTCGATCTTTCATTTCAGTTAGTGTCTACTACGTAAAATAGTCTGAAGCAGCTTCACTTTTCCTATTAAGTAAAATGCAATTATTTTGTGAATAATATTTTCTTCAATATTAAGAAGTTCTTGTGACTTACTTCTTAGGTTTCTCTAATGATCTGATAGCTAAGGCTGTTGAGAAAGTCTGAGCACCAGACTGAATGAATGTTACTGTACAGTGACTGAGAAACACTGCACCACCATAACAAATCTCCTTAACGTACTGAAATAAAGGATCTGCACAGTACTGAACAGAATTTTATCTATTTAAATAAAAGAAAGGAGGAGCTTCAAGATGGCAGAAGAGTAAGACGTGGAGATCACCTTCCTCCCCACAAATACATCGGAAATACATCTACATGTGGAACAACTCCTACAGAACACTTACTGAACAATGGCAGAAGAACTCAGACCTCTCAGAAGGCAATAAACTCCCCACGTACCTGGGTAGGGCAAAAGAAAAAAGAAAAAACAGAGACAAAAGAATAGGGACGGGACCTGCACCAGTGGGAGGGAGCTGTGAAGGAGGAAAGGTTTCCACACACTAGGAAGGCCTTTCTCAGGCAGAGACTGCGGGAGGCGGAGTGGGGAAGCTTCGGAGCTGCGGAGGAGAGCACAGCAACAGGGGTGCGGGGGGCAAAGTAGAGAGATCCCCGCAGAGAGAATCAGTGCCAACCAGCACTCACCAGCCCAAGAGGCTTGTCTGCTCACTCGCGGGATGGGCGGGGGCTGGGAGCTGAGACTCCGGCTTCAGAGGGCGGATCCCAGGGAGAGGACTGGGGTTGGCTGCATGAACATAGCCTGAAGGGGGCTAGGGCACCACAGCTAGCCTGGAGTGTGTCTGGGAAAAGGTCTGGAGCTGGGGAAGAGGTAAGAGACGTTTTCTTGCCTCTTTGTTTCCTGGTGAGCGAGGAGAGGGGATTAAGAGTACTGCCTAAACGAGCTCGAGATGGGCGCAAGCCACGGCTATCAGCGCGGACCCCAGAGATGGGCATGAGATGCTAAGGCTGCTGCTGCAGCCACCAAGAAGCCTGTGTGCAAGCACAGGTCGCTATCCACACCTCCCCTCCCTGGAGCCTGTGCATCCGGCCACTGCCAGGGACAACTTCCCCCGGAGAACACATGGTGCGCCTCAGGATAGGGAAACATCACGCCAGCCTCTGTCACCACAGGCTCACCCAGCATTCCTTAACCCTGCCCCCCACAGTGAGCCAGAGCCCCCTAATCAGCTGCTACTTTAACCTCGTCCTGTCTGGGCGGGGATCAAACGCCCTCAGGCAACCTACACGCAGAGGCGGGGCCACATCCAAAGCTGAATCCCAAGAACTGTGAGAACAAAGAAGAGAAAGGGAAATCTCTCCCAGCATCCTCAGGAGCAGCGGATTAAATCTCCACAACCAACTTGATGTACCCTGCATCTGTGGAATACCTGAATGAAGAACGAGTCATACCAACTTGAGGCAGTGGACTTTGGGAGCAACGATATATATATATTTTTCCCTTTTTCTCTTTTTGTGACTGTGTATATGTATGCTTCTGTATGTGATTCTGTCTGTATAACTTTGCTTTTACCATTTGTCCTAGGGTTCCGTCTCTCCATTTTTTTTTTAAGATGTCGGCGGTAGGAGTTTATTAATTTATTTATTTTTGCTGTGTTGGGTCTTCGTTTCTGTGCGAGGGCTTTCTCTAGTTGTGGCAAGTGGGGGCCACTCTTTATCGTGGTGCACGGGCCTCTCATTATCACAGCCTCTCTTGTTGTGGAGCACAGGCTCCAGACGTGCAGGCTCAATAGTTGTGGCTCACGGGCCTAGTTGCTCCGCGGCATGTGGGATCCTCCCAGACCAGGGCTCGAACCCGTGTACCCTGCATTAGCAGGCAGATTCTCAACCACTGCGCCACCAGGGAAGCCCCATTTCTTTTTTTTTTTAAGTATAGTTTTTAGTGCTTGTTATCATTGGTGGATTTGTTTCTGGTTTGGTTGCTCTCTCTTTTTTTTTTTCTATTACTTAAAAATTTTTTTTTTATTTTTAATAATTATTTTCTATTTTAATAACTTTATTTTCCTCCCTCCATCCCTCCCTCCCTCCCTCCCTTTCTTTCTCCCTTTTATTCTGAGCCGCGAGGATGACAGGGTCTTGGTGCTCCGGCCGGGCGTCAGGCCTGTACCTCTGAGGTGGGAGAGCTGAGTTCAGGACATTGGTCCACCAGAGACCTCCCAGCTCCACGTTATATCAAATGGCGAAAATCTCCCAGAGATCTGCAACTCAACGCCAAGACCCAGCTCCACTCAATGACAAGCTGCAGCACTGAACACCCTATGCCAAACAACTAGCAAGACAGGAACACAACGCCACCCATCAGCAAAGAGGCTGCCTAAAATCATAATAAGGTCACAGACACCCCAAAACACACCACCGGACGCAGACCTGACCACCAGAAAGAAAAAATCCAGCCTCATCCACCAGAACACAGGCACTAGTCCCCTCCACCAGGAAGCCTACACAACCCACTGAACGAATCATAGCCACTGAGGGCAGACACCAAAAACAACGGGAACTACAAACCTGCAGCCTGAGAAAAGGAGACCCCAAACACAGTAAGTGAAGCAAAATGAAAAGACAGAAAAACACAGAGCAGATGAAGGAACAAGGTAAAAACCCACCAGACCAAACAAATGAAGAGGAAATAGGCAGTCTACCTGAAAAAGAATTCAGAGTAATGATAGTAAAGATGATCCAAACTCTTGGAAATAGAATGGAGAAAATACAAGAAACGTTTAACAAGAACCTAGAAGAACTAAGGAGCAAACAAACAATGATGAGCACCACAATAAATGAAATTAAAAATTCTCTGGAAGGAATCAACAGAATAACTGAGGCAGAAGAACAGATAACTAACTTGGAAGAGAAAATAGTGGAAATAACTACTGCAGAGCACAATAAAGAAAAAAGAATGAAAATGATTGAGAACAGTCTCAGAGACCTCTGGGACAACATTAAAGGCACCAACATTCGAATTCTAGGGGTCCCAGAAGAAGAAGAGAAAAAGAAAAGGACTGAAAAAATATTTGAAGAGATTATAGTTGAAAACTTCCCTAATATGGGAAAGGAAATAGTTAAGTCCAGGAGGCACAGAGAGTCCCATACAGGATAAATCCAACACATTAATCAAACTACCAAAAATTAAATACAAAGAAAAAATATTAAAAGCAGGAAGGGAAAAACAACAAATAACATACAATGGAATCCCAATAAAGTTAGCTAATATTTCAGCAGAAACTCTGAAAGCCAGAGGGAGTGGCAGGACATATATAAAGTGATGAAAGGGAAAAACCTACAACCAAGATTACTCTACCCAGCAAGGTCCTCGTTCAGACTCAACAGAGAAATTAAAAACTTTACAGCCAAGCAAAAGCTAAGAGAGTTCAGCACCACCAAACCAGCTTTACAACAAATGCTAAAGGAACTTCTCTAGGCAGGACACACAAGAAAAGGAAAAGAACCACGAAAACAAACCCAAAACAATTAAGAAAATGGTAACAGGAACACACATATTGATAATTACCTTCAATGTAAATGGATTAAATGCTCCAACCAAAAGACATAGACTGGCTGAATGCATACAAAAACAAGACCCGTATATATATGCTGTCTACAAGAAACCCACTTCAGACCTAGGGACACACAGAGACTGAAAGTGAGGGGATGGAAAAAGATATTCCATGCAAATGGAAATCAAAAGAAAGCTGGGGCTTCCCTGGTGGCACAGTGGTTGAGAGTCTGCCTGCCGATGCAGGGTACATGGGTTCATGCCCCAGTCCGGGAAGATCCCACATGCCGCGGAGCGGCTGGGCCCGTGAGCCATGGCCGCTGAGCCTGCGCATCCAGAGCCTGTGCTCTGCAACGCGAGAGGCCACAACAGTGAGAGGCCTGCGTACCACAAAAAAACAAAAAAGAAAAAGCTGGAGTATTAATTCTCATATGAGACAAAATAGACTTTAAAACAAAGACTATTACAAGAGACAAAGAAGGACACTACATAATGATCAAGGGATCGATCCAAGAAGAAGATAGAACAATTGTAAATATTTATGCACCCAACATAGGAGCACCTCAATATGTGAGGCAAATACTAACAGCCATAAATGGGGAAATGGACAGTAACACAATCATAGTAGGGGACTTTACCACTCCTCTTTCACCAATGGACACATCATCCAAAATGAAAATAAATAAGGAAACACAAGCTTTAAATGATACATTAAACAAGGTGGACTTAATTGATATTTACAGGACATTCCATCCAAAAACAACAGAATACACTTTCTTCTCAAGCGCTCATGGAACATTCTCCAAGATAGATCATATCTTGGGTCACAAACCAAGCCTTGGTAAATTTAACAAAACTGAAATCGTATCAAGTATCTTTTCTGACCACAACGCTATGAGACTAGATATCAATTACAAGAAAAAAATCTGTAACAAAATACAAACACATGGAGGCTAAACAGTACACTACCTAATAACCAAGAGATCACTGAAGAAATCAAAGAGGAAACAAAAAATTACCTAGAAACAAATGACAATGAAAACACGATGACCCAAAACCTATGGGAGGCAGCAAAAGCAGCTCTAAGAGGGAAGTTTATAGCAATACAATCCTGCCTTAAGAAACAAGAAACATCTCAAATAAACAACCTAACCTTACACCTAAAGCAATTAGAAAGAAGAACAAAAAACCCCCAAAGTTAGCAAAAGAAAAGAAATCATAAAGATCAGATCAGCAATAAATGAAAAAGGAATGAAAGAAACAAGAGCAAACATCAATAAAACTAAAAGCTCGTTCTCTGAGAAGATAAACAAAATTGACCATTAGCCAGACTTATCAAGAAAAAAATGGAGAACACTCAAATCAACAGAATTAGAAAAGAAAAAGGAGAAGTAACAACTGACACTGAAGAAATACAAAGGATCATGAGAGATTACTAGAAGCAACTATATGTCAATAAAATGGATAACCTGGAAGAAATGGACAAATTGTTAGAAAAGCATAACCTCCTGAGACTGAACCAGGAAGAAATAGAAAATATAAAGAGACCAATCACAAGAACTGAAATTGAAACTGTGATTAAAATTCTTCCAACAGGGCTTCCCTGGTGGTGCAGTGGTTAAGAATCTGCCTGCCAACACAGGGGACATGGGTTCAAGCCCTGGTCCGGGAAGATCCCACGTGCCACGGAGCAACTAAGCCCGTGAGCCACAACTACTGAGCCTGCATTCTAGAGCCCATGGGCCACAACTACTGAGCCCGCATGCCACAACTACTGAAGCCCGCGTGCCTAGAGACTGTGCTCCACAACAAGAGAAGCCACCACAATGAGAAGCCCACGCATCGCAACAAAGACCCAATGCAACCAAAAAATAAAGTAAAAAAAAAAAAAATCTTCCAACAAACAAAAGCCCAGGACCAGATGGCTTCACAGGTGAATTCTATCAAACATTTAGAGATGAGCTAACACCTATCCTTCTCAAACTCTTCCAAAATATAGCAGAGGGAGGAACACTCCCAAACTCATTCTAAGAGGCCACCATCACCCTGATACCAAAACAAGACAAATATGTCACAAAGAAAGAAAACTACAGGCCAATATCACGGATTAACATAGATGCAAAAATCCTCAACAAAATAGTAGCAAACAGAATCCAACAGCACATTAAAAGGATCATACACCATGATCAAGTGGGGTTTATCCCAGGAATGCAAGGATTCTTCCATATATGCAAATCAATCAATGTGATACACCATATTAACAAACTGAAGAATAAAAACCATACGACCATCTCAATAGATGCAGAAAAAGCTTTTGACAAAATTCAACACCATTTATGAAAAAACCCTCCAGAAAGTAGGCATAGAAAGAACTTACCTAAACATAATAAAGGCCATATATGACAAACCCACAGCCAACATCGTCCTCAATGGTGAAAATCTGAAACCATTTCCACTAAGATCAGGAACAAGACAAGGTTGCCCACTCTCTCCACTATTAATCAACATTGTTTTGGAAGTTTTAGCCACAGCAATCAGAGAAGAAAAACAAATGAATCCAAATCACAAAAGAAGAAGTAAAGCTGTCACTGTGTGCAGATGACATGATACTATACATAGAGAATCCTAAAGATGCTACCAGAAAACTACTAGAGATAATCAATGAATTTGGTAAAGTAGCAAGACACAAAATTAATGCACAGAAATCTCTTGCAGTCCTATACACTAATGATGAAAAATCTGAAAGTGAAATTCAGGAAACTCCCATTTACCACTGCAGCAAGAAGAATCAAATACCTAGGAATAAACCTACCTAGGGAGACAAAAGACCTGTATGCAGAAAACTATAAGACATTGATGAAAGAAATTAAAGATGATACCAATAGATGGAGATATATTCCATGTTCTTGGATTGGAAGAATCAATATTGTGAAAATGACTATACTACCCAAAGCAATCTACAGATTCAATGCAATTCCTATCAAACAACCACTGGCATTTTTCACAGAACTAGAACAAAAAATTTCACAATTTGTATGGAAACACAAAAGACTCCAAATAGCCAAAGCAATCTTGAGAAAGAAAAATGGAACTGGAGGAATCATGCTCCCTGACTTCAGACAATACTACAAAGCTACAGTAATCAAGACAGTATGGTACTGGCATAAAAACAGAAATACAGATCAGTGGAACAGGACAGAAAGCCCAGAGATAAACCCACACACATATGTTCACCTTATTTTTGATAAAGGAGAAAAGAATATACAGTGGAGAAAAGACAGCCTCTTCAATAAGTGGTGCTGGGAAAACTGGACAGCTACATGTGAAAGAATGAACACTCCCTAACACAATACACAAAAATCAAGTCAAAATGGATTAAAGGGCTTCCCTGGTGGCACAGTCGTTGAGAGTCCACCTGCCAATGCAGGGAATGAGGGTTCGTGCCCCGGCCCGGGAAGATCCCATATGCCGCGGAGCGCCTGGGCCCGTGAGCCATGGCCTCTGAGCCTGAGCGTCCGGAGCCTGTGCTCCACAACTGGAGAGGCCACAACAATGAGAGGCCCGCGTACCGCAAAAAAAAAAAAAAAAAAAAAAAAAAAAATGGATTAAAGACCTAAATGTAAGGCCAGACACTATAAAACTCTTAGAGGAAAATAAAGGCAGAACACTTTATAACGTAAATCACAGCAAGATCCTTTTTGACCCACCTCCTAGGGAAATGGAAATAAAAACAAAAAGAAAACAAATGGGACGAATGAAACTTAAAAGCTTTTGCGCAGCAAAGGAAACCATAAACAAGACGAAAAAACAACCCTCAGAATGGGAGAAGATATTTGCAAATGAAGCAACTGACAAAGGATTAATCTCCAAAACGTACAAGCAGCTCATAAAGCTCAATGTCAAAAAATCAAACAACCCAATCCAAAAATGGGCAGAAGACCTAAATAGACATTTCTCCAAAGAAGATATACAGATTGCCATCAAACACACGAAAGAATGATCAACATGATTAATCATTAGAGAAATGCAAATCAAAACTACCATTGAGATATCATCTCACACCAGTCAGAATGGCCATGATCAAAAAATCTACAAACAGTAAATGCTGGAGAGGGTGTGGAGAAAAGGGAACCCTCTTGCACTGTTGGTGGGAATGTAAATGGATACAGCCACTATGGAGAAGAGTATGGAAGTTCCTTAAAAAACTAAAAATAGAACTACCATACGACCTAGCAATTCCACTACTGGGCATATACCCTGAGAAAACCGTAATTCAAAAAGATACATGTACCACAATGTTCACTGCAGCGTTATTTACAATAGCCAGGACATGGAACCAACCTAAGTGTCCTTCAACAGATGAATGGATAAAGATGTGGCACACATATACAATGGAATATTACTCAGCCATAAAAAGAAACGAAACTGAGTTATTTGTAGTGAGGTGGATGGACCTAGAGTCTGTCATACAGAGTGAAGTAAGTCAGAAAGAGAAAAACAAATACCGTACGCACATATATATGGAATGTAAGAAAATTTGTTTAAAAAAATTGTCATGAAGAACTTAGGGGCAGGACAGGAATAAAGACGGAGACCTACTAGAGAAAGGACTTGAGGGGGAGGGGGAAGGGTAAGCTGGGACAAAGTGAGAGAGTGGCATGGACATAATATACACTACCAAACGTAAAACAGATAGCTAGTGGGAAGCAGCCGCATAGCACAGGGAGATCAGCTCAGTGCTTTGTGACCACCTGGGGGTGCGGATAGGGAGGGTGGGAGGGAGGGAGATGCAAGAGGGAAGAGATATGTTGATATATATATGTATAGCTGATTCACTTTGTTATAAAGCAGAAACTAACACACCACTGTAAAGCAATTATACTCCAATAAAGATGTTAAAAAAACAACAACAACAGAATGCAATATTACCAGATCTTAACAAGTTTCCCTCAGGAGGAGAAAACACACATACAGAAATTTAAAAGGATAACAAATTACTCAACTTACCTGAGCACCCACTAGCTGCAGCAATGCTGAGTTTACTGGGAGGAGTTCAATGTCTGTATTGATAGTGGTCTGGTCAAATGGGCAAGCCTTGCGGTGGAGTTTGTTCAGGCACATCTTGCAGACAGTATGGCCACAACCCAAACTGATGGGCTTTCGAATTGTTTCGTCGAAAGTCTGAGTGCAAATTGGGCAGGAGAGGAAATCCGTCCACTGTGGAGCTTGTACGGGCATTGTTTCTGGAGTTACAATTCACTCACACACACAAAATCTAAAGCAAAGATTCCACTGGAATCAAAATCTTTGAAAAAAGTTTATCTTTTTTTTTTAAATATCTTCTGTAAATACAGTCAGCACATAGTGTGAAATATTACCTGAAAAACAAAGAAAAAAAATGAGCATCTTCCTTTTCAATTAAACTGTACATTCTCACCCTACTACCTATAAGATTTTATACCACATTTATATCAACATAGTCCACCTCTTTGCATTTTTACAAAGTGAGAGCCATAATAAAACATCTAGTCTTATCTCCTTATTTTAGAGATGGGGGGTAGACCCCAAAAAGAGGAAATAACTTGCTGAAGGTGACAAGTTAGTAATAAAGTTAGATCCAAGATGTAAGTCTCTCAAGTTTATCTAAGTCTATGATTGTTTTATATTTTAAAATTAGCCTTTTTAAGATAGCTAATAACATTCTGATCTGAACATGTTAATATGTTCAGCTCTGAAAATTTATCAAGCTTTACACTTATGGCGTATGCATTTCAGTGTATGTTACACCCTAATAAAGAGTCTTAAAAAAATTGGCCTAAAATAAAATCTACCTTAAAATACTTTATCATCAAATTTAGTGTGGGTAATGAGATAAAAAGAAACCGTGGGGTTCTTTTTAAGGTTTATTTATTTATTTATTATTATTATTTTTTTGCAGTACGCGGTTCTCTCACTGTTGTGGCCTCTCCCGTTGCAGAGCACAGGCTCCGGACGCGCAGGTTCAGCGGCCACGGCTCACGGGCCCGGCCGCTTGGCATGTGGGACCTTCCTGGACCGGGGCACGAACCCATGTCCCCTGCATCGGCAGGCGGACTCTCAACCACTGCGCCACCAGGGAAGCCCTAAGGTTTATTTTTAAGAGTTTTATTTACTGGTAAAGATCATTTAAGCCTCTGTTACGGCTTATATTTGTTGCTACAGTATGTTGTTTTAGAACATAGTGAAAAGTATTTACTTCAAAAGATTTTTTAAATTCCCAAATTTAAGAAAGATAGGTCAATACAGTTAACCAGAACACATATATAGTCAAATTTCACTGTCTACCCTCTCCTTCCGGTAGGGGATAAAAACCAAATCACAAAACTTATCACCTGCATCTAACAGAAATTTTCTTTACATACAAAACCTAATCTGAAGTTTCTAGCACACATCTTAAACAATATCTGCAGTACTTACTCTAACTGTAGTTTCTAAAAATGAGAACTGGTGTACAGAATAAAGTAACATAGTGTTACAAGTTCTTAACGATTTGATTATGCTCAGCAGAGACTGCTTACAAAGATGGAAACAAAAACATCATTTAAGCTGTAATTATTAGAAAAGTAAATTATCTACACATTTTACTCTTCGAGCATTACATTTAATTAATGTTTTATTGAAGTAACTCAACCTTAAATGCAAGCCCATTACTGAGAGAACAATTTATATTAGGTATGGTAAAATTTTTATCCATTCAACAAATATTTACTAAGCACTACTACTACTGTGTGCCAGACTCTGAACTGTTAGGGAAATAGTGAAACAGCATACTCATAGTATCTGCCTTCTGAGTAACCTCAGCTTTGTCTGGGTTTCTGCGAAGTGTGCTATCGGATAAATGGACAGTGGAAAAAAAATTTAAGAACCTAAACAGTTACCAAGTTAATTTCACGTTTAGGATCTAAAATTAAAGTTATCCGAGTATATGTCCAAATCGCCCTTGCAATAATAAAAAAGTGAATAAAGAAATTGCCCACATTTTGATTTCTATAATGTTTTAATTATAAATAAATAAAATGCATCTACAAACAGACTGAGTAGCTACAAGTATGTTTATATTAAATTATTACTTAATGAGACTATCATCCAGAGTGCTAAAAAAGAAAATACAGTATCTAATCACTCAATTGTACAGTCAAATGCTACAATTACAATTGTACATGGGGTTGCAGAATGCTCCAAAATAAAGGGAAAAAAGCGTTTGAAAGACATAATATTCAGAACGAGGACTGGATATTAGTCAGAAATGTTTGCTGAAGTTAAGTTAATAAAGTGTCATACATACGAACTTTTCTATAGATTACTATGGCAGTTTAAAATAATGCCTACAAAGAATCTGATCTTAAGTTAACCTTTACTTGAGTTGAGTTAATGGTTCTTTCCTTTTTACCAGTATGGCCTTGTAGAGCACTTAAAATTTGTTAATTAATCATAAAACAAAGTTAAAACACAGCACTTTATTTCCTTAAACACTATAAAACTACAGAAACCCCAAAGAGCAAAAAATATAAACATTTTATTGCACAATCATTGTAATTTTTACTATTTATACAACTAACTGCTTTACATAGAACAAAATTATAAAAGGTAGGTAGGTAACTACTGTTATCCCATTTTACAGATACAGTCGACCCCTGAACAACATGGGTTTTAATAGCAAGGGTCCACTTATACATGGATTTTTTTTTTCAATAGTAAATACTACAGTACTACGTGATCTGCAGTCGGCTGAATCCTTGGATGCAGAAGCTCAGATGAGGAGGAACCGCATATACGGAGAACCGATTATAAATTATACACAGATTTTCAACTGAGCGGAGGGTCAGCACCCCTAACCCCCGTGTTCAACTGTCAACTCCATGAGAAATGGAGGTTTAGTGAGGCTGAATAAGCTAAAAACAAATAGAGATGCAATATTAACCCAGGCAGTCTGGCTCAAAACCCAACCTCTTAACCATATCACCACCTACATACAGATTAAAGGTTAAAAAAGGAAGAATTACTTGCAGGTTCATTCAAAAACCAATGTCACAAAAATGAAATTTTAAAAAATTTTAAATTTTTTTGAAAGTTAAAAAGGAAAAGACCAGTGTCATAAAGCTGCTAATAGCTTTTTTTTTTTTTTTTTTAATATTTATTTATTTGGCTGTGTTGGATCTTAGTTGCAGCATGTTGTATCTTCGTTGTGGCATGCAGGATCTTTCGTTGTGGTACACGGGCTACAGAGTGTGCAAGCTCAGTAGTGGCACGTGGGCTTCTAAGATGTGGTATGTGGGTTTAACTGCCCCGCTGCATGTGGGATCTTAGTTCCCAACCAGGTATTGAACCTGCATCTCCTGCATTCTAAGGTGGATTCTTAACCACTGGACCACCAAGGAAGTCCTCTAATAGCTATTTATTGACTTCACAGTAATTTCGTTCTTCTCGCAGACAAAACTGTTGACAAATCTAATGATTAGGTCATTGTTCTAATCTTACTTGTCTTCTCAACAAGATATGAAACATGACTATTCCCTCCTTCTTGAAAGTGTCAACGAACCACACTCCCCTCATCCTTGCCAACTCACTGGCTTATTGTTTTTGATCTCTTAAACTCCTAAATGCTGAAGTGAGTTATCAGGGTTCTATCTTGAGTTTCCTTTTCTCATCATTCTCCAGTTTAAAATCTTGAAATGGCTTCCTATTACATTGAGAATAAAATCTGGATATTATATTGTGGTTTACAAAGCTGTAAATGGTAAGACCTGTAATTCTCTCTCCAACTTCAGTTTCTAACACTTGTTTCCATCACTCCACTATCCTTCAGCTACTCAAGTGAAGCTTGTTCCTATCTTAGGATATTAGTACTAGCTAGTCTCTCTGTCTAATCTTTGAATTGAAGGCCACTCTTTATCATTTAGATGTCACCAAAAATGTCAACTCCTCAGAACTCCCTGACCACCTAAAACGCTAAAATAATCTCTTAAGTCACTCTCTACTCCATCACTGTACTTAAATTCTCTACAAAATAGTTCTACCATCTATAAATTATACTGTCTTATATTTTTATTTGTTTACTCAATGCCTATCTTATATTAGAATGTAGACTTCATGAGGACAGAGACCTAATCTGCCTTGTTCACTATGAAAGCTATAGCTTGTTTCTCACTACAATTTAGGCACAGTAAAAATTTTGCATTTCATTTCAAAGAGTTCAGAGACCTGTGAAAATCTATTCATAGATTTCTTGGGTATTTAAAGACTCCAGGTTAAGAAAGTCTAACCTACATTAGTGTTCCATGAATCTTAGAATTACAGCAAGTATTTGGAGATTTACTACATATCCAGCACAGAATACAGAAAACAGGCAGAAAATATGGTCAACATCAGTTTTACAGACTTAAAATACCTCACTGCTCTCCCACGTGATTTCAGATCAGTGCTGTTATAACAAATTTTCCAAATTATTCTGTCATAACAAGAACTATTTAAAATAGAATCCTAAATCATTGATAAAAGATACCTTAGAGAACATCTAGTTCTAGCCTAATTTCTCAAGATGAGGTAACTAACATTTATTTATATCTCTATCAGTAATAAGTGTTATTAAGCTTTTTCAAACACCTCTTTTCATTTAATCTTTAAAATCCAAAGATGGGGCTTCCCTGGTGGCGCAGTGGTTGAGAGTCGGCCTGCCGGTGCAGGGGACGCGGGTTCGTGCCCCGGTCCGGGAGGATCCCGCGTGCCGCGGAGCGACTGTGCCCGTGGGCCATGGCCGCTGGGCCTGCGCGTCCGGAGCCTGTTGCTCCGCGACGGGAGAGGCCACAGCAGTGAGAGGCCCGCGTACCGCAAAAAAAAAAAAAAAAAAAGAATTAGAAGGAACCAAAAACTACAGGATCTTTTAACTCATAGTATGGTATTTGGTCATAATGTGAAGAGTAATGTGAAAGCACTGAAGAGGCAGGAGATGACCCACTTCACTGTTTCTAACACAGGGTATGCCTATACTATGAAAACATATGGAATAAGTAAAAAGAGAATTACTTAAGCAATGTAGACACGTTAAGTAAAAGCAAAACTTTAAGACCAATAAATACGATGTCATTTGTGTTGGGGAAAAAAAATCCTACATATTAGTCTTGGTATTAATGAATATAAATGGATGAAGAAAAAGGTCTGGAAAGATACCTAACAAACAACAGCAGTTACACAGTTGGGCAACTTACAAAATATATATAATCACGAATTACTTATACAAGTGCAAAAGATTTGAAAGAATGAAAACAAGAGAAGATAAGAGCACATTTAGAACACAATTTAGGCTCTAAGATAAATTACTATAAGGCTATTCAAAACATTTTTCCTTATAAAATTGACCTTTTACAAATTTGGATAGCCAAATCATCAAAACTTATTTCTTTTTAAAATTAATTAAAAACCCTTTAATAACTTTTCTAGAATTTATGTTTCAAAGAACCAGTATATTACTTTTATGTATCATTTCCATCTGTATTAACCTAGTAAAATGAAGTACAGGGTTCTAACCTTTTAAATTTTCCAGTAAAATAGTTCTTAGAGATATATAACAAACTTGATAGAGTTAACATTCAGAATCAGCACCCATATCGTCACTAAAAATATAAGCATTCGTTTGACCATAAAGATAGGTTTGAGAGACTAAGGGGAAAATAGTATTTTAAAAGTTTGATTTTGCCTAGGAAAGTTGATGGTTAAGAACAGTAAGTCGCTCTTTGATGATTCTATTTCAATCATCAAAGTCATAAACCAAAGATTTTTTAAAGACTACAAAGTGTCATCAATTGTAGTTACTAGGTCTAAGAAGAATTTCCACTTCCTCATTCTTTAAACATCTTTCTCCAAAGTCATCTTTCCAAACATTCTCCAAGCTTCTCAAAGACAGTTGTTCAACCACAAAACATATCTAAACCACACAGGACATATGGCTTTGTGGATGTAGTAAACAAACATTCTTTCAGTCAAGAGTAAACATATGAGATAAAATTACTAAATACCAACACTCAGATTCTTTAAACTTCTTCAGAGCAAGGTTTTGTCAGAAAAAAAAAATTCTATTAATTAATGCACATGTGCTCAAAGTCTGCAGATAAATAGTTATTGTTAGGGGTCAGTCCAAATCTAGCTCATTAGGAATAATTCTACTGGAACCTTCCTAATCATAAACAGAGCATGAATGATGAATCCTCTTTATGTCTTAAAAAATCCAAGAGTGACTCTGCTGCTCAGTGTTGAGAGCAATGGTTAACTTCCCCATCAGTTTACCATAAGGTCTACTCTCCTATGTAAATGGCAACAATTAGTGATCTTACTGTTGATAATTCATAATAGATAATTCAGAATACACACAAATTAAATAGCAATCAGTCCAACCTTGAAGAAAGCCCAAATAAAAAAAATATAACTTCCCCAATAAAATACACATTTTTACACCAGTAGGTGAGTGCATAGACAGCATTTAAAAGGTTGTTTTATTTGCCTTCTTCATGTCATTGATAGGAGCTACAATACAGAATCTGACATTTTACTAAGTCATCCCAACTTCTAAGTTCTGATTAAAACTCAAAAGAAAAATCTCTATACTTTTATGTTAATAAAATTAATCAATATGATCATTAGACTTTTTTCAGAGCTTTTTTACAAAGAAATAAGATCTTATCAGAGTAAGAAAATTATTTCAATGAACAGTAAACAATAAGACCAGTGACTCATTCCACCAGCTAAGTGACTAGTTTGCAGACATCAAACTCTTAAGTCTTGTAGCTGCCTTGTAGTTACTCAATTCAAATCCATGCCTCTGCAAAATAACAAACAACTACATGTTGTGAGCCTTAAGGTTTAAGCGTGATTAAACCAATTCCCAAAGAGCTACTACAGACAAAATTATGATGACACGATGCATAACAGAGCTTGGGTTTCTGAAAGTAAATCATGTGTCAGGCCTTATGCTAGGTGTTTTCAGGTGCTTCTCTCATTTAAATGTCTACCACAAATCTAAACCACAATACAAATCACCACCAGTAACCAGTATTTGTTAAGCACTAACTAGGTGTCAGCACTTTCAGTGCTCTATATACTGTATCTAATTAAGTAAATGTTCACCACAATACTGTAATGTAATTATTATCTCCATTTTAAAGATAAAGAATCCAAAATACAGAGAATTACCCAAAGACATAAAGCTAGTAAGTGGCAGGACTATGATTCAAATGCAGTCCAGCCTAACTCACAAGCTGGTACTTTTAAATTTTGTAATTTGTGCCACTTACAGGTGAAAGTTAATACTCATTAAGGCAAGGGAGCTTTTAGGGGTGATGGAAATGTTCTAAAATTGAATTGTGTTGATGGTTGCACAATTCTGCAAATTATCTAAAAATCATTGAACTGTGCACTTAAAATAAGTAAATTTTACAGTATGTAAATTATACTTTAATAAAACTATTAAATAGTCATTAAAGGCTTTTTATAAACTCTTAGTTTTCAAATTTTTAATGTAAATTTTTTTTTTTTGCAGTGCACAGGCCTCTCGCTGTTGCAGCCCCTCCTGCTGCGGAGCACAGGTTCTGGACGCGCAGGCTCAGCGGCCATGGCTCATGGGCCCAGCCACTCTGCTGCATGTGGGATCCTCCCGGACCGAGGCACGACCCTGTGTCCCCTGCATTGGCAGGCGGACTCTCAACCACTGTGCCACCAGGGAAGCCCTAATGTAATAATTTAAAAATATAAAGACACCTTTCAGATTGTTCTACGAGCACAGCAATAACCCTACTAAATAGCTAAATTATACTGCTTTGAAGATTTCATTTAAATGTTACAAACTGACATTTTAAAAATCGTTAAAAAGTTATTACCACCTCCTCTATTAAGGTTCATTTTATGTGTCTCTGATTTAGAGGAAGAAATATGAAAATTGAAATTCATCAAGTATCTACTCTGGGCTAGTCACTCCTCTGAGGCATTTTTATACCAATTTTACACCCGTTTTGAGCTTCAGCAGCATTAAATAACTTGCCCAAAGCTAATAAATCTTTGAGCTGAGACTAAAACTCAGTTCTTATGTGAATTTAAAGAGTAAGTTGCCCTAAGATATTACATCAAACAAACAAAACCTTATTGTCTCTATGAAGAAAATCTTGGATCTCCTTTGATCCCATCCTACCGCATGAGATGAGTTTAACTATTATTTTTGGCCTTAACTTAATTTGCCATTTCTCTGGGACACTTCCATAGCAACCAACAAGCAAGGAAACATCAGGGAAGAGAAAAATTTTAACTATCTTAAAAAATAAAGCTAAAAGCAAAAACAAAAAGAATAAAAATAAATGAAGGCTTATTATAACACTACTCAGTGTTATAATTCTCAGCAGAGTATTAATTAATTTACAGATGAAACAGTGTGTGATTTTTGGAGGTTCAAGGTTTTTCCAGCAATAATACCCTGTGAAGACCCAATTTTGATTGTAAAAATACTTCTTCCCAAAATAAAAGGATTGAATTGTAACCCTATATTGTATACATCATCCTAGATATAAATAACTTAATACGCTAATGTCAGTACAAATATTGACAAATACTTGGGACAAGTATAAAGAGAAGGGCTTCTGATTTAGAGGAGGAAACACCTGGAAAATAGAACTTGATAAAGAAGGGTTGAGAAAGCTACAAAGGGCTAATTTAGGTGGCTTACCTTCCTAGTGTTCAGAAGGACAAAAAGAAACACGTCTACCTCCAACCTAACGCCAAATTTAGAAGAAGAAACAGTAAGGAAGAATAAAATCATTCACAGAGAAAATGTCTGATCTGAAGTTGAAACACTGCAAGTGAAGGACAGTTTCTAACTTTGTGTACATAGTTTGAAGCTCCAGGTTTCTCTTCTACATAGCAAAGTTCTACACTGTGTGTAAAACGTACTCCACTGAATAGGATGTCACAGTTATTAAAGAAGTAGTAAAACGAAAAGGCCAGACTCAAAAGCATCATCTTCAAAGGAACTGTGAGGCAGTAGGCAGGGAAAGTGACCTGTTATAGCAAAATATCAAAAGGTTACTTTTTCAGTTTTTGCATTAATATTCTGCTGAATATTACATACACTGCATGTAAATATGTCCTCACCATTTAGTGGCAGTCCAAACATTAAGGACATAATAAGAACTAATAACCAAAATCAGACATATTTTGGAATACGCTAAGCATTTTAGTTGATCTGTTATGTCAACTGCTTTCAAATTAAATGCAAGTGTCTGAAAATTGTTTTCTTTGTGAAAATTGATCTCTTAATAATAACACTTGCTAAAAAACAATAACAAAACCAACACCAATAACAATGCATAGGAACTGTTTTGAGCCCTTTCTATGCATTAATTCATTTTAGTCTAAAAATTAAATATCCTAATAAAAAAAGAAAAATAAGATAATAAGATTAAAAAGAAAAAGAAAGAAAACTGATGCCCGCTTAATTAAGGCTCTTTTCTAAACCATAAAGATAACTCAGTCCCAATACAAAAGATACATGAATAAAATTTGAAGGCTAGGCCAAATATTTAAACAAGACTTTAAATAGTTTCTCAGGTCACATTTTGAAATCCATCCTCCTGCTAGAATAACGGCTCCTTTTTAAGGAGGAAGTTTGCTCCACCTATCCCCAGAAGTTATCTTGAAACACAATGACAAATCTGATTGGCAAGTCCTCAGTAATCTTGAATGTAGGGGAAAATGGTCACAATGAAAAGAAAATTTAACTTCTCTCATAAATTTATATTTCAGATTGTTAAATACTAATCTATAAAGCTCCTGAGAAATCCAATGAAACTGACACATTTTAAGACAGAGGTCCCCAACCCCCAGGCCACAGACTGGTACTGGTCTGTGGCCTGTTAGGAACTGGGCCACACAGCAGGAGGTGAGTGGCAAGCAAGCGAGCGAAGCTTCATCTGTATTTACAGCTGCTCCCCATTGCTTGCATTACCACCTGAGCTCCACCTCCTGTCAGATCAGCGGCAACACTAGATTCTCATAGGAGCACAAACCCTACTGTGAACTGCACATGCGAGAGATCTAGGTTGCATGCTCCTTATGGGAATCTAATGCCTGATGATCTGAGGTGGAGTTGAGAGGGTGATGCTAGCACCGGGGAGAGGCTGCAAATACAGATTAACATTAGCAGAGAGGTCTGACTGTACAGAAACCATAATAAATCAATTGCTTTCAGATTCATATCAAAACACTGTCAGGGACTTCCCTGGTGGCGCAGTGGTTAAGGATCTGCCTGCCAATGCAGGGGACATGGCTTCAAGCCCTGGTCCAAGAAGATCCCACATCCCGCTGAACGAGTGAGCCAGTGTGCCACAACTACCGAGCCTGCACTCTAGAGCCTGCGAGTCACAACTACTGAGCCCACGCGCCACAACTATTGAAGCCCAGGCACTCTAGGGCCTGTGCTCCGCAACAAGAGAAGCCACCGCAATGAGAAGCCCGTGCACCACAATGAAGAGTAGCCCCCGCTCGCTGCAACTAGAGAAAGCCCACATGCAACATCGAAGACCCAACGCAGCCAAAAAATAAAATAAATTTTTAAAAATAAAAAATAAAAAACCCTATCAGTGAGTGGCAAGTGAAAACAAGCTCGGGGCTCCCACTGATTCTGCATTATGGTGAGTTGTAAAAGTATTTCATTATATATTACAATATAATGATAATAGAAATAAAGTGCACAGTAAATGTAATGTGATTGAACCATCCCAAACCCACCCCCGCAACCCGGTTTGTGGAAAAATTGTCTTCCACAAAACTGGTCCCTGGTGCCAAAAAGGTTGGGGACTGCTGTTTTAAGGGATGGCACTAATATTCTGTTTCTTCAATGTATCCCAATTTACTAGTTCTTTCCTCACCAGCATGCTTAAATCTTTCTGCAGAGGAGCTAAAAAAAACCAAAAACTAAAAACAAAACCAAAAACATACCACATTTCTATCTCCACCCTGTCTTATTTAATAAAAAAAAAAAAAAAAAGTCACTCAATCCCTGTCCCTGTCCCTGTCTTCTTCTAGTCTCTATTCTCTTCTCCCACACCTTTCAGTTTGCAAACTATCACTTTATTCCAACCACGATTTTGAAACTTTCTTAACAAGTATATCAACAACCTTCTTATGAAATACAACAGTCACATCTCAGTCCTTATCTCCTTTCTATACAGCATTTAATAATGCTGACCAGTTACTCCTGCAAATGCTGTCCCTCTGGGGCTTCTATAACGGCACACTGTCCAGGTATTCCACTAATTAACAGGCCACTCCTTACGTGTCCCTGCTGAAGGCTTCTCCTTCTCTGCGCATCCTTGGAATATATGTGGCTCTTCAGAATTCCTTCCTCAATTCTCTTCTCTACAAAATTTCCCTCAGTGACTTAAACTATTTTCAACTTTCGACTACCAACTAGATGCTGATGACTTCCAAAAGTTCAAGCCTCTCTTCTGAGTGCCAGGGTCACACAACCAGTTGGCTACTAGTCATCCATGTCCAGCTGGGGTCTCAAACCATCTCAACTTTACCAAACCTTTTGTTCCCTATGTTAATGATTGAGTGACTTACCTGTTGACAGAAGCATAGGGAATCATCCTTCACTATTCACTTTTCCTCAAACCTGCTCCCCCCCTCAACTAATCAGTCATCATGTCCCATTCATTTTATTTCTTTAATGTTTCTTGAAACTTTCCCATCCATTCCTAAATCCTTACATTACGCTGCCAACATCTCTTACCTGGATTACTGTGACAATTTCTTATGTGGTATCCATGTTAAAGGTATCCTCAACAGAGAAAGCCACTACTTGCTAGACTGTAAGTTCCTTAAAATCAGAGAATGTCTTGGGTTTTCTTCCTCTCTTGCTATTTTCTCTATGGTTCTAATACAGAAGAAGCCAGACAATATACATTAGCAAAGCTACCAAGCTGGAACATTTATGTTTTTGCCAATAGAAAGTCAACTGGGCTAACAGAAAGCTGCTAGGGAAGGAACCTAGGGCCTTTCCAAAAGTAACATGCACAGATAAACAAGAATATATAACACAAGAATAACACTATAAACCAACTAGACATAAAAGACATCCACAGAATGCTCAGTACAACAACAGCAGAATTCTTTTCAAGTGCTTACAGAACATTCTCCAAGATAAACCATATGCTAGACCATAAAACAAGCTCTCAATAAATTTAAAAGGATTGAAATTACATAAACATTATAGTCTCTGCATACAATGGAATGAAATTACAAACAAAAAATAACTTTAACTCACAGATACAGGGAAATTAAACAACATACTGCTAAATAACCAGTAAGTCAAAGAAGAAATCAAAAGGGAAATTAGAAAATACTTTGAAATGAATGAAAATGAAGACACACCATACCAAAACCCATGGGATGCAACCAAAGCAAGGCTTAGATGGATATCTATAGCTTTAACTGTCTATATTAAAAAAGAAGAGTCTCAAATCAGTAATCTTACTTTCCACCTTAAGCACTGGGGAAAAAAGATATCTAACATCAGCAACATGATGACAAATTCTCTGTGGCCAAAATATAAACTCTGAATTTAATATTATTAGCAGGTGATGCCAATTTTAGATGATGCCAATTTTAGATGATTTCTTCCCTAAACACTACAAAACAGAAACTTAAAAACAAAAGACATTAAAAGCTTAAAAACCCAAGTATTCTTATATCCCAAACAGTTTAATATTAATTAGTTTATGAGGTGTAAATGAAATTTTTAAAAATCTTGACAGTTCCTTTTTACAATGAACACACACATTTCCACTTTGGAAGAGGGAGGTAGGGAGACACTCAAGGCTTGGGTACCCAAATATAAAACCTAGGTTTTTGTTTTATATTTTAAGCAGACAACTTCTAATATGAGCAAATGAATCTTAATATATCAAAGCTGGCAAACAGAGGAAAAAACTCAATTTTCATTATCTTTCAGAGGGCCTCTGGAATACCACTTATTAGTAGCAAACTATGCTGGCATTCCTATCTTTGAAGGAGATTATCACAGGTTCAGGTGATAAGTGAGCAATACAAGCAAATGGAGATTTAAAGGAATGGCAAGTTCTAAAATAACAATAGAATTCACTATGGGTCAAAACATTCTAAAAATTTAAAGTGCATTATCTTTTTTTTTTTGCATTAACTTTTAATACTCATAATAACCTTGCAAAATATTATCACACCCTTGAGAAAATCAGGGCCCAGAAAAGTTAAGCAATGTTCTTAAGGTCTCACAGCCAGTAAGGGGTAGAGTTGAGATTCCAATCCAGGTTTATCTAACTTTACTATTATAAGACTTTCTCTTTAGGTTTCTTAATCATTTGTTGTGGTAGTCGGCAAAGATGGCCACAATTCCTCCCATCCCTGTAGCTATGCCCCTTTGTAATTTGACTTTGCTGCTCTTTCTATCAAGAGATAGAATCTTTTCCCCCACGCTTTGAATCTGGGTGGCCTTGACTTATTTTGAATACTGTAATTGAATATAGCATTAGTGATGTTTGGAGAGCTTCACAGCATAGGCCTCAAGAAACCTTGCAACTTCCACTCTTGGAACATGGTGCCGCTATGTGAGAAGGCTTGAGCTAGACCTGAGCTGAGACCAACAGAACAGAGAAAAACTGTCCCAGCTCAGACCCCTAGAACATTCAGCCCCAATGTTAGCTGCCAGATGACTGAAGCTGCATGAATGACCTCAGTGGAGACCAGCAGCAGAAGCACCTGTGGCTAACTTAGCACCACGCACTAACTCAGAATTGTAAGCAAATAAAATGGTTGTTGTTTTAAGCCACTAAGTTTTAGGGTGGTTTGTTACTCAATAATAGATATCTGATTGTTTATATAATCAAGACACAATTTTACATTTATAAATTTCATCATAGCCTTTTGAGAAAAGAGTAATACTGAATGTAATACTGACATTGGAATGTGAAAGGTTCCCTCAGTTGAATTACAAACTTTTCATAGAATCAATCTATTCTCATTTTTTAAGGCCTAAAAATTACTAATATATTTAAGTACCTTCACAAATACAACATGCCTAAATTTAGCTCCTTATTCTCGCAGCATAAATTATCAGCAACTACAGGGAAGAGCATTCAAATGTACCAAAACGATAACATTTTCAAAGCACAGCATGGATAACAAATCCTTTAGACTTAAAAATACGTACTACTGGGCTTCCCTGGTGGCGCAGTCGTTGAGAGTCCGCCTGCCGATGCGGGGGACTCGGGTTCGTGCCCTGGTCCGGGAGGATCTCACATGCCGCGGAGCGGCTAGGCCCATGAGCCATGGATGCTGAGCCTGCGCGTCTGGAGCCTGTGCTCTGCAGTGGGCGAGGCCACAACAGTGAGAGGCCTGCGTACCGCAAAACAAAACAAAACAAAAAACAAAAAAAACGTACTGCTTAGGCTCAATTTAAATCTATCTGAAACTTCGTATTACATTCTAACCGAATACAAATTGTCATCTGTGTAACAGTCCTCCATGTTGACGTGCCAGGGCAGCACTATTAACTCTTAATATTGAAAGTGATTCAAATACTCCCGAGTTGTTAGTCTTTACTGGTTACAATATAAAGAAAGACTTAACCTTCCTTACCAGCATCACCTTAGTCATCTTCAGCAAGTTATAACTGTTTTCACCTACCTACAACTTTTTATATACTCCTCAAATCTTTCCCCTTCTATCCCAAAACTGTGGGAGCGGGGAGTGGGATTTGAGTGCTAAGCACTTACAAATCATCTCATTTAATCCTCAAACAACCTTCTGAGATATCTCCTCTACTTTACTGATGAAGGAAGGAAAGAAAACTGAAAAGTTACTTGGATAATTTAGTGATCTAGTCATAATTTGAACCTACACTTGTCCAACTCCAAATCCTCTACTTTTCCCACTGTCTTCCAACTTTCAGCAGCTGTAAGTTTTTTTTGTTTGTTTGTTTGTTTTTTTGGTACGCGGGCCTCTCACTGTTGTGGCCTCTCCCGTTGCAGAGCACAGGCTCCAGACGCGCAGGCTCAGCGGCCATGGCTCACGGGCCCAGCCGCTCCGTGGCATGTGGGATCTTCCCGGACTGGGGCACGAACCTGTGTCCCCTGCATCGGCAGGCGGACTCTCAACGACTGCGCCACCAGGGAAGCCCTAATCTTAAGCTTATAAATATTTTAAGATACTTAATGTATTGAAATATAACATACACACATAAAAAGTATACAGATCAAGAGTGTTCGGCTCAATGAACATAGTAAGCAAAGTGAGCATTTTTGTATACCCAAGATATAGAACATTACCAGCACCCCAGAAAGTCCCCTCACCATCCCTCCCAATCATTACCTCTTTATTCTTCCTCAAAGGCCACTACTATCCTAACTTCTAATGCTATAGATTACTTTTACCTGTTTTAAAATTCTATGTAATGAATCATCAGTATGTGTTTTGTATAAATGGCTTCTTTCACTAAACATATTTGTTAGATTGTTCTACATTTATATTACTAAGCTATTACAAAACACTCCAGTTCAATCTACCACAGTTAGAAAGCTACCCTTCATGAACTCAATTTTGGAGTAGTGATGACATTTGGATTTGGAATGTAGCAGATTTCTGGTGCTGAACTGGAAGAAAAAAAACAAGTATCAATAACAAAAACTGGGAACAAAGAATTCCCTCTTTACTCAAGAAAACAAAGCAGCACATGTGTCACACTAATAGCCCCTATTGCTTTACTTTTACTTCTTTGTTTTTTTTCTGAGGGAGCTTGTGTCCTAGACTTCCTTGTGGCACTTGGTAGATACCATAGGGCTCTGACTGATTCTAGAATTGGACAGCAAAGAGAAAACATGCAGATTATTCAGAATCGGCAAGCTGCATATGCAGCATACTTCTTTTGCAATGGTTGGGTGATATGTAGTGTATACTATGACCTAGGGAATTTTTGTGTTAAAGATATAATCTAACATATTTAATAATAGTAAAATAACAATAATGTTAGTATTATTAAACTGTCCCCATAATCTACTGGCCAAGGTTTAAGGACATTTTTTTATCACTGTTTATTTTTATGGAATATGCCTGAAAGAATTCCAACTATTTCCAATGATTTTCAATTGCACATACTTGAAAAATAATGCTTAAAAAGAAAAAGGACAGATTCATTTTCCATTTTAGAACTATTTCTAGACTGTCAACCCAGACAATATTTCATTTTGATTTTAAAAGAATGAACGAATTGCTACATGGAGTCCAAACACAGAAGCCTATTGTTATAATGTATGTCATTTACACATATCAAGTGGTTTGAAAGTTATATAAATTGTAAGAAGATATTTTGCTGTTCCCAAGTAGTAGCTACTGTTAGAGAACCTACTGATTTGTTACTACTATGTCAGAATTAAACATAAAACACTTCCTCCAACATATGTAACGAAGATCTTTTAGGGTATAAACTCGTCCTTAGGTTTATGTAGTGTATTACAGGGGAAAGAGGGATAAAAGAATGGGACAAGCCTAACTGCTGTGGGTTTGCACAATAAACAAATAAATCTACTATTATTACACTCTATTCTTTGGTAAAATAGGGAGCCCTGCTTTCTTATCTTAAATTATGAACAATTTGTCCCTCTCTTCTCCTAACCCTGAACCTTTTTCCCATTTCCCTAC
>NW_006799328.1:347788-377378 GCF_000442215.2 Lipotes vexillifer
TACACATATTACTATGTGAATTCCCTTAGGGAAGGCCTTACTTGATCACCTTATTTAAAATTGATCCCACGGGGCTTCCCTGGTGGCGCAGTGGTTGGGGGTCCGCCTGCCGATGCAGGGGACGCGGGTTCGTGCCCTGGTCCGGGGGGAATCCCACATGCCGCGGAGCGGCTGTGCCCGTGAGCCATGGCCGCTGGGCCTGCACGTCCGGAGCCTGTGCTCCGCGACGGGAGAAGCCACAGCGGTGAGAGGCCCACGTACAGAAAAAAAAAAAAAATTGATCCCTCAACCCTAATCACACTACCACCACAATCTGTGCTTCCCATCTCTTTCCTGATTAATTTTTCTCCACAATACTTCTCACCATCCAGTATGCTTTATTTTAGTTATTTTGTTACAGTGTGGACCCACCACTACTAAAATGTAAGCTCCATGAAGACAGGGATTTTCAATTGTTTCTACCTCTAATCTTTTTTGAGTATATTTTATATACCAGGCACTATTCTAAATTTTGCATGCATTATCTCAGTCCTCACAATGACCCTATTATTAGATATTACATATCATTATATCTTAATTTTAGAGTTGAAGAAACTGAGCACAAACCTTAGGTAATATGTGCAAGGGCACATGGTAATTAACTTGTCCCTATGTTTTTAAACTTGTAATTCCTTCTGTAGCCCTCATTTCTTTAGTTACATCACTATACAACTTGACACTCAATGTACACACCTGGTAATCTGGTAATCATTCTAGATTCCGTCCTCTTCTACCTCTATTAAAATTTTCTATTATCTCTTAAATCTATATCTTCCTTTCCATCTCTACTTCCCTGATGGAAGTTTGTGTTCATTCATTCAAAAATTACTTACTGAACACCTACCACGTGCCAGACAGTATCTTAGGATCTACAAGATGTAGCCCTGAATCAAACAAAGTCCCTGCTCTCATACAGCATACAGTCTCTCTCAACTGGATTACACAGTAACCTTTTAACTGATCTCTGTCTCTAGCTTTGTTCTTGCCTTCATCCACACTCCCCACAGCTGCTGGTCATTCGCTTATGGTTTTCTTCTACGACAAAAAACTCAATAAAAAAAAGGACAATAGGGCTTCTCTGGTGGTGCAATGGTTAAGAATCCACCTGCTGATGCAGGGGACACGAGTTCGAGCCCTGGTCCGGAAAGATCCCACATGCCATGGAGCAACTAAGCCCATGAGCCACAACTACTGAGCCCACGCACCACAACTACTGAAGCCCACGTGCCTAGAGCCCGTGCTCCACAACAAGAGAAGCCACCACGATGAGAAGCCCGCACACCACAAGGAAGAGTAGCCCCTACTCACTGCAACTAGAGAAAGCCTGCACACAGCAACGAAGACCCAATGCAGCCAAAAGTAAAATTAAAATAAAATAAATAAATTTTTTAAAAAAGGAGAATAGACTTGAAAGATCCTCTTTTGCAAAAGAGGGTATCAAAATGGCCAATAAGTGTATAATATGCTTATTTAAGAGTCATAAGATGTCATTACTCACAAGGGAAATTTAAATTACTAGGACAATGGGAATCAACTACATGCCTACCAGAATGGCTAAAAAAAATTTTACTGACCATACCAAGTATTAAAGATGATATGAGCATACGAAATTCTCATACAATGCTGACAGCAGTGTGAATTGGTACATTCACTTTGGAAAACTGGGATTATCTCCTTAGCCTAAACCAAAGTCTACTAATGACCCACAAATTCCACTGCTAGGTATTTATATGAGAGGAATGACTAAGTATGTCCACCAAAATTAATATGCAGTAATGTTCATAACAGCTTTATTCATAAAAAGCCAAAAATAAACTGTAAACAACCCAAATGTCCATCAACAAAATGCATAAACTGTGATAAGTTCATACAATGGAATACTATACAGCAATGATAAAAATAAAACAATTGGTCCACTGTTACATATAACATGGACACATTTCACAGATATTACAATGAACAAAGCCAGATACAAAATAGCACCTACTGTAAAATTTAATTTATAGAGGAAGCATAAAGAAGACATGATGCATGATTTCATTTAAGAAGAGGCAAAATAGACTACAGTGCTAGAAGTCAGAATTAACTCTTAGGAAAGCTGGGAGGCAGTAGAGAGTGTACTGTCTGGGAAAGAGGAGAAAGAATTCTTGGGTGTTAGAAACACTGCATATCTTGATCTGAGTGGTGGTTACACAAGTGTATATATGTAAAAAGTAATCAAGATCTACTGCTATGATTTCTGCCCTTTAGTGCATGTATTTTTTATCTCAAGTTAAAAAACAAACAACATCAACAAAAACTCTTAGGGACTTCCCTGGTGGCGCAGTGGTTAAGAATCCGCCTGCCAATGCAGGGGACACAGGTTCGAGCCCTGGTCTGGGAAGATCCCACATGCCGTGGAGCAACTAAGCCCGTGCGCTACAACTAATGAGGCTGCACTCTAGAGCCTGCAAGCCACAACCACTGAGCTCACGTGCCACAACTACTGAAGCCTGCATGCCTAGAGCCCATGCTCCGCAACAAGAGAAGCCACCGCAATGAGAAGCCTATGCACCGCAACAATGAGTAGCCTGTGCTCGCCACAACTAGAGAAAGCCCGCGTGTGGCAATGAAGACCAAACGCAGCCATAAACAAACAAACAAATAAATAAATAAAATTTTAAAAAACCTCTTAGATGTTGCTTTAGCAGAATCAATCCCAAGTGCCTGAACATGCCATACAAGATCCCTGGGGTGTGGCCCCCACCTACTTCTCCAGCTTTATTTTTCACCACCATTTGCCTCATGTTTTATACTCTATCAACAAAAGTATGAAGGTTTCCCTGTATACAAGATATTCTTTTTCACTCTAGGTCTTTTTTGGCTCAAGTATTCCCCTAAATCTGGGATGTTAAACCCCTATTCATCCTTTAAGTCACATTCAACTCAGGAAGCTCTTTCAAGAAATCTTTTTATAGCCCAGTGTATATTAGGTTGCCCCTCTGATGTTCCCAATACATTCTAAACTCTTTCTATAAGAGGAAGTCCATACTGTTGTATGCTGTTGTATGGCATATATTTGCTCAATAATTGTTAAATGACTGAAAAATATCACTACTTGATTGTGGCAAGTTTCATATTTCTAAAGATAGTGTTGGACAATTCACATAAAAGGTAAGAGAGCTGAATCTATCATCACAAGATGAATTCAATCTTTTTTTTTTTTTTTTTTTTTTTTTTGCGGTACGCGGGCCTCTCACTGTTGTGGCCTCTCCCGTTGCGGAGCATAGGCTCCGGACGCTCAGGCCCAGTGGCCCTGGCTCGGACCCAGCCACTCCGCGGCACGTGGGATCTTCCTGGACCGGGGCACGAATCCGTATCCCCTGCATCGGCAGGCGGACTCTCAACCACTGCACCACCAGGGAAGCCCGAGTTCAATTTTTTTAATGCTGGTACTTAATCTTTAGAAGATAGTATACCTCCAAAATTAACCACATTCTTAAAACTACCTATAAGCGAGGTAAAGCTAAAAGTGAAGTGACAGATTAAAAAGATAAGGATAAAGAAACTAATCTGAAAAGGCTACATATTTCATGAGTCCAACTATACAATATTATATAATCCACATAAACATATAAAAAGACGCTCTATATCATATGTTATCAGGGACATGCAAATTAAAACAATGTGATACCACACACACTATTAGAATGGCCAAAATTTGGAACACGGACAACACCAAATGTTGACCAAGATGTGGCGCCAACAGGAACTCTCATTCATTGCAGATAGGAATGCAAAATCGGGCAACCACTTTGAAAAACAGTTTGACATTGTCTTACAAAACTAAACATACTCTTACCATACGATCCAGCAATCACTCTCCTTGATATTTACTCAAAGGAGCTGAAAACTTGTATCTACACAAAAACCTGCACATGGATATTTACAGCAGCTTTATTCATAATTGTAAAACTTGGAAGCAACCAACCAAGATGTCCATCAGTGGTACAACTGTGGTACAACCAGACAATGAAATATTATTCAGTACTAAAAAAGAAATGAGCTATCAGGTCATAAAAAGACATGTACGGAAACTTAAATGCATATTGTATGATTCCAACTATAGGACACTTTGGAAAAGGCAAAACTATGGAGACAATAAAAAGATCAGTGGATGCTAGAAGCTGGGGTGAGGAAGGATGAATACGCAGAGCAAAGAGGATTTTTAAACCAATGAAAATATTCTGTATGGTACTATAATAATGGATACTTGTCATTATACATTTGTGCAAATCCACAGAATGTATAACACTGAGAGTGAACCCTAATATAAACTATGGACTTTAAGCATCAATGTAAGTTCATCAACTGTAATTAACGTACCACTCTGGCAGTGGATGTTGATAGTAAGGGTGGCTATGCATGTGTGGAGGCAGCTGAGCATGACGGAAATCTTTGTACCTTCTTCTCAATTTTACTGTGAACCTAAGACTGCTCTAAAACAAATCAACCAACCAACCAACCAAGTCTTTTAAAAACAAAAAAGAATACTAAAAAAAAAAAAAAATCAACAAGTGAACCTGAAATCTCTCTCATAAATGGAGATTCTATTGACAGGATTTTGCTCCCCACCCATTCTTTCCCCTCTGCCCCTCACCATTTTGTCATGATACACTTAAGATGCTTAAAGTTTTAACACTCTGAGAACAATGAATTAAATAATGCACGTCAATCACTATGGGAATAGGTACTACAACTTCAATATTCAAAGATGCTTTCATGACATTATCTGTTCTAAACTTTGTGATATTCCAAGTTACTCTTACATGCTTTTAAAGAATTTTAAATATTCCATTTTCTATTCCAAGGATTTTCTTATTTCAAAAAACCCCCTCTCTCTCCTGCCCTCATTTTTTCAACGCAGCAGAAAGAGAATATATTGGAAGGAACTTTTGTGCCCTCATGAGATTTTGTCATCTGCAAACCTACATAATAAAATGACACTTCTGAAAAAATTGACTCAGATAACTCATAACTCAGCTTTTCTAAATATATGGAGAGTCTTATGTTTTAAAAAAGTTTTTAATAAATTTAAAGAGAGGACAGATTCGAGCAAAGAGTGACAGTTTTAATCAAAACAGTAATTAATGTAAAAGCTGACATATAAAACATGGGTTTTAAGAGCAGTAATTATAGGGAAAGCATTTAAAATGAAGTTTAAAATTCAGGCTTTTTTTTTTTTTTAAATACAGCACTTAAACATGGAAGACTACTACTCTTTAACAGAATGTCTCCACAAAAATCAACTTTTGAGCAAGCATAACCAGTATACAGAGAAGATCAAATCAAGACCTTACACAGTATAGCTATTTTCAGCAAAAGTAGAGGTAAAGCTTACCCCAAAAGAAAGGCAAAAGAGCTCTGGAAACTTTAACATGATAATTTAAATAATGTTTAAGAAGGTACAAGTTCATGTGGTAACCAAACTGGATTTTACAAAGTATTTGAATAGATTACAAATGTAAATCAGTACCAATAGAGAATTTTGGATGGCAACAATGTTCAGTTAAATTCTATTCACCCTTACCAGGCAATTCATATTAGTACAGGTAATTAATTTTTATTATGTAAAGTGGGTCACACACACAAGAAAAAATATTCTTCCATAATAACTGAATTATAGAGAAATAAATTTCTTAATTTAAGATAAGAAATAAGATAAACTTCTTCATTTCAAGTTCTACTTTTTTAAAGAATGAGTACATTAGTATTTATTAAATCTATAGCCTCTATAGTTTTGATTTATAGTATTTTAAATTACATAGTACATAATCAAACAGTCCCCAATAATCTCTTCAAAAGTGACCACAACTTTAAAATTAATTGTAAAAGCAACCCCAACTAGTGGAGATCCCAAGAGAGAACTAGAAAAAGGAGTTCTAGATTCTAATCTCAACTCTGCCAGTTATTAGCTCTAAGACCTATTTATCTCTGATAAATATTCAAAAGGTTTAGAGAAAAAATAAGAAAGAAAAAGATGACTCCAGATTTTAGGGACAAGAAGAGTGGAGCAAAAGATGATGCCGTGATAAGAAACTGTATTATAATGGACAGCATCTGGAAAGGCTGATTCTTTGAGGGGAGTAAAGGATTTTAAATTATGTCAAGGATTGCTGGCAGCACAAGCAAAAACATTGAAAAGGTAAGCTTAGGACAAATTGAGGCCATGCAAATGGTAAGTTCTCTGTGAGAGTGAATATAAATGGAGAACCGGACTTTGGTTTATATCAGCCTTCTTCAGTAGAACTTCCTGAGATGATGGAAATGTGCTATATCTGCATTTTCCAATATGGTAGCCACTAGCCATATGTGGCTACTGAGCCCCTGAAATGTGGCTGGTGCAACTGAGGAATTTAAAATTTTGATTTTAATTAATTAAAACTTAAATTTATCCATACAACAGAGTACTATTTAGCAATAAAAAGAAATGAGCTATCAAGTCACAGAGAGACATGCAAGAACCTTAAATGTACGTTGCTAAGTGAAAGAAGACAATCTCACTCATAGAACTGTACAACACAAAGAGTGAACTGTAATGTAAACTATGGACTTTAGTTAATAATTTGTCAATATTGGTTTATCAATTATAACAAATGTAAGATGTTAACAGAAATAACTGTGGGGGAAGGTATATATGGAAATTATACCTTCAGTGCAATTTTTCTATAAACCTAAAACTGCTCTAAAAAAAAGTCCATTAAAAATTTTAAATTTAAGTAGTCACATGTAGCTAGTGGCTGATATTAAACAGCACAGGTCCATATTAATGAAAGACTGATGTGGAAAGAAAATGAGAATGGTATTTCATTTCTGACCACGAACTCCATAAATACACAAAGTTTAATTGTATCTTGAATACTAACAATTGACAGCAGAAAATTTTCAAATATTCTAGATGAATATCTTTCTAAAGTGATTTTTGTTAAACAAAATTTAAGGAAGAAAACAACATCTATTGAATGGGTACTATACTATAGATATATGCTAACTCATTTAAATTGCAAAACAATCCTTTCAAAGAAGATATTACCATTTCTGTTTTTAGAGATGAAGAATCATAAAGCTTATGTGATAAAAGATGGGAACTTAGATACATCTGACTCCAAAGTGTATGTTCTAATATATTCTTTATATAGTTTTATGATTCCCAAAATCAAAAACATAAGTGAATTTTCCCACAATGAATCTATCATCAGGAACAACAGGTTATATAGCAGAATACAATAATTAATTAATGATATACTCAGAGTCTAAAAAAGTGTCCCTGTATTAAACTGTCCCATGCTAATGTGATTTTTACCTCATTACCCTTCTTGCTGCCCATATTACCTAGAGTACCTTTACTCCCACATCTAATTTGCATGTTTTAATCTGCTGTGAAATTAGAAAACAGATTAAATTCTGCTGTGAAAATATCAAACTTCTTAGAATTATGTACAGAGCAAGAGAGGTTCTAAGCCAGTGCCTTAGTGTAGATGATTTAGTTCATTAACTTTGTGATAAAGGTCTTTTTGTCTACTTCTTATTCTAAATTGGGATCAGGTTAGATGATATACTGTTCTATAATAAAGCTAAGAATATAATCACCCTGTTTCATTCACAAATGTTCCACTAAACCATATTTTCAAGCATAGATCTCTAAACTTAACCTCATTTAAAGATGTTATTTTATGATTAAATGTATTAATTTGGTACACTAGCTTTCTAATAAATTACTGTTAAAGATTAATCAGATGTATATAAACATAGAAATATTAATATTTACAGAGAGTTGATATTTCCTGAAAAAAGTCAGTATTAAAGAAAAGCAGGAATTTTACTGCATTGAGTTCTAAATATTCGTTATAATTCTTTCCATCACTTTTTAAGTTGTTCTTATAACTAAATTTAATAGTTAAATAAAATTTTCCTAAAAGGGGGGAAATTAGTATCAAAATTTAAATTCTTCTTCCCGACTCAGAGCTTCTGTATCTGTAAACCATTACAAATCTTTAATAGTAACATAAAATCTGTATTTCACTTCTCACCATAAATATTAAGATTTAAATTTAATTAGGGGAAGTACCTAATTTTGAATTTAAGTCAAAGATGAAAGAAAAAAAGCCTGTTTATTTTCTCCCTCAATCAAACAATTTTAAAAAGCTACAAACCAACTGCTTCTGTTAACAGTGTCTATGTTTTTGGAGGGAGTAAGGTATAGAGCCAAGACCAAGGTTTCAAAGATTTATTCAACAAGCAGAGTGTCAGGCAAATCATAACTCTAAACAGGCTCAAAGATTAGTTGAATAAAAGTAATAAAGTTAGGGGACTTTCCTGGTGGTCCAATGGTTAAGAATCTGCCTTCCAATGCAGGGGATGCAGGTTCGACCGGGGAACTAAGATCCCACATGACAAGAGGCAACTAACCCCATGTGCCGCAACTACAGAGCCCACGTGCTCTAGAGCCCACGTGCCACAACTAGAGAGCCTGTGCACTCTGGAGCCCATGTGCCACAGCTAGAGAGAAACCCATGTGCCATAGCTAGAGAGAAGCCCGTGCACCGCAACAAAAGATTCCTGCATGCCGCAACTTAGACCCGACGGAGACAAAAAAAAAAAAAAAAAAGTAATAAAGTTAGCTTCGTACAGATTAAAGAGTTTCAATCTAACAATCATTTTCTAATATAACCTCATATAAGTCCTTGTCTATTAATATTCCAAGTTTCTTCTATATATTAAGAAAAAACAAAAGCCAAACAAGCTGTAGATAAAAGACTATTCATTGCTCACATTTGTATGGAACATTAAAACTTAGCTAATTCTCACAACTCAACGAGGAAATACTAGTGAGTCTGAGAGCTTAAGTACAACTTCTTTGGAGTGATCAAGATGAAAAGTTCGAACTGCTGTGACTTCCAACTTTTCTTCCATAAAGAATCCCTGGCAGCATGCCTACTGTACTTAAAGAATAATGTAAAGAATGAGGTGGTTTTTGATTCCTAACAATCATATCCCAAAGTTTTTCCTGCAATTTCAATTATACATAGCACTCTTGCTCAATCTTGGCTCTAAATCATTTTATGTAATATTCATAAAGACAGAAAGTAGAATGGTGGTTGCCAGGGACTGGGGGAGAGGGGGATGGGGAGTAACTGCTCAATGGGCACAAGAGTTTCCTTTTGGGGTGATAAAATGTTTTGGAACTAGATAAAGGTAGTGGTTGCACAACATTGTGAATGTACTGCCACTGAACTGTTTACTTTAAAATGGTTAATTTTATGTTATGCAATTTAAACCTCCATTTTAAAAAAAATTTATGATAAGATATATAGACCACTGTAGAACTCTTCTTCAAAAACATTGCTACCACATTCAAATGCTATTTAGACCTTGGAGATATTTAGAAAAAAATACATTACAAACTGAATTATTACCTTATATGCACAGTAATGGGTGTGTACTGATATCAGTGCTAAAATGCTTGACAAACATCAAACATACATTTATAAACAATCTCAAATAAATATAAATGAACCTTAAGACATTTATTCCTCTAGGGCAGAACATAATTTGAGTCCGTTCAACTGTGCATGTAAGATGAACTCAAATTTTTTACTAGAATTCTTTTCTCAAACCTCAATCAGGAAAATATTGTGAACTGATAAGAAATGTCTAACATTACATAAAGAATAAATAAGAATATAAGAAGTAGACACAAATCTGACCAATAATGGATATAAATAAATATGCTAAAGCTAACTGTCTTGGGGATGTAGCTCAACACCACTTCAGATTAAGTAAACTTCACACTTGAAAATGTATAGAATCAGGACTTCCCTGGTGGTGCAGTGGTTAAGACTCCATGCTCCCAATGCAGGGGGCTGGGGTTCGATCCCTGCTCAGGGAACTAGATCCCACATGCATGCCGCAACTAAGAGTTTGCATGCCACAACTAAGACCTGGCACAAAAAAATAAAAATAAATAAATATTTTTAAAAAGAGAAAACGTATAGAATCAACATTAAAAAACTTTGGAGTAAGAAAAATTCCTTTATATAAATGGCTGAAAAATTAATATTATGCTACAACCTCCAAGGCTAGTCCAAATCCAGTCTAGACTCCAGGATTAAACAAAAAAGAAGGCGATCTTAAAGAAGATCCTAATGAACAGGCTGATTTTGAAATCTGTGACTGTTCTGATGCAGGTCAATCTGAGAATTTAAATCTACTTGAATCCAATCCCAAAGAATACCTCAACTCCTAAGCATGGACATAGCCAAAACTAAACCAGGTCAGTATACCCTGCCAAGGAACATCCTGCTCCGAAGTGTCCACCAAACAAGGATCACTTATCAGTTTATTCTTCACTTTACTGGGTGCCAACCATTGGCAAGATATATTTAAGAGTGGACTGATTAGACCCCACCAAACTCCATTTCAAGCTCTAATATCTGGAGATAGAAAATACTGCATAATTCTAAATGGTCTAAGGCTTTAAAAAATTAGAAATGAAGAATTCCAAATGTTAGCTGACCTGACTTTAACACTGCCGAATGTTACTAAAGTCATTAAAAAACTTCCCTAAGGGACTTCCCTGGTGGCAAAGTAGTTAAAAATCTGCTTGCCAATGTAGGGGACGCGGGTTCAAGCCCTGGTCCAGGATGATCCCACGTGCCACGGAGCAACTAAGCCCATACGCCACAACTACTGAGCCTGTGCTCTAGAGCTTGCGAGCCACAACTACTGGAGCCCATGCTCCACAACAAGAGAAGCCACTGCAATGAGAAGCCCACGCACCACAACGAAGAGTAGCCCCCACTCGCCGCAACTAGAGAAAGCCTGCGTGCAGCAATGAAGACCAAACGCAGCGAAAAATAAATAAATAAATATATTAAAAAAATAAAACTTTCATAAGTATTTATTTCAAAGGTACAACTTAGCTAACTGCTCATATAATAAATTAAAGCCATGAAGCAATTACAGCAATACCACAAATCTGCCCTACGTAAACGGTATGAGTTTCCACATTTACGGCATTCAGATCTGCTAAAAGCAAATATAAGTGCTTCTTTTGTTAATTCACACGAGTAAATACGTTCTCAAACTTATAAGTGAATAATTTGGCAGTGTACAAATAAGGATAATAGAAAAGATATTAGAGTTGAAGGCAAGCACAGTATTACAAAACACAGTTCATGGTTTTAAAAAAAAAAAGGAATCCGTAAATACAGGAGATGCTTCAAAGTTTAACCTTGGGACATATGGCAACAGCAGCAATAGTAAAGCATCTAATTTGTGTCACAAGACTTCGGCTTGAGTAAGCTTTTTTGCCTATTAATTAAGCAGCCTTTTTGCTAGTTATAGCTACTTAGCTTCTCCTAAGCCTCAGATTCTTCCTATATTACAGACTAATTAGGAGGAATAAATGAGAATATTTTTACTCATTTACTCATTTAACAAATGTGCTTTGAAAAATTGTTAAATTTTTTATGTACAAAAAAACCCTTTCAAATTTCTCCAAACGAAACAAACATATATTAACTTTTAATATTACCAAGAAAATACAAATCTAATTTTTAAGCTATGGTCCCAAAACTTCTTGAAAGGAAATTCTTAAATATTACTTGAGAAAATCTGAACTGACATAATCGGAATAAACACTGATATTGAAGACATAACAATTGAGGGATCACATCTTAAAACAGTCTGACACAAAAACAGAATTCAATATCAAGCATAAATTGGGACCCAGACTCAATGACTGCGGGGTCAGCATCTAAATTCAAACACAAAACCTTAACACTTAAAAATCTTTGTTTTTAGGAAAATGATGAGGCAAATTAGTCCTTGACACAACATAAGATTTGTTTTCACAACAAAGCACACTGACCACTTACAATTTACAAATTCATACGTTACCACAATTATTCTAATAGGTTTAAAGTCACAGATAAATTTAAGTATCATTATGAGATAGAGTTTACTTGCATTCTGTACCAACTAACAAAATTCAGCAAAAAAACCTGATTGACTGATTAAATCATGACTTTGAACACTTAAAAAAAAAGTCCCTTTTGAAATGTATTCCCAGAAAATTCACAGCAGAAGCCATGTGAAAGTTGTTCTTTCCCCACTACCTAAAAAGTCAAAACATCCACATTATTTATACTAGGCTTAAAATGAAAGTCATTCATATTCATCCATTATACTTCAATCCTAAGCAACAATAAAACAGTCCAACCTCCACGTTTATTCAATTTCTAGTCTACTTACTGTCAACTTCTGTGGAAGAACCAAGGCCCAGTGCCTCTCATTAAACTTCATATAACCTTAAAATGCTCTGAATTACAACAGATACGGACAATTCTAATTAGAAATTCACCTTAAAAATGGGTGAAAGATACTAACTGGCATCTTCTCTGCCCAGCACAGGTCCTTTTAAGAACACAAACTAAATGGACCATGCAATTTAATATTAAATAGTGGAAAGCAGTCTTTTGGAGACATCCAAACAATTTTAATATAAATTCTCCATACATATAGAAACTGACATAGAAATAACTTGGATAATTTACCCCTTCACTTGGAAAGGTACATGGTAGATGTCTTGAGAAATTAAGCTTCGGAGAAATAGTAGTTAACTGTTGAAGTTTCAGAACTCACTATGCAGGGCAACTATAATGAGGAGCTGTCTCTTTTTCAGCCTAAACACTCAATACAGAACAGTTGTTCCTAGTTTTGAAAATTATAAAAAAGGACAAGAAGTTCTAGCCTGGAGATGCAGCTCTTCTGTCTCCTGAAAAAAATGCTTCATTAGGTCCGTTTTATGCTAGTTAACATTGTTTCTTATGCGGCACATTAATAATTCACAACGGTTCCTTTGAAGAAAAAAGTTCTATTCAAACATTACAATTTGTCTTTGCGTTGCCAGCAAGCGGCTTTGTTTCCAGTTTCAGGGACTATTCTGGGATGTCAAGAGTTACATTATCTACTGTTCCAAAAGAGCCCTAGTTCCACTCTCACCGGGACGTGGGCAAAACTGATGTTTAGAGAGAACTGATGCCTAGAAATGTTTAAAGAGGAACATCCTTCAGCCCTCTATCTCTCTCCATCCCTTGATAATCACATTTTACCAGGCAGAATTGTTGGTGTTGCTGCACTTAAATTTTTTGTAAAAACACCTGCAAACACAACCTCCCTAGCGCCGCCTGGAAGAAAAAAAAGACTATCGGGCTCGATCTGCAGTAGCTCCAGGGAAACAGACATCGTAAAACCCACTTGGCCGAGGAACGGGAGTGCTTAAGGGGGAGGGGAGGGAGCAGCCTTGAGGTGCAGGCGGAGCCTGTTTACAGACGCCCTCACTTCCCCCACCCCCACAGACTGGGGGTCCAAAAAGCATTTCCCGAGAACACTCTGCTCCCGCCAAGGTCCTCGGACGAACAGCGGGGCTGAGCAGCCCTGTGGCCCCCTCCCTCTAGCCGAAGCCTCCCTCGCCCTCCCCTCGACCAGGGCGGCGTCTGCACCTCCCCACGGCCTACCCACCCCGGCAGGCCCTCCAGGCGGCACGCGGAGGCTCGAGGCCTAAAGGACGCCGGGCACTGACAAGCCCCTCGGCCGCCGGCGGGGTCTGAGGCCGGGCGGGCGGACGCTACGGCCGAGGAGCCGAGGGCGGCCGAGGACAGCCCCTGCCCCGCCGCGGCTGCCTATTGTTCCCGACGGAGGCCGGGCCGCAGGCGCCCGGCTCCCCACGCCGCTGCCGCCGCCGCCGCCTGCCGCTCGCTCACCGCGCTGGTCCGAGCAGCAGCTCCTCTCAGCTCCGAGTCCCCGCGGCCGTCGCCACCGCCGCGGCAGCCACCGCCGCCGCCAATGCCACCGTCGACTCTGACTCTGTCCCAGGCCGCCGGACAACGGCCGCCGCTGCCACCGCCAGCGCCGCCTCCGGCCTCCCACCTGCTGCTGAGGCTGCTCCTGCAGCAGGGGCCATCTTGTTGGTCTGCCTCCTCTTCCTCCTCCTCCTTCTCCTCCTCCGCCCCGTCGCTCGTTGTCCTCGTCCCCTTCCTCTTCTTCGGGCTCTGGCCCGCCCCAGAGACTGGGGCGGAGACCAGAGTGAGGCCCTTCCTTCCAGGGGCGGGGCAAGCAGACGGGCGGGGCGGGCGCGGGAGCAAAGCTCTGAGTCACCGGCCACCAACGCCCGGGAGGGAGGGTGGTGTCGCTTACCGCCTGGACCCTGAGCGCACCACCCCCTGAGCAGAAGAACTGGTCCACCAGCGCCTCGGCGCCCAGCGGGCAAGTGGCCAGATGGTGAATTGGAAAATTTCTGACGTTTCCATCCAATCCCGCGCTTACCTCTCCCCCTTGGCTTTCTCTTAGCCTCGTCCCTCTGCTCTTGTTTCTTTTTCACATCTCTCCTTCTCCACCCCAGAAGAATTTGTTCTTATACTGTTTTATCCTGGTTCTTGATCACACCAGCTTTGCCCTAGTCATTTCCCTCACAGACTCCCCCAAAGAGTTCAGCCTCCCAGCAGGGGTAAACAGCCCAAAGACCTGGACACTCACTGCCCCAAAACGTCTCTCCAGGCCTATATGACCAATTAAGAGCTGTCTGGGGCAGGACAGAAAAAGATTCAGCCCTTAGAAGAGCTATTGGATCTAAAGCTAACCTTATGATTATTTGAAGTTTCTTCTCCATTATGGAAAAGAAGCCATTTTCATTTTGGGTAAAATGGGAGTCCCCTTCAAGACAATTCGGTTTAGCCAAACCCTTGCTTTTAAGAAAGGAGAGAAATGGAATTCTTTTCATACCATACAGTCCTAATTTCAAAATAAACCGTTTATAATAGAGGAGAGAGATGGTCCTCAAGTAAGCACCCAGCTAATACTCTTGTTCATTATCACCCGCCCCCTGCTTTTTTTTTATTTTCTTCAGGTCTGGCCAAGTGAGCAGAGATTTTGCTTTCCTGCCCTTTCTTCATTGCATACATCCCCAATACCAAGAGAAGTACTATATTTAGAGAAGCTTCTGCTTTTAAGGTGATAAATTCAATTACTGTAACAGCTAGTGTTCTTATATTATTTGTAAATAATATATCACACACCTTCCTAAACTCTAAGCAGGGAAGAGTTCTTTTTAGTTGCTAACACCCTCCTGCTACTCAGATTTCAGCTTCTTTTAGAAGACCTATTGATGTCTTTCTGCTGATTGTAATTTACTCTTTGAAGTGGGCTAAATCTGTAACCATCTCTTCAGCCCACTAAATAGTAACCCCAGTCCTACACAGAGCAAATTTCTAGCTACCATGGAGGGATTAGGTTAGTGTGTGCTAATCTAAAGGCTATCCCTCAGCCAGGCCTCAGTCCCCTGCTGGGAAAAAAACAGATTAATCTGTTCCTCCAGTTTTTCCTCCTCCTCCCTTCTCACTCCTAGGGAACCTTCCACAACAGAAGGTTTTAGCGGCTGTTGCTAGGCAAACATGCCAACTTCTCTGTTTAGGTGAGGCAACTTTCAATAGAATCAACCTAGATAATATAATTTCTTTGAACTATTAATAGTTACACCTCAACAGGTAGACCCCCTTCAATGTTCCCTTAAAAAAATATGATTTTTAAGTTAAATTTGTTTTTATTTCATAAACATTTCAGTTAAAAATAAGTTTAAAATGGAGGGGCTTCCCAAAATTCATTTTAATGATATAATTAAACAAAAATTTGGCAGCAAAAGAAGAGCAGCTCTGAAGAAAACACTTAAGTGTTTGCAATAAAAACTAATCTACAAAAAGTCATTTCTATGCTTTGAACTCCCCAGATAAGGTAGACATATAAGATACAGTGAATAATTTATCCCTTGAGACTGAGTCTATTTAGAAGAAAGATAATATGGTTATTCAGTGAAAAAAAAAAAAGATATTCTGGGTTTTATTCCCAAATTAACTCTGTAAAAATTTTAGGTGGTGAATTAAGCTCTTTTTTCCTGATTTTGCTGTTTAAAATTTTTGCTATGTTATTGTTAAATAATAGTGACTTTTTTTAGGGTGTTGAGAGTTAATATGAATGTTAAATAGTTATGTTAAAATTTAAATTATATTTAGCTTCTAAACTCTTAAAATTGTATAATTTGTTTTCATCCAGTGAAATTTGTATTAATACAACAAAATAGTGCCTGAGAAGTACCTTAAGCTAAGCTAACTGATTAAGAATGAATTACTAAAGACAAACAGTTTAAATGTCTCATAGTCATTTGTGCTTAGAAATCACTATTTTGTAGCTTTAACACAATTTAAACAATTTGGTTTTATTTTATATTTTATTATCTAGTTCTAGAAATTTAGACTCTGCCTCGGCCTCCTCCACTGATATACTATGAAAATTAAATGCATCATTTCATGTAAAGGATTTAGAACAGCACATGGCACATAGTAAGTACTCAAATGTTTTTTAAAAATCCATTTTAGGAATATGTCATTATAGTCTTTAGTTTCTTGATCAGTCAAATAAGGATTACAAGTAACCAAATACAGTTTTGCTCTTAGCATGAACCCTAAAAAAAATTAATGCTAATAAGGCCTTATGAATCTTTTAAATGTATTTTCTGATATACCTGTACTATAATGTTCTTCCTTTGATTATTTATTTATTTAGAATAGCCTATGCTTTTTCGTTTATGCTAAGTGATTTTTTAAGTTACCACATGATTTAAAATTGCTCTGGAATGTGTAATTATCAACCTAAAGCATTGGTTGTCGTATAGGACTAGAAAAGACCTAAGATACCAACCCACTTACTGCGACAGCTGAAACAGAGACTAAGAAAAGTTAGATCATGTATCTACACAACTCTTTGTTATAGATAAATGCCATGTTATTGAGGAGGGGGTCAGAGAGTGGGAAGGAGTGGAATAGGAGGAAAAAATTCAAAAATGAATGAGTCATGTGTCCCTGCCTTGAAGAAATGTAACAATCTAGTACAAGGAATACAATGAGAAGTACATGTCAACTACTAGAGTATAAAATAGCTTGGTGATTATTGCATTAAAAAGTTTAAAGTTCTATGAAAGTTAAAAGGAAAAACTAGTAGGAATCTTCATTCTAATATCATAGAACCTACCTTTTAACAGATGTCAATACAATGTATTAGATCTGTACCCAGAGGCATACAAGTACAATCAGCTTTCAATACAGGGCTAATTGGAGGGTATGAGAATAGAGTTTGGATTAACTCTATTAAAGTACAGCTAGGACCTGAGACTTCTCCAGTGTAAATCATTTATGTATGGGGAGGGAATGACATCCTCAAACAGGAACACATGCACAAAATAGGGGGTACTGGAGCTGAGTCATTTGGATTTTCTGAATTGCTTTAGGTAAAGTAAGTGTGGGAGGCCAATTTAGTCCTCTCCTTCCCACCCTCCTCTTTTCCTATACATAGATTCTCCATAATCTTCTTTCTCCCCCAGTCTACACTCCTCTTACCAGTGTTCATTAAGATAAATCTGTAGAGTAAGAAATAAAGATGTCCCAAGGAAATATGAGGAAGTCAATAGTTTCTGACCTACCCTTAATCTTTAGAGTCCAGTCCCAAAACAGGCCCAAGTCAGTAACTGCAAACTAAACCTAAGGGATTGCCTTAGATTCAGGGAAACAATCCAAAGTGATCATGGCAGATGTAGCCCAAGTTAGTTCTGGGATTTCTGGAACTAGGTCCCTGTAGACTTGATTCTAAAAGAGCTAAAGAAAATGTTTCTGAGTCCTGCCTGAAATTCTTTTGAACTGGCCTTCCTTCTATGAATTGAGAATATCTGAATTTTAACCGATCTCCTGAGACATATTCCAGGGTGATAGTAAACAGCACCCCTTTATGAAAGAGACATCAGACAACTTTCAGCAGAGAGGGGCATTCTAGGTATTACTTTAAACAGTGTCATAGGAGAAAGCAGCTCCACTTTTCACTTGGGCAAAACTCACTGGAATATTGTTGGTTTTCATTATTGTATTAGTTTGTTAGGGCTGTTGTAACAAATACCACAGACTGGATAGCTTAAACATCAGAAATTCTCTCAAAATTCTGGAGGCTAGAAGTCCAAAATCAAAGAGTAGGCAGGCTTGGTTTCTTCCAAGGCCTCTCTTTTTGGCTCATCGATGGCCATCTTCTCCCTCTGTCTTCACATGGTCTTCACTGTGTCTGTGTACTAATCTCTTCTTATAGCGAAACCAGGCATGTTGGATTAAGGCCTACCCATATGACCTTATTTTACCTTAATTATCTCCTTAAAGGCCCTATCTCCAAATCCAGTCACATTCCAAGGTACTGGGGGTTAGGACTATAACATATGACTTTGGTGGTGGGAGCGTGTGGGAGGAATGGACACAATTCAGCCCATAACAATAATAGACGCTCATTTTTAGAGTATCATACTTATGAATAAAAGGCACCCTTATGAGGGTACAATTTTAAATCTACCCGATGAAATCTGAAGCTTTTCTTTTTCTGATTACTCCTTGCATCATAAAATATCAATGCTTTTGGGGGTATAGATTAGCAACAATAAGTAGGATACTAGAATTTTTTTAAAAAACGGATTATCAAAACTATCTGAGTCACATCACAATGAGAATTAGCAGAAAACAAGTACCAGAACTTGAACAGACCCAAGATTAGTATGAAAGGATTAAACTTTGTTTATAGGGTTAATTATTTGAAGATCATTTAGAGCTCTGCCTAAATAAGCAATTATAGATACACTGAGGTCAAATACATATTGTAACCAAATAATATCATCTAGCAAAAATGGACGTTCAATATTTCTTAGACATTATTAGATTTGTCATGTCATGAGTAACCAGTTAAGAAAAAGTTGAACATTTGTGTATAAATCATTCAGGAAACCAGAATTTGAAAGTTGTGCTTTAGGCAAGATGGAAAGGAAACTTCCTTTTGCTCTATGCCTTAATTTGTAGAATCTGGACGTGGGGAAGTCTTCAGAGTTCTTAACAATGTTCCAAGGGGTTAGGGATTAAAGATGAGCTCTACAAATTGGAGGCAGGTCACGAACCAGAAAGAAAGATGTTCCTATGGTGCGCTCCTCATTGAAGATGAATACTTAGCTTCATGTTACTCCATGAGTTTATTTCCCTTTTGATACGCTCTAGGTTTGAATAACATCTTATTTGAATGTTCCAGTCTTTTCTCAGCTGTGTTACCTTCTATCAACAGGAGAGTTCTGTAGCCATACTTAGGCCATTCTTTTTTTTTTTTTTTCATTTTTTATGTGGACCATTTTTAAAGTCTTTATTGAATTTGTTACAATATTGCTTCTATTTTATGTTTTGGCTTTTTGGCCACCAGGCATGTGGGATCCTAGCTCCCCAACCAGGGATTGAACCCTCACCCCCTGCATTGGAAGGCGAAGTCTTAACCACTGGACCGCCAGGGAAGTCCCCGGCCAGTCATTCTTATGCAGGTCAGTGTAGCATCAGTAATGGGAAATACCTACAGCTCTCCCAGAGAAAAAGCACATCTCAGGGGATAAGAGTCAGAGTCTCTTTCCACCTGAATATTTTTCTTCTGTTGTCAATCTTGGATAGGTAGAAAAACCTAGTGCAAACTCTTGTTCCACTTACTGGCTGTGTTAGCTTGTACAAGTTAACCTTAGAATACTTCCATTTCCTTTACTATAAAATAAGGATTGTAAAATGTATCTAAGACAGTTTTTATGGAGATAAATGAGAAAATACATATAGAGCGTCTAGGGCAATGCCTGACATCTAGTAGACAATGAATGAAAATTATTAAAATTATACTAGGTACTGTGTATTGCATTAGGCTGATGATTCTCAATTTTGTGTGAACTTTTAAAAGCTGTATATCTCCAGCTCTGACCATAGACATTTTGCTTTTTTTAAGAAATTTATTTATTTATTTATTTTTGGCTGCGTTGGGTCTTCGTTGCTGCGCATGGGCTTTCTCTAGTTGGGGTGAGCAGGGGCTATTCATCGCGGTGGCTTCTCTAGTTGTGGAGCACGGTCTCTAGGCGCGCAGACTTCAGTGCTTGTGGCTCGTGGGCTCTAGAGCGCAGGCTCAGCAGTTGTGGCGCACGGGCTTAGTTGTTCTGCGGCATGTGGGATCTTCCTGAACCAGAGATCGAACCCGTGTCACCTGCATTGGCAGGCGGATTCTTAACCACTGCGCCACCAAGGAAGTCCCACCATAGACCTTTTGACCCCTTTTGGGGTGTTGGTGTGGGACCAGGGATTTTTTTCTTTTTTGGGATTTTACAGAGGATCCCATCCTGTTATATGAGGTGAGAACCACTAAAGTAGATCCATGGTCAGCAAGGTTTTTTGGTAAATGGCCAGATAGTAAATATTTTAGGCTTTACAGTCTTTTCAGTCTGTCACAACTACTCAACTCTGTCATTATAGCACGAGATCAGATATAGACAGTATGTAAACTAACGAGCATGACTGTGTTCCAATACAACTTTATTTACAGGAACAGAGATAAAGAGATGGTGGTGGGCTCGCTTTGGCCCCCACACAGTTGTTTGTCAGACCTGTCTTATGTGAAGAGAGATTTGATTTGCTGTAGCCAGCGAAAGTCTTTTATTATTATAATGTCCAACAGCAGCTTTAAAAACCTTACATGTAATGACCAATGTTTGGTGTTAAAACGCAATTAATTAGACAGAGCTCCTGCCTTTCCGAGGACTTAGTAATCTAAAACAACAACAGCACTGACATAATATTTATAAGTAATCCTGTGTGAGTAATTGTCATGTATACAGATGACTCTACAAGACTAAATGGGAAACTGAGTTCAGAGGTGGACAGGTTTTCCTAATGCTTTTGATTTACAAATATCAGATAAAGTCAAAGGAGAACAAGGGCTCATTCAGGAACCAATGTGAAGAGGAGAGCAATGCCCCAGATTAGATCTTCCTTTTCAGCAAGAAACTATATAAGGGAGCATCTTTTTTTGTTTGTTTTTTTCCACTGTTGTTGAGTCTTTATTTCCATTTTTATTTGAGATATATCACACCACTGAAATTATTCACAGCTAAAAGTTTGCTAAATCTTTCAACATATGTTTCATTTTTAGGATAAATTTGTAGAAGTGGAATTGTTAGATAATAGTTATGCATATATTTGAAGATTTTATAATAGTGCCTAATTGTCCTCCAGAAATCTTGGAATAGTTTTAAGCATAACTTTAATTAATTAATTAATTATAAACAGCTTAATTGAGGTATCATTGGTATATTAAAAAACTGCACATATTTAATGTATACAATTTGATGAGGTTGCACATATGCATACACCCATGAGGCTATCACCACAATCAAGGTAATAGACATACCACCACATATTTCCTTAGGCTCTTTTGTTTTTTTGATTTTTGTTTTTGTGTTGAGGACATTTCATATGAGATCTACCCTTTCAACACATTTTTTTAAAACATCTTTATTGGAGTATAATTGTTTTACAATGGTCTGTTAGTTTCTGCTTTATAACAAAGTGAATCAGTTATACATATACATATGTCCCCATATCTCTTCCCTCTTGTGTCTCCCTCCCTCCCACCCTCCCTATCCCACCCCTCTAGGTGGTCACAAAGCACCGAGCTGATCAGGGAGCATCTTTTAAAGGAGTCCTTTAAGTGGGACCTCATGATTCTCCACATGGCTGAATTTGCCTTCTCTCAATGTAATTTCATCAAAATACATTATTGTCAAATTTATCCTCTGAGGTTAGGGGCTATGATATATTCCCTTTATTTGACCTGGAAAAAAGAAAAAGCTTTCCCTTTCTTGATATGAATAGTAAACTTAGAAAAAAAGTCAATGGATCAATTTGTATGCTTGTGTGTACATGTATATATGGATATGTTTAAATCAAGTTATTGGTGATTTAGTAACCTACTGCCTACAATTGTAGAAATGACACAATAGTAGCTGTCAGATAGAGCAAGATTCTCTTATATCTCCTCATACTCCTGAAAGATAGAGATATATAATGGGTATTTATAATTTTGTGGCTGCTCATCATTTTACCCTCCCCTCCTTACACTGTTTGGGAATTTTCCATTTGGGAATTTTTGTGGGTGGCAGAATCTTTTCTCCCACTACAGGCCAGAAAGTCCATATATTTGCCTTCTGCCCTCCACCCACCACCTCCTCCCACCTCTGCCCCACAGCAATCCTAGGGTGAGGGAAAATGGTCTAAGCTTGGTAGACTGGATGCTCTTACTTGGAACTTTGAATCTGGACTGAGTTACACAGAAGTAAGTAGAATTCATCCCACTCACACCTGTGATACCCAGAATCTGATGGGACAATGGCAGCAATCCCTGGGGTTATGTCCAGCATCTACTGGTCATGGCAGTAGTACCCTTACCAGGCCATTTCAGGATTGACTTTAGCTCTGGTTCTGGCCATCTAGCTTCCCTCAATTCCCTTCCTTACAATCAAAACTATGAGCCACTCAGTGTTCTTCCAGAAAATTCCCTTTCTGCTTAAGTTAGCCACTGAGATAGTTTTACATACAAGAGGAAGGGTACAGAAATCAAGGGTTTGCAGAAATAATGCATTTTCTCATTTCTCATATAGTTGACCTTTACTCAGTTTAATGGAGTTATCCATGTTTTTTCTTTCTTTGGGCCCTGATTTCATGACTCTAGTCATTACAGTCTCAAAACTTAAGAGTACATCTGTATCCATTTCACTTAAACTGAAGTGGAGGTATGTTAAATTACGTTTCCTTCTGTTACTCAGTTCATTGATTATACTCAAATAATAAGCACTCCTCTCAAGCTTTCAATTTGATTTTTTTTTTCTCATTCTGCCAAGAATGTTTAGTGTCTACATTAAAAACTAATGTCTCACAGATTTCTGAAGGGGAAAGCCTCCATATAAATATATCTCTTAGCTAAAAATTATGACAAATGCAAAGTGCTTTTTGTTTTTTCTTGAATTCCTTTTGCTAACAGGCATCTTCCGTATCAAGCATTTCCTCTTTGGTAAAATTACATGGAAAAAGAATTATTTTTAAATTTTTTGCAAAAGTATTTCAACTCCTGTACTTGAAGTGTTCATTTGTGGTTCTTTTCTGCAGAGATTTGTAACCTCGTTTCTGCAGCATCTAATTGAGCATCAAATGTTCTCAACTGATGATATAAAAGTCACAAAACAAAATTAATTTGAATCCACTTTATCACAAGCAATCACAACAAATATTTGATAACCTGTTTTATGCCAGTCACTATGCTATGGTGATACAGCAATGAACAAGACAGGCAGTCTCTTCCTTCGAGGCCTATCTTCCCTAGGAGGGAAGATAAAATACATATAAATAATTAAATAACCACAAGTTGGAAGGCCAAAGGGCATATATAACAATGAGAATTGACCTAGCCTGAGATGAGTAGAGAAGTCCTAGTGACAGTTAGGGAATTCCCTGTTGGTCCAGTGATTAGGACTCTGCCTTTCCACGGCAGGGGGCACGGGTTCATTTTCTGGTCGGGGAACTAAGATCCTTCATAGCCACTTTGAGGCCAAGGGAAAAAACAAAAGTGACAGTTAAGTTGAAAGCTACAGGATGAATAGAATTTAGCTAGGCAAAGAGAGAAAGCAAAATGTTTCTGCCAGAGAAAACAGCATATGAAAGTGCACTGAGGCAAAAGAAGCCTGTGAGAAAGTTTGTAGAATTTTCTTGTTTGACTACGAGAAAGTATAGAGATTCAGAAGCAGTCTAGCAAAGAAGATGCTGCAGAGGTAGGCAGGTAGGCACTGGAGGCCAAAGTAGGAGTTTTTGAACTTTATTTTGATAGATTTGCTAGATAAAATACAGGATGTTGAATTAAATTTATATTTCAGATATATACCTGAAATTTATATTTCAGATAAACAATATTTTAGCATAAGTCCCAAATATTACACTGAACATACTTTACACTAAAAAAATTATCTGTTATTTATATGAAATTTAAATTTAACTGGACATCCTGCTTGCTAAACCTGGCAACTCCATTTTAATAGCAATGTGAGGTCTGAAAGGCAAAGGAGGGAAATGATAAAATTTGCTTGTTGAAAAATTACTAATTATAGAGTGGAACATGTATTTGAGGCAGAGCAAAAGTACATGAGAAGATCTTGATCAGTCCCTCTTTCTTAAACCTTCTCTTCCTTTGCCTTCTTATGTAATCACACCTGGTTTCTCTCCCATCTCTCTACTACTCCATAGTCTCTTTTAGTCGGTCCACCTTTTTTTTTTTTTGCGGTACGCGGGTCTCTCACTGCTGTGGCCTCTCCCCTTGCGGAGCACGGGCTCCGAACACGTGGCCATGGCTCACGGGCCCAGCCGCTCGGCAGCATGTGGGATCTTCCCGGACAGGGGCACGAACCCGCATCTCCTGCATCGGCAGGCAGACTCTCAACCACTGCGCCACCAGGGAAGCCCCGGCCACCTGTTTTATTAGACATTTAAATGTTGGTGTTCTAAGACTGACCACAGAGTTTGCAAGGATATGGAGCAACTAGTTTTTTCATGTGTTGTTAGTACGAGTGTGAAATGCTTTGGAAAAAGGTGTGGAAGTTTCTTATAAAAACAAAACATCTGTGATCTAGCCATCCCACTTGTGGGTATATATTCAAAAGAATTGAAAGCAGGATCTCAAAGAGATATTTGCACACCCATGTTCATTGCAGTCTTTTTACAAAAATTTATTTATCATTGCAGTCTTATTCACATTAGACAAGGGGTAGAAGTAGTCCAATGTTCCTCTACTGATGACTGGGTAAAGAAAGTGTGGTATATACACAGATGGAATATTATTTAGCCTTAAGAAAGAAGGAGGGCTTCCCTGGTAGCACAGTGGTTAAGAATCCGCCTGCCAGTACAGGGGACACGGGTTTGATCCCTGGTCCAGGAAGATCCCATATGCCGCGGAGCAACTAAGCCCGTGCACCACAACTACTGAGCCTGCGCTCTAGAGCCTGCAAGCCACAACTTCTGAGCCTGTGTGCCACAGCTACTGAAGCCCGCGCCTAGAGCCCGTGCTCTGCAACATGAGAAGCCACCGCAATGAGAAGCCCGCGCACCGCAATGAAGAGTAGCCCCCACTCGCCGCAACTAAGAAAGCCGGTGTGCAGCAATGAAGACCCAACGCAGCCAAAAGTAAATTAAAAAAAAAAAAAAAGAAAGAAAGAAGGAAATCCTGTCACATACTGCAACATGGATGGACCTTGAGGATATTATATGAAGTGAAATAAACCAGTCATGAAAAGACAAATACCGTATGGTTCCATGGTATCTAGATTAGGTCAAATTCATGGAAATATAGAGTGGAGCAGTGGTTGCCGGGGAGGGAAGAGGGGAAAGTTGGGAGTTGCTTAACGGGTAGAGTTTCAGTTTTGCAAGATGAAAAAGTTCTAGAGATCTGTTACACAACAACGTGAGTATAGTTAACACCACTGAACTGAACACTTAAAAATGGTTAGGGGGGTAAATTAATTTGTGTTTTCTCTCATAATTTTAAAAATTAATTTAAAAATACTATTATAGAAGGATCCAAAAATCCTGTCCATGCAAGGGAGTTTCTTGACTCCTTGAGTAGCTTTTGCAGACTGTAAATTGGATTTTCTTCGTCATATGACCTCAAAAGAATTCAGACATATTTAATCCAGAAACAAATTTCAATTAGGGGAAGGATTGCAAGTCTATAAACATCATTTTGCTTCTAGATTAGCTGGATATGCAGAAGGAGTTTTCTATATTTACAGATATTTAACACAAATGATCATGGAACAGTACTTGTGTAAACATAATGGGTAGGGGTTCAGATCAGGACAATGCCTGGGATGGATTCTTGTGCTATGATGCTAACATGTAAAATAAAGATTCTATCACAAAAGAACAAAAACGAAACCAAACCAAACCAGAGCAACCATCTATCGACCTTCTGACCTCATGAGCAATTCCACTTCTAGATGTTTACTCAAGAGAAGTGAAAACATACGTCCACAAAGATTTATACAGAAATGCTCATAGCAGCTTCATTCCTGATGGTCTCACACTGGAAATAGCATTTAAGTGTCCATCAATAGAAGAAAAGCTAAACAAACCATGGTGTAGCCATACAATAAAATAAGACTCATCAAGAAAAAGGAACAAACTAATCATACATGCAACAACAGGAATGAATCTCAAAAATAATATGCTGAATAAAAGAAACCTTACATACAATAAAGAGTATATACTGTATGATTCCATTTATATGAAGTTCCAGAAGGCAATCTTTGGTGGAACAATATCAGAACTATGGTTGCTTCTATGGGAGAGGGGATAGAGACTGACTGGAAAGGGACTTGCATGAATTTTCTAGGGTAATCATAATGGCTAAATATTGATAGGAATTTGCATTAAATAGGCAAGTATGCATTTGTTGAAATTCAGCAAATAGTGCATTTAGGGTTGGCACATTTCATTATATGGAAATTTCAACTTAAAAAAGAACCATATCCTTAAAAAACTAAAAATAGAACTACCATATGATCCAGCAATCCCACTACTGGGCATATACCCTGAGAAAACCATAATTCAAAAAGAGTCATGTACCACAATATTCATTGCAGCACTATTTACAATAGCCAGGATATGGAAGCAACCTAAGTGTCCATCAGAAGATGAATGGTTAAAGAGGATGTGGCACATATATACAGTGGAATATTACTCAGCCATAGAAAGAAACGAAATTGAGTTATTTGTAGTGAGGTGGATGGACCTAGAGTCTGTAATACAGAATGAAATAAGTCAGAAAGAGACAGACAAATACTGTATGCTAACACATATGTGTGTAATCCAAAAAAACAAAATGGTTCTGAAGAACCTAGGGGCAGGACAGGAATAAAGACACAGATGTAGAGAATGGACTTGAGGACATGGGGACGGGGAAGGGTAAGCTGGGATGAAGTGAGAGAGTAGCATTGTCATATATACATTACCAAATGTAAAATAGATAGCTAGTGGGGAGCAGCTGCATAGCACAGGGAGATCAGCTCGGTGCTTTGCGACCACCTAGAGGGGTGGAATAAGGAGCGGGGAGGGAGATGCAAGAGAGAGGGGATATGGGGATATAGGTATGCATATAGCTGATTCACTTTGTTATACAGCAGAAACTAACACAACATTGTAAAACAATTATACTCCAATAAAGATGTTTAAAAAAATAAAAAATAAAAAATAACCATAAATAAATTTTGAACTCTAGTTGATGTGCATGCTGAAGTGTTTAGGGGTGAGATGTACGAATATCTACAGCTTACTTTGAAATGCATCAAAAAATAAGATGCCTTGATAGATGGATAGAAGAATAGACAGATAAATAGATATGGGATAAAGCAAATATAGTAAAATGCTAATTGTAGAATCTTGGTGGTGGGTATGTGGATGCTCACAGTGTGACTCCTTATTTAAAAATTTTCATCATAGAGTGTTGTGAGGAAATTATGTTCTTCAAAGCTTAGTTTTAGGCCCCCTGTTCTTCTCTATTCTGTTCTCTCTTCCTGTCCAATCTCATCCACTCCTATGACTTCAAATACCAGCTTGCACATTTGTATCATTATCCCAGATCTATCTGCTACTTGACATCTCACTTAGACATCTAGTAGACATCTCAAACTCAGCATTTCAAAACAGACTTACTTACATTTATCTTCTTCCTGTTCCAAACCTGCAATTCTAGTGTTTCTCACCTCAGTAAATTATGCCACCATCCAGTCATGTGCCCATGCCATAAATCTAGACACCTCCTCAATATTTAGGTCTTCCTTACATCCAAACAATCAATAAATGGTGACAATTATTTGATTATTCCTAAATTTGTGTTAGAATGCATTGAATCCTCTCTACTCCTCACACCAAAGAGGTCCCAGCTGCCATATTTTATCTCGCCTATTACAATTGTCTCCTAACTGGTCTCTCCTGTCTTCAATTCAAGAAGCATGCTGATTCTCTCAAAACATCAACTGATCATGTCATTTCCTGGCACAAAACTCTTCAATGGCTTCTAATCACACTTGGAATAAACATCCATGGCATATGCTATGGGCTGAATTGTGTACCCCCACACCGCCCCAAATTCATATGCTGAAGCTCTAACCTCCCATGGATTGTATTGGAGATAGTGCCTTTAAGGAGGTAATTAGGATTAAGGGTGGACCCCTGATCTGACAGAACTGGTGCCCTAATAAGAAGAGGAAGAGATACCAGAGCTCTCTCCCTACCATGTAGGGACAAGCAAGAAGGCAGCTGTCTGCAAGCCAGTAAGAGAAGTCACACCAGAACCTGCCCATGCTGGAACTTGGATCTTGGACTTGCATCCTCCAGAACTGGGAGAAAATAAGTTTCTCGTGGGCTTCCTTGGTGGCGCAGTGGTTGAGAGTCCGCCTGCCGATGCAGGGGACAAGGGTTCGTGCCCTGGTCCGGGAAGATCCCACATGCCGCGGAGCGGCTGGGCCCGTGAGCAATGGCTGCTGAGCCTGTGCGTCCGGAGCCTGTGCTCCGCAACGGGAGAGGCCACAACAGTGAGAGGCCCGCATACCGCAAAAAAAAAAAAAAAAAGTTTCTCTTGCTTAAGCCACCCAGGCTTTTGTGGCATCCAGAGCTGACGAATACAGAGTAGAAGGCCATGTGTGCTCTGGCCCCAGCCAATTTCTCCAGCTCATGTCTCACTCTTTTCCCCTTTGATCTCTACTACAGCTTCTCTTGCTTTATTTCATCTCCAAAACATGGCATGCTCCCTCTTGTCTCAGAGCCTTCATACCTGCTATTCCTTCTGCCTGGAAATTCTTCCCCTCACTCTTCATCTGGCTAATTCCTGTTCATCCTTTAGTTTCTAATGTCTCTTGTTCAGAGTGGCCTTCCCTCATTTCTCAGTCTAAATTGAGTGGCTCTCTCAAAGTATCCTCTAATTTTTCTTGATAAGAAAAGTTTGTAACTATATAGCTTATTGTGCAATTATAGGTTTAATATTTTCCTTCCCTTAGAATTTAAGTTTAGTACATGTAGCAACTGTGTGTCTTATTCATTGTTGTATTGTAGGGGACAAAAAGTGTCTCTATATTAGGGCCTTGGGAAATATTTGTTGAATGAATAAATAATTAAATAATGATTGCAGACACATATTCCTTAAGTTAGGTAAGTGTTCTTTTTACATTATGAATATTAAAAAGCAGGTTATGAAACCATGTATATTATATGATTCTTTTTTTTTTTTTTTTTTTTTTTTGCGGTACGCGGGCCTCTCACTGTTGTGGCCTCTCCCATTGCGGATCACAGACTCTGGATGCGCAGGCTCAGCAGCCATGGCTCATGGGCCTAGCTGTTCCGCAGCATGTGGGATCTTCCCAGACCGGGCACGAACCCATGTCCCCTGTGTCGGCAGGCGGGCTCTGAACCACTGCGCCACCAGGGAAGCCCTAATATGATTCTTTTTAATCATATAAACAGAGAACAATACTATTAGTGACTTAGACCCTCCTGCT
>NW_006799328.1:377691-395095 GCF_000442215.2 Lipotes vexillifer
GAAAGCAACAAAAAATGTTGGTTAAAATATTTTCTTAAAAATGATCTTGTATATATATGTGAGCTGGCAAGAAAGTGAAGAATATTCAGACCAAGTTCTGAATAAAGTCAGGAGCTCTGAGCTTTACAAGAAACTCTGAGAGTTTTCTCCTTGAGAACATTTGCTGAATTTTCCTCTCTTGGTAAACTCAGTTTCCATGGCCCAGAAGGACTAGGGGCACAAAAGACAAAGCAAGAGTCAAAATATAAAGTCTAACATGAGAGTTTTCCCTCCTAAAGCCAGGATCCAGAGGGCTGTACCCTCAGTATTAGGATGAACTATAAATGAATGCTTCTTCCCTCCTTGGGACTGCAAAAAATTACCTATTTTAAACTTTGGTGATGAATGGAGGGGAAAAATTTTCCTCTGAAAATTCATTACCACCAGCCAACCCTTTTGCAGGTTTATAGTTTGAATTCTCACTTCTTGAGTAAGCCAAAAATATCTCAAGCCAATCATTTCATTTAAAGTGGCTCTTGACTAGTTTGCTCCAGACACCTGACAGAAGTAAAGGCAATTTTTTTTCTGGAGGAATCTACCTGCATCCCAGGCCTCAAGAATTTCATTGAGAGTTCAAATAAAAAAGTATAATTCACAGTAAAAACAAGAAAAATAATAATAATGTCAATAAGCAATAATCACCCAAGATAATAAGGCATCATGAACAGAAATGGCAGAGTCAGATCCATGGAATTTTCAGTTGCTGAATTATTCAACACAGAAAATCAGTAAGTAATTTTAATGTTTCTAGGGAGAAATAAAACTTTAAAGCATGAATCAAGAGTAGGCAGATTCAAAAAAGAATCAAACATCTATTTCTGATACTGATGGACTAGGGAGCTCAAATCAACCCTCTTTTGAGAACTAGAAAAGGTGGTCAAAATATTTTTGAAATCTTGAAGACATGAGAGCACTTACAAGATGGTGAAGAATTACAACAGCCATATGTAATAAATTTGAAAATCTAAATTAAATACAAAAATATCTAAAACTATAAAATTTCAAAATTGACATGAGAACTTGAATAAACATTAAGTTTAAAGAAATTAAAATGGTAGTTAAGACCTCCCCCCCCCAACAAAAATAAAAACAAAACGGGTCAAAATGTTCTTATGGGTGAGTTTACTAAACATTTGAGGAGCAACTAATTCTTGCTTCGTAGAAGTTTTTTCCAGAAACCGAGAAAGAACAAAAGATTCCCAGCTCATTTTAAAAGAAAGCTATAGTCTTGATTTCAAAACACAATAAAGACAATACAATAAAAGAACATTGTAGGTCAACTTACGATATAGATGCAAGATTGAGCTAGAGCTGTGTTCACATGAATGACTCACAATGTCGAGTGAAAGGGGCAAGTCTTAGAAGAATGTAATCACTATGATTCCACTTAAAGTTCAAAAACATTCAAAACTAAATAATATGCTATTTAAGGATATATACACAAGTGATTAAGAATATAAAGAAAACAGGAACTATTAATACATTAATTAAAATTGAGGACAGTGTTCACTTTGGTAGTAATAAGGGAGTTCCTGGGTGGAAATATTCTGCTTCTTGCCCTGGGTAGTGAATACACACATGTCATTGTATCATTATTCTTTAACTGTACAATTTCGTTCATTATTTTATGTACATTATATATTACACAATTTTTAAAATTTGAAAAATTTAAAAGTCATAGAAACATCAGAATAGAGAACCGAAAGCACTGTCTTCTCCTCTCAGGGAATTTGCTAATAAAACAAAAGGAGGTTTAACTTAAAATAAATAAATAAATAAATACACCCTATGATATTTTGAACTTGACATTCCAGATAATGACAAAGAAATTAGTGTGAGTACTTTTCCAAAATTTGGTTAAATCACCAAAACACTATTAGACTATCTACTAACTTCCTATCCATCACAATGGATGAATCACTTGTTCACAATCACAGTCACATAATTCCCCTGAAATTGCTTGCTTGGTCTACTCAAATATATTTGCATTTTCAAAGATACAGTCCCTTAGCTACATATGCTTTGTACTTTTTTTTTAATTAATTAATTTATTAATTTATTTATTTTTGGCTGTGTTGGGTCTTTGTTGCTCTGCGCGGGCTTCTCGTTGTGGCTTCTCTTGTTGCAAAGCACGGGCTCTAGGTGCACAGGCTTCAGTAGTTGTGGCACGTGGGGTCAGCAGTTGTGGTTCACGGGCTCTAGAGCTCAGGATCAATAGTTGTGGCGCATGGGCTTAGTTGCTCCTCGGCATGTGGGATCTTCCCGGGCCGGGGCTTGAACCCGTGTCCCTTGCATTGGCAGGCAGATTCTTAACCACTGCACCACCAGGGAAGCCCCTGTACTTTTTCTTTTTCTTTTTTTTTTTTTTTGCGATATGTGGGCCTCTCACTGTCGTGGCCTCTCCCGTTGCCGGACGCGCAAGCTCAGCGGCCACGGCTCACAGGCCCAGCCGCTACGCGGCTCACGGGCCCAGCCGCTACGCGGCACGTGGGATCCTCCCAGACCGGGGCACGAACCCGTATCCCCTGCATCGGCAGGCGGACTCTCAACCACTGCGCCACCAGGGAGGCCCCCCTGTACTTTTTCTTAAATGGTTAATATTGTGGTATGACTGTTACCATGTACATAGGCAAGCATTTTATATGTGTAAAGCACCTCATAATTTTTTTTTTTTTTGATGAGATGCAGAAACCTCCATGGCATTTTTCCAATTTAGACTCTTTAACCGCAGGTAACCTTGATATTGATAAAGTTACTCAGAGGCCCAGTGATGCCTATATTTTTAATCAGCTTAAAAACCTCTAAGACATGCTATTGGAGATGCAAAAATTAAACATATCCTAGTGGCAGGGACAACCACTATCACCATCACCACCACTACCACCATCACTATCATCATTGTAACAATAAAGCATTCCCCATGTCTAGATGTTGTGCTGAAAGTTTTATGTTCATTATGTTGAATCTTTATAATCCTGGAAATGGGTATTGTTATCACCATTTTACAGAATGAGACACAGGTTTGGAAGGGTTAAGTAACTCAACCCAAATAAAAGAGAATAAATAGCAGAGCTAAGATTCAAAGCCAGTTCTGCTCATTCCAACGTACTAGGTCTACACTGTAACAGTGTTGACTCTCTTGGCCATCCCCAAGTAAACTGAAGATTTGACTCAGTTAATGATAAGATACAGAGCTGGTCCTGAACCTCTCTGCCCTCAGATCCATTTCTTGCCCTTCTCTGATTTTCTCTGTATCGCAGGGAAGACTTACTTTCCTTTGTCAGCTGGATTCCTGGTATGTTTGCCTAAAGGGAGGAGTTTGGAGAGCAGGAAGGAAAAGAAGCCAGGTTATTTCTCATCAAACCCCCTTCTAACTGCTTCAGGTGGCATCTTAGGCATCAGCCATTTCTTTCATGGTTCCAGCTGCTTTCTGGGCAGGCTTCCACCGGGTAACCCCTAGTCCTTGGGCTCCTTTAACACTCCTTTCTCCCTTTGACCCTTTAGCCTAGTGACATCCTACTGTGGCTAATCTAAAGAGCCTTGGGTACATAAATGAGTGTGTTTGTTCTTCTTGGCTCTATCACCCACGGCCACCACTAACTGGACCAGAGGAGTGCCTCTGACCCAAGAACAGCCAACTATTGGCTGGCTGGCTTCCTATGAGAGAACCTGGAGCAGAGAGTTTTGCCATTAGGTCCTTAGCAACAATCTATCTGTTGTTTGATTTATAGACTTAGGGGGTCAGTTAGTTGGTAGGATTAAAGGCAGAAAGTCACCAGGAAAGAAAAAGAGACAGAGAGAAAAGACATCATGTCAACTGCAGAGCACTCAGGAGAGATTAGCAAGCTCTTGCTTTATCTGTGCCAGACCCTGAAGAAACTTCCAGTTTAGAAACCACATTACAGTCTCTGTCCACTTCAGCTATACTCAGGTTCCCATTACTCTTGTGTGACCCCATGACTGTGCCACTTTCCACTTCCCTGGTTGGCTGAAACTAGTGGCTGAGATTTCTGCTTTATTTTGTTTTTAAAAATTTCCCCAGGTATCCTTTCAATAAACCATTTACTACCTGGCATAATCTGAGTGTGTTTATATTTTTTGCAACCAATGTAACAACCTAAAACAGTTTTTAAAGCATTTTCATATTTCTTCCATGTTATTGACACTTCAGCTCTATGAGGTAGGCAGGCTAGAGATTTTAATTATCATTTTAAAAATTCAAGCTTCAGATTATCTAAATAACTTGCCCAAGGTCACTGGGCTAAGTCATAGAGCCAAGACTAGCAATCAGGTGTTTTGATTTTTGTGTCAGGTACTAAAAGCCTACTTTTCTCTAATTTCCTGTAAACACACAAGTACACACACATCACCAGTGATTTATTTAGCAGGAAAACATATATTCAGACTTACTAGGTATGATGAGATGCTCACTACTGGGTATCCAAGTGTCCTTTGACTTATTAGGTAATTTATATCTCCGGGCATCTTTATGATAATGTAATGTCTCTCCTGTTTTACAGAAGAAAAGGCCAAGTTGAGTCATAATAGGCAGATATTCCACAGTTGAAAACCAGACAAGCCCATTCATTCATTCAGAAACATTTACTGGGAATCCACTCCATGGTGAAAACTTGCTAAGTGCTGGGGTACAGAGATGAATAAAACATCATCCCTTGTAGGAATTTTCAACCCAAAGCAGGAGAGATATAAGTAGCAAGTAAAATAACAATACAGCACAAGAGGGGCAACGGATACATACCAGATGAAGGTTTGGTGAACTCTATGTGTGTAGGTGACAGGGAAGCCTCTCTGGAGGAAATAACATTGACCTGAATTTAAAAAGTTGAATAGGATTATCAATATTTAATGGTAAAAAGGAAAAGGATGTTATGAAGAGATTGAAAAGAACAGCCAGCATGGAAGAAGAGAATGAGGAGAGGTGGTGGCCCAAACACCAAGGAAGAGGATGCCAAGGAAGACTAGAGAAGCGGGTTCAAAAAACAGAAGTATTTATCAAGCAACATATCTGCTAAGACGTGCTCAATGGACCTGGTGAGCAGGAAGCTCTTGGCACCCTTTTCCAGGGCTGTTTCATAAGGAAGAGGGTATGGCAATTAAGCCAAAATGCAGTGGGTTTCAGAGTAAAAGGGAGGTAAAATAGTAGAGGTATCAAGTGTTTCAAGAATCCCAGAAATGAATGAAAATTGTGCCAGACTTCTCTAAAATTGGAAAAGGGTTAGAGAACATAAAATGGCATGAGGAATGAATGGAATATGGGAGAAGAATATCTAAGGAACTTATCTATTTGGAAAATCATTGATAACTAATTTTCTGGCATGCTTTCCACTTAGTAGCTATAGAAGTATAATTGGCCTATGTGTCCTTCCCTCTTCCCCATTCTCAAATTAGTATACATGTATCATATGGGCCACTTCCTAACTTCTTCTTAGGGTACACTACAGAGAGTTTAATTCCTACCAACATCTATGATCAGTGGCCATTTGACACACCATGAGACACAGAAAGCATGAACTCGGGATTCATACTACCTTGATCTGAATCCTATCTCCACTTTCTGTCTATGTGGTCTTGTGCAAATTACTTAATCTCTTTGTTTCTCACTTTCCTTATCTGTAAGGTAAGGATAATAATAAAACCACTTCATAGCATAGTTGGGAGGTTTAAATGAGTTACAACATACGAAATGCTTAGAACAGTGCTTAGAACATACAAAGCAGTATACATTGTAGCTGTTTAGTAGTGGTAGTATTTGTGGGAACAATAAAACAGAATGTTTGAAATTGAAATTATGCTGGAAAATCTAGGATTTTTGTGTGCACGTGTGGCTGGTAGAAGTCCAAATCAAACTAGTTTCACTAAATGGTTAACTTTATTGGCTCATGTAACTGTGTTGGATTATTTAGGCAGGGAGAGATTTGTTCTCTCTGCATCTCTTGGGACTGTTACTTTTTGTCTCGTGGCATCATTCTCTTCTGTAGCAGAAAGGGGAGGGAGGATGTGGTTAGTAGTCCAGGGCTACATTCTGATAGTCCATAATGCAAAAGCAAGAGAGGCTCCCCGCTCTCAATCCCATTCTCAGCACAGTATGCAGGAAAGTCCAGGAGAGGAAGGGTATGGCCCAACCTGCGGCATGTACCCACCCCTGTGGTTGGGAAAATGGGGACCTTGATTAATAACTCCAAGACCACATGGAACCAGAAGAAGGGGGCTAGGCAGATAAATCTATGTTATAATATTCAATATCTTTAAAAATCACATGCTGGGAATTCCCTGCAGTCCAGTGGTTAGGACTCCGCACTTCCACTGCAGGGGGCACAGGTTTGATCCCTGGTTGGGAAACTAAGATCCCACATGCCATATGGCGTGGCCAAAAATATAGAAATTAATTTTTAAAAAAGTAAAATAAAATTACATGCTCACCATACTTTGAATTTTTTTTTTTTGTGGTACACGGGCCTCTCACTGTTGTGGCCTCTCCCGTTGCGGAGCACAGGCTCTGGACGCGCAGGCTCAACGGCCATGGCTCATGGGCCCAGCCGCTCCGCGGCATGTGGGATCCTCCTGGACCAGGGCACGAACCCGTGTCCTCTGCATCGGCAGGTGGACTCTCAACCACTGCGCCACCAGGGAAACCATCAAATTCTTATAAGAGACTTATAAATCGGTATTATTATTATTATCTCCATTTTACAAATAAGGAAATGGAAGAAAGAGAAAGATTAAGTTGCTTGCACAAAGGTCACTCATCAAAAAGCGGTAGATCTGGGAACTGAGCCCTGACAGTCCAACCCAAAATCTGGACTCTTAGGCTGTTCTGCCAAAGACTAGGAGGAAAAAAACCCACCCAATATAGTTGGATAAGAGAAAACATCTTTTCAAGTATGCTTAGTGGAGATTTTGAAATCAAAGCAAGAGATCAATTTGGTTTTGAACCTTCATAAGATGCTGAAGACCCAGAAATGTTTGTTGGAGTTTGGAGTGAATTTTCAAAAATTCTGTCAGTGTTCTAAATCATCCAAAAAATATATCAGGTACAATGTATTTCAATCTCCTAAGAGAACGTCCTCGAAAAAGCATATCTTGCACATTCTTGGTTATTAACTAAGAGCTTATTTGTATTACAAACAACTTTAGCTACTGAAGGATTGACGACTGTCTCTCTGCAGAGCTGAGAGCAAGCATCAAGCCGACCTTTAGTTAAGTCAGAAGCTCTGGTTCATAAGGAGATCTTGAGATCCAGTAACACGTCTGAACACCTTTCTTCCCTCAGGTTTATGGGATTCCTCCTATATTCCTTTCTTCTTCACAGTTGCCACTACCCCATCTATTTTTCTCCTTACAAAGCTATCTGAGAAGCTACCTCTTCAGCTTTCTTTAACCATGCTTAATGACCTCAGGAAATAAAGCCCAGAAGCCCTTTTTGTTTTCACAGAATGACTGTTAATTGCTATGTGGAAACAACTTTGTGGCCCAAAGAAACTGACAAAAATGGAGAAGTAAGAAATATTTACAAAATCTTGACAAATTCTTTAAATTATTCCTCATATTTTACCAAAATGAGTCAGGAGACTGGGACTAAACTAATTTTATCATAGTCCTACCTAGAACTTGCTTTTTTCATAATTATTATTTATTGAGCAATTAGATGCTGGGCACTGTTTGAAGTATTTTATGTATGTTAGCGTCTCATGACATCCTTGTGAGGTAGATGCAGTTAGCATCTTACTTCGTATGAAGAAACAGGCACATAAGCCTTGGCTATTTGCTCAGGGTGATTTAGTACATAATAGGGTCATGTTTCAAACTGAGGCCACTGCAATATATGGCTACTCTGGTGTAACCAAAATTGGGACAGGTGATTTGACAAGCAGAAGTGTGTAACAGTGTGGGGACCGAGTGGAAGTATGGCTTAGGAGCTAGCTGGTCTGGCAGGCCTTCCTTGGTAGAGTACCTGGTGGATCATCAATGCCCAGTGACTATTTTTCAGCCCTTTTCATAAACTGGAATTTCTCAATTTCCCAAAGATGATGAGTGTCTTGATGACAATTCACACTGACCAAACTCGTAGGACACTAACGTAACAGCCATAATGTCAAGTGATATATTCCTTTCCAGTGACTGGAAACTCTGACCCTCTGTCTGGGAGTCCCTCTTCTGGTATCACGGAACCTGGAAAACCAGAAAGTTTATTAGTGAGAGTAGAATTGTAGCGAGGGAAGTAAAAAAAATTTCCTCTAGGCTCTGGACATGGCTAGTGAAATACTCCTTCCCCCATGCCAGAGGACACAAGCTGATGGCTCTTGTTGCCAGATCTGATGTCCTCCACGGGTCAGGGGCTGGATGAACATGTCTTGGTAGCTCTCTGGATATTAGAAAAGAAAAATCTTCCTCACGATCATGCAACAGAGATGGAATGGCAACCGTGGAATTATCATTCAGCTCTGACTCCAAAGCCAGTGTTTTTCACAGCACCCGCCACCCCCCCACCCCCGCCAATCCTGTTTTGAAAGGGAGACAACAATAGACCACAGTTAGGATCAGCCAATCAGACAAATGTTTACTCAGTTCCTCTGAAGTGCCTCACTCTGTGACCTGCAAAAGTATATCAAGAACAGTCTTTGAAATTGGCAAATTTAAGAGGCAGGTTTACTTAAGTGTGAAATTAAATTGAATGGAATTGCTAAAAATAAAACCAAAAAACAGTCTTTGCCCTCAAGGAGGTTACAGTCTCATCCTGTAGTTAAGAGCAACAAACATGGAAGTCTGTGGCACAAACTCTAGATGCCTAGATGTCAAAATGGTCAGAAAAGGGCTTCCCTTGTGGCACAGGGGTTAAGAATCCACCTGCCAATGCAGGGGACACGGGTTCGATCCCTGGTCTGGGAAGACCCTACATGCCACGGAGCAGCTAAGCCCGTGCACCACAACTACTGAGCCTTCACTCTAGATCCCACGAGCCACAACTACTGAGCCCACGTGCCACAACTACTGAAGCCCGAGCGCCTAGAGCCTGTGCTCTGCAAAGAGAAGCCACCGCAATGAGAAGCCCGTGCACCACAATGAAGAGTAGCCCCCGTTCGCCATAACTAGAGAAAGCCTGCGCACAGCAACGAAGACCCAATGCAGCCAAAAATAAATAAATAAATTCATATTTTAAAAAAAGATCAGAAAAGAGAAAGTATTATTGAGAGCTGGCATGGTTAGGGAAGGCTTTAAAATTGACCAGAAACTTTGAGAATGGTTTTAGTTTAGCTTGGTGGAGGGGAAGGATAGTACATCTCAGTGGTTTAAAGATTATGAAGGAGGGAATAACTTCCAAGAAGAACAATGTAGCTGAATAGAGAGTTATGCAGGGTAGGTAGAGTGGGGCCTGATAATAACAGGCCTTCAAAGGCACAAAAGGAGTTTGGATAGGATGAGTTTGGCACACAGGGTGAGAGTGTTCAGGAATGTCAGCCAGGTGGCTACTGTGGCATCCAGATCTGAGCTGCTGCGGGATCCAACTGGGGTGAGGCAGGTGGGAATGGGACAGGAGGAACTGATATTTGGAAGGCAATATTATTTGGCCTTCATTATCAAGAGGAGGGAAATAAAGGGCAGGTTCAAAATAACTCTCAGGCGTCTCCTGTGTTCACTGATGTTTATGCTTAGCCAGTTTTCCCTCCCTCCTCCTTTTTCTTTGAACTGTCTTCCATCAACTACATGTAAAACTATGCAGAGTAAAATAAGATCAAATATTTCTGGTAAACTCTTTTGGGGCCAGTTTATAGTTGTTTTATCTCAATGAGAAAAGAATCTTGAGAATCAAGAATCTTCATTATTATTTTTAGTCTACCTTCTTTGAACATTGAGTATGTACTTTTTTCTTTTCTTTTCTTTCTTTTTTTCTTTCTTTTGATATTTAGGTATCCTTAGTCTGTATTTCCTTAGTCTACAACAGAATTGTGTCTGCTTTGTCAGTTACATGTTCACCTGAAAACCTCCTCAGTTTCATTGTGTTCTTCTGCAAACACTAATAAAAATAACCTGAAGTTAATATTCCACCTTACATTCAGAAAGATCCCACTATTCTTTACAATGTGTACTGATATTACTTTATGTAGACACAGTGCACTTCCTTAGTGCCTTTCATCTGAGGATCATACAGCACACAGCAAACATTAACTAATTCTAACAGCAACCTTGTGAACTGTAATTCTTATGTGTGTATAGTAGATCAATCACCTGAAGGATCAGCAGGACACAGGCTTTGTGGGGAAGACCAGGCCTGGCACAACTTAATGTATAAACAGCCCAGTCAAATCGTTCAGAGCAAGAAAGGCAGCATCATTTTTTATTTAACTAAAACCACTAATGGAGTTTCAGTGAGAGACTAATTATCCAGGTAAGGACTTGTCTAGGTTTCCACAAGCAACACTTGGGCTTTTGCAACAAACAGTGCCAAAAAAAAAAAAAAAGGGAGTGTTAGAGTCTATTAATAGCTACACCCTCAGTGTTACTGTCCCTCCGGGGACCAGTGCTCAGCAACAAAGCAGCCGAGTCTACTCATTAACTGAAGCTTTGATTTAGTATCAAGGCAGAGAAAGTGTGCCACAGGCTGACTCATCAACACAGTTTCCTACTGAGATTTCCCTGGAGGGTCTCTCCTTCAGGTGTGTAAAAGACCAAGGCCTATTTTGCTGAAGAGGATGAAAGCTTCATTATTGTTATGTGGGCTGCTCTTTATATTAAAAATAAAAACAAAAATAGGAATCTATAATGGAAAAAATTGCAAAGAAAATGGACTCTTGCCTTTCTAAGTTGACTCACTGAACGATCAAGGCTAGATACCAGCAAATGCTTTCCATTTTGGGGAGCCCACCTTTATTTTAGCTTTTTAGTACAGAAAATTTCAAATACAAACAAAAGTAGATAGAATGTTATAATCGAGACTCTAGGTACCCATCACTTAACTAGCAATTTTCACGCACTTTGTTTTACCAACTATAGTCAAAGGATCTACTAAAGCTCAATTCAAAAGACATGTCACTAACGTTGGAAGGGGAAGGTGGTAAACATTCTGATTTGGTGGGAGGGTGGGAAGAGAAACCCATAAGAATTGTTAAAGTTTAACACCAAAGTTAAGGCAAGGGAATTAGTCAAGTCTACCTGGCATTTGCTCCTTTTGAAAGAACCCTAGATTTCGTAACATAACCAAATGAATAAATTTATCATTTGTTCAGCAATACAATAATTAGCCATAATTGCATAATAAAGCGTAATTTAACCTTCCTGCGGACATAATGCTAAGTTAAATCAGAAGCCATGCAAAATAAGTCACCATCAATGCATGTTCTAAATCCATTATAAGCTCATGCCATTCAAGGGCAGTGCATTAAACCTTGAATTTTACTGGCTCAGTCATCCTTACCTTTTGTAGCAAATTGATTGTCAAGGGGCCAAAAGAGCAAGTGGGAGTTTGTTTGTCATATTTTTTGTAATTAAGGACCAGTGATCATTTTGTGTTCAGCTTCTATTGTTCAGTACTTTCCTTTAAAAAATATTTTATGAGAAAACTGTTTTATTTTAACCTTTCTAATCAATTTTACTTCATTAAAATTTTAATCAAAGTATTTATGTACATAATTTTTAAAAAATCAAATTGCACCAAATAAGTTATAAAGACAAACAGTAGTTTCTTGCCCACCCCTTCATATTACTTCCTAATGATTGCCTCAGAAACTATTCCTTTTTTTTTTTTTTTTTTTTTTTTTGGCCACGCTGCTTGGCTTGTGAAATCTTAGTTCAGGGATTGAACCCGGGCCCTCATCAGTGAAAGCATGGAGTCTTAACTACTGGACCACCAGGGAATTCCCAGAAATTATTACTTAAAAAAAAAAAATCATACTAACTGTTTCTTTGTGTGTGTATAAACATATCTCTATATTCCTAGATGTGGAAGCCTCTGTCTTGTTTCAATCTGTACTGATTGCTCTCTGGGCCTGCTTCTTCCATGTTGCATTGCAATGTTTCCCGGATTCCATGTCTTTCTCTGTCTTGATCTATATCTCTCTTTTGTTGGAGTGCATCTTTAGAAAAATCCAGAGAAGGATGGACAGAAAATAAATTTTCTGAAACCCACTCCCAAAAAACCCCCCAAAACAACAACAACAGAAAAAGCTTGGGAATTCCCTGATGGCCCAGTGGTTAGGGCTCTGCGCTTTCACCGCAGGGCGCAAGGGTGATCCCTGGTTGGGGAACTAAGATCCTGCTGGGTCCTTGAAGCAATGAAAATATCTTACAGCTTGAATGGTACTTTTTCCTCAGAATTCTGAAAGCATTGCTTCATTATCTTCTAACATTCTTATTGATAACAGAATTCCGAAGCCATTCTCTTTCTTGCTCCTTTGCATATGACCTGTTTTTCCTCTCTGGAAGCTTTTATAATCTTTATCTCTGGTATTTAAAAATTTCACAATGTCAGACTTTTGTGTGAGTGTTTCTTCAGCCACTGCTCAGAGTATCTGGGCTTTTTCAATTCATAGACTCCTGTCATTTGGGTCTGGGGAATTTTCTAGTATTATTTCTTTGATAATTTACTCATCTCTATTTTGTCTTTTTGCAGAAATTTTATACTTGGTTTTTGGCCTTGCTGGTTTCATCCTCTATATCTCTTTTATTTTCTCTTTTCTATCCTTCTCTGCTTTCTGGGAGATTAATTAACTTTCTCTTCCAGCCCTCCTAATCACTTTGTTATTTTGGCTATTATATTTTTAATTTCTAAGATAGCTTTTACATTTCCTGTTTATTTTTTATAGAAGTCCATTTGGGTTTTTTAATTGGTTGTCATATAATCTCTTACTTCCTTGAAGGTTTTAGAGTTTTAAAAAGAGTTTTCTTCTTCTTATGTTGGCTCTGGGCCCCTTTGTTCTATTTACTTAGTTTAGGATGATTAGGCAGGAGCCAGCCGTTTCACTGGAGGGTTAGAGAATGTATTTTTTTTCTGGAGCTATTCAGTTTCTGCTCTGCAGAATCATTTAGCTGCTACTTCATCTGATTTCAGTTTTCAAAAACTGTTGACGTCTTTTATCTGCTGCTGTTTCTTCTCTCATTGTCTTAATTTTAGGGAGTTCTTAGGCAGGAGAAGAGAAATTCATGATCAATCTGTCATCTCAACTAGAATCTATTGGAGAAGTGTAAAAGCTCCCAGAAAGACAACTTTTGGATTACTCTTGCTTGTTGTCATTAACGGAGGTAGCAAGATTTATAGAAGTAGGCTTTAAATCTCACTTTTAAGCTTTCTGTCTGAACCTATTAGCTTAGCTGAGCAGAGCATGGTAAAATAATGCCAAGGTCATGAGTTTGATCTCCATGAAGGTCAATAGCCTTACTTAATTTCGCGGGCTCCATCTTCTCCCTCAACTCACAGAGAAAGTCAAGAATGTTGTTTTATGGGAAAGAAATCCAAAAAAGAGGGGAATACATGTACACATATAGCTGATTCACTTTGCTGTACAGTAGAAACTAACACAACATTGTAAAGCAACTATACTCCAATAAAAGTTAATTTAAAAAAAAAAAGAATGTTGGTTTGGGTAGCTATAAAATAGGTAAGAAATAATACAACTTTCATTTTACTGCTGTTGTTAAGATTCTGTGTCCTATGCTGCTACAAGAACTTAAAGGGAACAAAAGTTTTCTGCTGGTGGAAAATCAAATATGCCTTAGATTGTCTCCCCAGAAGCAGACTCTTAGAGGGTGATTTGTGGAGAAAGTTTTATTGAGGAGTAATCTAGGGACAACACCTGTAAAGAGTGAGGGCAATGGGAAAAATTGATCTTTGATGCAGTCACAACAGAGGCCTCAGCTGATCCCACAAGAAGTTTTGGATCTGGAGTCCCTTTAGAGATGTTCTACCTTGAGACAAGAGATCAGACATTTATAAACTCATGTTGACCAGTTGCTGGATGAGAACTATCCTTAGGAAAGAAGCATAAACTCCTGGGGAAGAGGCTCTCATTAGCTGATGGCGATTTCCAGAGTGTTTTGAAGTTTTGGTCACCAGTCAGTTGGGGTTGCAGACCATAGTATCGCCTATACTATATAAAGTACTGACCTCTTGAAAGTTTAAGAGCTAAAATATTTGTTCTTCCTTTCACTTCTCCTAGATTCTTATGGGGAGAAGAAAATGAGTGGTTAAATGACAGAAGTACAACTATATTTGGAGTGAGAAGGAACAAAGGATCTGTTCAGTCCGTAAACTAGATAATTGGCCTTCAAGAAACAAAATGAATGGAATAAACTCTCCAGGGGCTTGAGAATTTTTATTCCACATTCTTTCTTTCATTTGTGCATTTTGAGTATATTTACTTTGGTCAACAATCAGTCTTAGGTTTTATTTAGTTTTATTTTTTTGGCCATGCCCCGCAGCTCACAGGATCTTAGTTCCCCAACCAGGGATCAAACCTGTGTCCCCTGCAGTGGAAGCATGGAGTCCTAACCACTGGACAGCCAGGGAATTCCCCATTCTTAGGTTTTAAACATGAAGCCAAAGTTGTTATGTTTATGGTGTTAAATTTGGGATAAGTTCAAAGACAATACCTTCAGGAGAAAGAAAACTCAATGTATTTCAACTTCAGTTAACAGAGCACAGAAAAATAATAGTCAAAAATTCTCACTAATTTTTCACTGTTTATTTATGGAGAAAGCATAAACTAGTGACTCATTACTAAAATAGATGTCTTTAAGCATATATACAAAAAACGTTTTATTAGTACATTATTTTAATGTTCATAGCAGTGATATATAATACTGCCTATAGGGACTTCCCTGGTGGCGCAGTAGTTAAGAATCTGCCTACCACAAGAATATACAATGGAGAAAAGACAGCCTCTTCAATAAGTGGTGCTGGGAAAACTGGACAGCTACATGTAAAAGAATGAAATTAGAACACTCCCTAACACCATACACAAAAATAAACTCCAAATGGATTAAAGACCTAAATGTAAGGCCAGCTTTTGACCCACCTCCTAGAGAAATGGAAATACAAACAAAAATAAACAAATGGGACCTAATGAAACTTCAAAGCTTTTGCATAGCAAAGGAAACCATAAACAAGACAAAAAGACAACCCTCAGAATGGGAGAAAATATTTGCAAACGAAGCAACTAACAAAGGATTAATCTCCAAAATATACAAGTAGCTCATGCAGCTCAATATCAGAAAAACAAACAACCCAGTCCAAAATTGGGCAGAAGACCTAAATAGACATTTCTCCAAAGAAGATATACAGATTTCCAGCAAACACATAAAGGGGTGCTCAACATCACTAATCATTAGAGAAATGCAAATCAAAACTACAATGAGGTATCCCCTCACACCAGTCAGAATGGCCATCATCAAAAAATCTACAAACAATAACTGCTGGAGAGGGTGTGGAGCAAAGGGAACCCTCTTGCACTGTTGGTGGGAATGTAAATTGATACAGCCACTATGGCTGTATGAAGGTTCCTCAAAAAACTAAAAATAGAACTACCATACGACCCAGCAATCCCACTACTGGGCATATACTCTGAGAAAACCATAATTCAAAAAGAGTCATGTGGGGGCTTCCCTGGTGGCGCAGTGGTTGGGAGTCCGCCTGCGGATGCAGGGGGCGCGGGTTCGTGCCCCGGTCCGGGAGGATCCCGCATGCCGCGGAGCGGCTGGGCCTGTGAGCCATGGCCGCTGAGCCTGTGCGTCTGGAGCCTGTGCTCTGCGGTGGTAGAGGCCACAACAGCGAGAGGCACCGCCAAAAAAAAAAAAAAAAATCATGTGGGACTTCCCTGGGGGCGCAGGGGTTGAGAGTCCGCCTGCCGACCTGTGCTCCGCAACAGGAGAGACCACAACAGTGAGAAGCCCACGTACTGCAAAAAAAAAAAAAAAAAAAGAGACATGTACCACAATGTTCATTGCAGCTCTGTTTACAACAGCCAGAACCTGGAAGTAACCTAAATGTCCATCGAAAGATGAATGGTTGAAGATGTGGCATATATACAATGGAATATTACTCAGCCATGAAAAGAAATGAAATTGAGTTATTTGTAGCGAGGTGGATGGACCTAGAGACTGTCATACAGAGTGAAGTAAGTCAGAAAGAGAAAAACAAATACTGTATGCTAACACATATATATGGAATCTAAAAAAAAAAACGAAGAAAATGGTTCTGAAGAACCTAGGGGCAGGACAGGAATAAAGACGCAGATATAGAGAATGGACTTGAGGACACGGGGAGCGGGAAGGGTAGGCTGGGATGAAGTGAGAGAATGGCATGGACATATATATAGATAGCTAGTGGGAAGCAGCCGCATAGCACAGGGAGATCAGCTTGGTGCTTTGTGTCCACCTAGAGGGGTGGCATAGGGAGGGTGGGAGGGAGACACAAGAGGGAGGAGATGTATGTATATGTACAGCTGATTCACTTTGTTATACAGCAGGAACTAACACACCATTGTAAAGCAATTATACTCCAATAAAGATGTTAAAAAAAAAAAGAATCCACCTGCCAATGCAGTGGACATGGGTTTGATCCCTGGTCTGGGAAGATTCCACATGCTGTGGAGCAACTAAGCCCATGTGCCACAACGACTGAGCCTGCGTGCTGCAACTACTGAAGCCTGTGCGCCTAGAGCCCATGCTCCTCAACAAGAGAAGCCACCACAATCAGCCCACACACCACAACAAAGACCCAACACAGCCAAAAATAAATAAATAAATAAATAATTTAAAAAAAATACTGCCTATACTGTATGCTCTAAAATTGTGTTTTGTTGTTGTCAGTAAAAATATTTCTAATGCTTTAGAAAAAGTGATCGAGGAAAATAGCATATCCATTAGAGTACTTCCATTTCCAGCCTTCCTGCCCTACCACTAAGTCCATCTCAATCACTCCTCCTCTCTCCTGGACTAGGGTTTATGTATGCTATTTTATCTCTAATAATTACATTTTACTCCTTGGAAAAGGTAGAGAATTTTAATAACATCTTTTGACACATTTTGTTGTTGCTAAAAAGTCAGAAATTCAGTATTTTCTAAGCAAAGATATATCAAAATCATTCAAAACATAGCTAAATAAAACAATGGTTTGAAACTTTAATTCTGTTTTCTCAAGCTTCAAGTCTGTGGAAAACCAAAGGTAAAGAACAATAAGGGAACTTCACAGCTTAAAAGCCTATTTCTCATTGTTTCTGGGTAACTGAAGAACATTAGTCAACTAACCTGAAACTTTAAAAGAGGGAGGGAGCAAATTTTTGTTAGGTGGTGACTTAATGGGCTCAACATGACAAGATGCATGTGAAGAGAAGCGGTGGCTGAGTCATGTGTAGGG
>NW_006799328.1:395105-464838 GCF_000442215.2 Lipotes vexillifer
CTGAGCTTCAACGGGCAGCTGAATTCAACATCTTGTGGTAATTGAGAACAACTTAAGTTGGTTTCTCTGTGTCACAATAAAGGCTGGGAAGATGGTTTCAGCATCATCTCAGAGAATCTTCAGGAAACTCTGGAGTTAGGCTCATTTGGTTGGATTTTGTTCCATATGCTCAATGGCTCCTGCCTTTGTGTCAGCAAGGACTCCATCATCCATGAAATGTTAAAGCTGTAAAATTCAAAAGGTACTTTAGATAGACTGTGAAATATAAGTCTTCCTCCCTCCTCTGTTCTCCAGCCTTCTCATTCCCTTGCCAGAGCCAAGCATTGTTTCCATTCCATTCCATTGTGTTTTGCCCCTAAGATATTCTAAAATGTAGGTTTTAAAAAGCCACACTTTCTATTTTTGCTGCCACGACCTCCTTGTCACTTAGAATCAATGTAATAATTTTGTCTTCTGATTTTATAGTAAACCTCTGTTGGCTCTTAATGATCAATTACTATTTCTAAAAGTGATCCTAAACAATGTGTGTGTGTCCTTGAATTTCTGCTGGGACAGATTTCTATGGTTTCTGGTTACATACTGAAATTTCTTTGGGGGCCAGACAGGAAATCAAAATATGTAAAATGGCTGGGAGAAGACAGCAGGAAGTGGAGGGCAGGGTACAAACTGAAGTGCCCAGTCTAAAGGTGTTTCAAATACCAAGACTGTTATATACATAGTACTACTAAACTATCTAGTTTTGTGGTCCTTTATTGTACAGTTTACTCTTCTTAAAAATCATAAACATACTTACCCACCACCAGTCTTCTAGCACTTAGTCCATTTTTCCTAATTCATAATTACAAAAGGCAATTTAAAATTTTAGGACCCTGATAGATAACTTGGTTGGGTCCCAAGGGATTTAAATATGGTATGGAAATGTCTTACTTTCATTAGGCAGAATCACAGCATGCTTAAGGACGCAGGCTCTGAAGTCAGAGGGACCTGAGTTTGAACTTTGGCTTGGACATTGGCCAGATGGGGCAAATTCCTTAAGCCTTTGGGCACTTACCTTCTTTATCTACAAAAGGGGATAACAATCCCTTTGCTTTGAAGATTGTATTAGATAACGTAGGTTAAGGGCTTAGCACAGTGCCTGGCACTAACTTGGTGATCAGTAAGTGATTGCAGTTATCATCACAGTACTTTGAAGACCTTGGTACAAGCTTATGCTGCTTTAGACTTGAATTCCCTCTTTATTTGAAAGGTTTTAAAAAATTAATTAATTTTTTGGCTGCGTTGGCCCTTTGTTGCTGTGCGCTGGCTTTTCTCTAGTTGTGGCGAGCTGGAGCTGCTCTTCATTTTGGTGCTAGGGCTTCTCACTGTGGTGGCTTCTCTTGTTGCCGAGCACGGGCTCTAGGCACGTGGGCTTCAGTAGTTGCAGCACATGGGCTCAGTAGTTGTGGTTCGTGGTCTCTAGAGGGCAGGCTCAGTAGTTGTGGCGCACAGGCTTAGTTGCTCCGTGGCATGTGGGATCTTCCCAGACCAGGGCTTGAACCCGTGTCCCCTGCATTAGCAGGCAGATTCTTAACCACTGTACCACCAGGGAAATCCCTTAAATTCCCTCTTAACCAATTGTTTCCTACTTGTTTTAATCCAGAGGTCATTTCTGACAAAAGGCAGAAACAAGACAGGAATTGATTCATTCGATAATAAATATTTATTGAATATCTTTTACATGACAGGTATGATTCCGGACAGAGTATTGAAGACAAAACTCCTCTTCTCATGCAACTTACCTTAGAGTGAGGGAGACAGACAACAAACAAATTAACAATATATAATACAGTTTCAGGTATTGATAGGTGCTAGGATATAAAGTAAAATAGAGTTAAAAGCCTAGGGTGTGAAGGTGGTGCGGACAGAAAGGGACTAAAATATTGGTGAATCATAGTTGATGGGCTCCTTGTTGACACAGAGGCAGGAACCAATGAATTAACATTGCCATTGGACTCAAGAAGTAGGTTAGTCCGTTTTTCTTCACACCCTTCTTAGCATTTATTCACAAGGCTTAGTTCATCTGGTTTCAGCTTCCTGATAACTTTATGTTGGAGCCACTCTTATATTTGTTCTTGGCTATGGACCCTACTTTCTGTCTTTTGTATTTTTGGTTAAGAATTGAGATTACAATATGTTGCATACTTGAAACTAATATGTTATATGTCTATATCTCAGTTTAAAAAAATTAAAAAGGCGGGCTTCCCTGGTGGCACAGTGGTTAAGAATCCACCACGGGTTCGAGCCCTGGTCCAGGAAGATCCCACATGCCATGGAGCAACTAAGCCCGCGAGCCACAACTACTGAAGCCCGCGCGCCTAGAGCCCGTGCTCGGCAACAAGAGAAGCCACCGCGATGAGAAGCCGGCGGGTGGCAATGAAGAGAGGCCCCTGCTCACGGCAAATAGAGAAAGCCCGCACACCGCAACGAAGACCCAACGCAGCCAAAAATAAAAAAAAAAGAAAAAGGCAGTAATGGAACAACAACAAGCCGTTAAAAAAAAAAGAATTGAGATTATCAGAGACCTTCCTGTGTAACCACAGTGACTTCCCTGACTCCCTCTTGGTTTTAGTTTTCACCAGAGTTGTTTGCAAATGCTTTCCCTAACACTTTACTGGTGATACCTATAGTCATGTAGCCATCCTTCCACAGACTGTGTCTGCCTTCTTCTTGTACAAACCTTGAGACACAATTCATTTTTTTGTCACGTTCCCTGAAAACAAATATGCTCCACAAAATATTGAGAAGGAAAGCCAGTTTTTACTAATGATTTCCTGGGAAGAAAAAGGTGTAGAGTTGCAAGGCATATCACACAACATATAACTTTCAATTCCCAGTTGGACATTTTTGTCCCCTTCCCCAAATACTGCCAGCCACAGGGTCTCTCACTGTCTTCTAACCCTTTGTACACCCTTCCCTTAGAGTAATTTAGCACTTTTCAACTTCTTCAAGTTATAATTTTCAACCTTCCCATAAACTTTTATTTTTTAAATGTTTTTGTTGAAGTATAGTTGATTTATAGTGTTGTGTTAGTTTCTGGTGTACAGCGAAGTGATTCAGTGATATTTTTATATATATGCATATACATATATATATATATATATATTCTTTTTCAGATTCTTTTCCATTATAGGTTATTATAAGATATTGAATATAGTTCCCTGTGCTATACAGTAGGACCTTGGTGTTTATTTTATATACAGTAGTGTGCATCTGTTAATCCCAAACTACTAATTTATCCGTCTCCCTGCCTTTCCCCTTTGGTAACTGTAAATTTGTTTTCTATGTCTGTGAGTCTGTTTCTGTTTTGTAAGTAAGTTCATTTGCATCTTTTTCTTTAGATTCCAAATATGTGGTATCATCAACCTTCCCATAGACTTTTGAAGCCTAGCCTTCTCTAACTTGGTTTAGCAAAATAGGTTTGACCCTGGGGAAGGATTCTCCTGCTCCCTTCCTCCCAGTCATCTTATTTATCTTGTTACATTTCCAGTTCTCTTTTTCAAGGCCAAATCTCTCCTGCGAACTCCTGTTCTCTATATCTAGTTGCCACCTGTCTTCTCTGCCTGGATATCCTGTAGGTACTTTATTTGATCATGCCTCAAATCAAACTTGCATTCTTCCCTGTCTTTCCAATTCTATTTCTCTTCTATATATTCTATTTCAGAAAATGATACCACAATCTACCCAGGTACTCCACGGCAGAAACCTGGGAACCATCCTTGACTCTTCCCTCCTTTCTCATACCTTCTGTGTTTTCACTGCTCCCATCCATTTAGCAATCAATTACCAGGTTCTGTTGAGTCTATTTCCCAAGATTTTTTAATCTACTTCTTTCCATCCTCACTAGCCATAATGAATGGGTTGCTTCTGCTGAAAAATGTACAACAGTGCTCATTGTTTTACAAATAAAATAAAAACTGCTTTGCTTTTTAAAATAGATATTAACATGAAAACACTTTATTATGATCAGAGGGTTGTCAGGAGTTTCCCTCTCAAGAAAGCCATTTACACATTAATTTGTAAAGATCCCTTTCACTACCTCCTTCTCTTTTTAGTGTTTATCTTCATGAAAGATATATACGCCTCTAAAGAGAAAAATAATTTTATAAGGTTTGAAACTAAAATGAGCGGTCCCCTCACATCTCACCCATTCTTTCTCTGTAGAGGCAGCACTTATCAACTCTTTAATTAATTCATTTGGTATTCTAGATCTGTAATTGTGCTATCTTTCTACTTCTGAATTTTTTTTTTGTTGAGGTATAGTTGGTTTACAATATTATATTAGTTTCAGATGTATAACATAGTGATTCAAATTTTTTTATAGATTATACTCCATTTAAAGTTATTATAAAATGTTGGCTATATTCCCTGTGTTATACAATATATCCTTGTAGCTTATTTATTTGATTTTATTTATTATTTTTTAATACATCTTTATTGGAGTATAATTGCTTCACATTACTGTGTTAGTTCTGTTGTACCGCAAAGTGAATCAGCCATATGCATACATATATCCCCATATCTCCTCCCTCTTGAGCCTCCCTCCTGCCCTCCCTATCCCACCTCTCTAATTCATCACAAACCAGCGAGCTGATCTCCCTGTGCTATGCTGCTGCTTCCCACTAGCTAATTATTTTACATTCGGTAGTGTATATATGTTCATGCTACTCTCCCTTCGCCCCAGCTTCTGTGTCCTCAAGTACCTTCTCTATGTCTATGTCTTTATTCCTGCCCTGCCACTAAGTTCATCAGTACCCTTTTTTTTTTTTAAGATTCCATATATATGTGTTAGCATATGGTATTTTGTTTTCTCTTTCTGACTTACTTCACTCTGTATGACAGACTCTAGGTCCATCCACCTCACTACAAATAATTTTGTTTCTTTTTATGGCCAAGTAATATTCCATTCTATATATATGCCACATCTTCTTTATCCATTCATCTGTCGATGGACATTTAGGTTAGTTCCATGTCCTGGCTATTGCAAATAATGCTGCAGTGAACATTGTGGTACATGACTCTTTTTGAATTATGGTTTTCACAGGATATATGCCCAGTAGTGGGATTGCTGGGTCATATGGTAGTTCTATTTTTAGTTTTTTAAGTTTTTTAAGGAAACTCCATACTATTTTCCATAGTGGCTGTATCAATTTACATTCCCACCAACAATGCAGGAGGGCTTCTTTTTCACCACACCCTTTCCAGCATTTATTGTTTCTAGATTTTTTGATAATGGCCATTCTGACTGGTGTGAGGTGATACCTCATGTAGTTTTGATTTTCATTTCTCTAATAATTAGTGATGTTGAGCATCTTTTCATGTGCCTCTTGGCCATCTGTATGTCTTCTTTGGTGAAATGTCTATTTAGGTCTTGCACCCATTTTTTAATTGAATTATTTGTTTTTTTGATATTGAGCTTCATGAGCTATTTGTATATTCTGGAGATTAATCCTTTGTCTTTTTTTTCATTTGCAAATATCTTCTCCCATTCTGAGGGTTTTCTTTTTGTCTTGTTTATGGTTTCCTTTGCTGTGCAAAAGCTTTTAATTTACATTAGGTACCATTTGTTTATTTTTGTTTTTATTTCCATTACTCTATTAGGTGGGTCAAAAAAGATCTTGCTGTAGTTTATCAAAGAGTATTTTTCCTATGTTTTCCTCTAAGAGTTTTGTAGTGTCTGGTCTATGTAGCGATTTACGTCTTTAATCCATTTGGAGTTTATTTTTGTATATGGTGTTAGGTAGTGTTCTAATTTCATTCTTTAACATGTAGCTGTCCAGTTTTCCCAGCACCACCTATTGAAGAGGCTGTCTTTTCTCCATTGTATATTCTTGCCTCCTTTGTGAAAGATAAGGTGACCATATGTGCATGGGTTTATCTCTGGGCTTTCTATCCTGTTCCATTGATCTATATTTCTGTTTTTGTGCCAGTACCATACTATCTTGATTACTGTAGTTTTGTAGTATAGTCTGAAGTCAGGCAGCCTGATTCCTCCAGCTCCATTTTTCTTTCTCAAGATTGCTTTGGCTATTCGGAGTTTTTTGTGTTTCCATACGAATTGTAAAATTTTTTGTTCTAATTCTGTGAAGAATGCCATTGGTAGTTTGATAGGGATTGCATTGAATCTGTAGATTGCTTTGGGTAGTATAGTCATTTTTACAATATTGATTCTTCCAATCCAAGAACATGTTGTATTTCTCCATCTGTCATCTTTGATTTCTTTCATCAGTGTTTTATAGTTTTCTGAGTACAAGTCTTTCACCTCCTTAGGTAGGTTTATTCCTAGGTATTTTATTCTTTTTGTTGCGATGGTAAATGGGATTGTTTGCTTCATCTCTCTTTCTGATTTTTTGTTGTTAGTGTAGGAATGCCAGAGATTTCTGTGCATTAATTTTGTATCCTGTAACCTTACCTAATTCATTGATTAGTTCTAGTAGTTTTCTGGTGGCATCTTAGTTTTTTCTTTTTTTGAAATTATTTAATTAATTAATTATGTATTTATTTTTGGCTGCGTTGGGTCTTTGTTGCTGTGCATGGGCTTTCCCTAGTCGCATCGAGTGGGAGCTACTCTTGGTTACTGTGCGCAGGCTTCTTATTACAGTGGCTTCTCTTGTTGCAGAGCTGGGCTCTAGGCACACAGGCTTCAGTAGTTGTGGCTCGTGGGCTCTAGAGTGCAGGCATAGTAGTTGTGGCACATGAGCTTTGTTGCTCTGCAGCATGTGGGATCTTCCTGGACCAGGGATAGAACCCGTGTTCCCTGCATTGGCAGGCGGATTCTTAACCACTGTGCCATGAGGGAAATCCTGGTGGCATCTTTAGGATTTTCTATGTATAGTATCATGTCATCTGCAAACAGTGACAGTTTTACTTCTTTTCCAATTTGGATTCCTTTTATTTCTTTTTCTTCTCTGACTGCTGTGGCTAGGTCTTCCAAAACTATGTTGAATAAGAGTGGTGAGAGTAGACATCCTTGCCATGTTCTTGATCTCAGTGGAAATGCTTTCAGTGTTTCACCATTGAGAATGATGTTTGCTGTGGGTTTGTCATATATGGCCTTTATTATGTTGAGGTAGGTTCCCTCTATGCCCACTTTCTGGAGAGTTTTTATCATAAATGGAATTTATAAAAGTTGAATTTTATCAGAAGCTTTCTCTGCATCTGTTGAGGTGACCATATTGTTTTTATTCTTCAATTTGTTAATATGGTGTATCACATTGATTGATTTGCATATATTAAAGAATCCTTGCATCCCTGGGATAAATCTCACTTGATCATGGTGTATGATCCTTTTAATATGTTGTTGGATTCTGTTTGCTAGTATATTGTTCAGAATTTTTGCATCTATATTCATCAGTAATATTGGTCTGTAGTTTTCTTTTTTGTGATATCTTTTTCTGGTTTTGGTATCAGGGTGATGTTGGCTTTGTAGAGTGAATTTGGGAGTGTTCCTCCCTCTGCAATTTTTGGAAGACTTTGAGAAGGATCGGTGTTAGCTCTTGTAAACATTTGATAAAATTTGCCTGTGAAGCCATTTGGTCCCGGACTTTTGTTTGCTGGAATATTTTTAATTACTGTTTCAATTTCATTATTTGTGACAGGTCTGTTTATATTTTCGAATTCTTCCTGGCTCAGTCTTGGAAAATTGTTCCTTTGCCAAAATTTGTCCATTTCTTCGTGGCTGTCCATTTGATTGGCATATAGCTGTTTGTAGTTGTCTCTTATAATCCTTTGTATTTCTGCGATGTCATTTGTGGTTTCTCCTTTATCATTTCTAATTTTATTGATTCGAGTCCTCTCCCTTTTTTCTTGATGAGGCTGGCTAAGGGTTTATCAATTTTGTTTATCTTCTCAAAGAATCAGCTTTTAGTTTTATTCAGCTTTGCTACTGTTTTCTTAGTTTCTATTTCATTTATTTCTGCTCTGATCTTTATGATTTCTTTCCTTCTACTGACTGGGTTTTTTGTTCTTCTTTCTCTAGTTGCTTTAGGTGTAGGGTTAGATTGTTTATTTGAGATTTTTCTTGTTTCTTGAGGTGAGATTGAATTGCTATAGACGTCCCTCTTAGAACTGCTTTTGCTGTGTCCCATAGGTTTTGGGTCATTGTGTTTTCATTGTCATTTGTTTCTATGTATTTTTCTTTGATTTCTTCAGTGATCTCTTGGTTATTTAGTAGCGCACTGTTTAGCCTCCATGTATTTGTGTTTTTTACAGTTTTTTTCCTGTAATTGATTTCCAGTCTCATAGTGTTGTGGTCAGAAAAGATGCTTGATACGATTTCAATTTTCTTACATTTTCTGAGGCCTGATTTGTGACCCAAGATGTGATCTGTCCTGGAGAATATTCCACGTGCACTTGAGAAGAAAGTGTATTCTGCCACTTTCGGGTGGAATGTTCTGTAAATATCAATTAAATCTATCTGGTCTATTGTGTCATTTAAAGCTTGTGTTTCCTTGTTTATTTTCTGTTTGGATGATCTGTCCATTGGTGTAAGTGGGGTGTTAAAGTCCCTACTATTATTGTGTTACTGTCGATTTCTTCTTTCATGGTTGTTAGCATTTGCCTTATGTATTGAGGTGCTCCTATGTTGGGTGAATAAATATTTATAACTGTTATGTCATCTTCTTGGATTGATCCCTTGATCATTATGTAGTGTCCTTTCTTATCTCTTGTAACAGTCTTCATTTTAAAGTCTATTTTATCTGATACGAGTATTGCTACCCCAGCTTTCTTTTGATTTCCATTTGCATGGCATATTTTTTCCATCCCTTCACTTTCAGTCTGTATGTGTCCCTAGGTCTGAAGTGCGTCTCTTGTAAACAGCGTATATATGGGTCTTTTTTTTGTATCCATTCAGCCAGTCTGTGTCTTTTGGTTGGGGCATTTAATCCATTTACATTCAAGGCTATTATCAATAAGTGTGTTCCTGTTACCATTTTCTTAATTTTTTGGGTTTGTTTTTGTGGGTCTTTTTCTTCTCTTGTGTTTCCTTCCTAGGGAAGTTTCTTTAGCATTTGTTGTAAAGCTGGTTTGGTGGTGCTGAATTCTCTTAGCTTTTGCTTGTCTGAAAAGCTTTTGATTTCTCCATCGAATCTAAATGAGATCCTTGCTGGGTAGAGTAATCTTGGTTGTAGGTTTTTCCCTTTCATCACTTTAAGTATATCCCTCCAATCCCTTCTGGCCTGTAGAATTTCTGCTGAAAAATCAGCTGATAACCTCATGGGGATTTCTTTGTATGTTATTTTGTGTGTTTCCCTTGCTTCTCTTAATATTTTTTTCTTTGAATTTAATTTTTGTTAGTTTGATTAATATGTGTCTTGGTGTGTTTTTCCTAGGGTTTATCCTGTATGGGACTCTCTGTGTTTCCTGGACTTGGGTGACTATTTCCACTGTAGTTTTCCACTATAATCTCTTCAAATATTTTCTCAGACCTTTCCTTTTCCTCTTCTTCTTCTGGGACCCCTATAATTCGAATGTTGGAGCATTTAGTGTTGTCTCAGAGGTCTCTGAGATTGTCTTCAATCCTTTTCATTCTTTTTTCTTTACTCTGCTCCTCAGCAGTTATTTCCACCATTTTGTCTTCCAGCTCACTTATTCATTCTTCTGCCTCAGTTATTCTGTTATTGATTCCTTCTAGTGTAATTTTCATTTCATTTATTGTGTTGTTCATCTCTGTTTGTTTGTTCTTTAGTTCTTCTAGATCTTTTTTAAACATTTCTTGTATTTTCTCAATCCATGCCTCCATTCTATATCCAAGATTCTGGATCATCTTTACTATCATTACTCTGAATTCTTTTTCAGGTAGATTGCCTATTTCCTCTTTTATTTGTCTTGTAGGTGTTTACCTTGCTCCTTCATTTGTGACATATTTTTTTGCCATCTCATTTTTTTTTTTGTGATATGTGGGCATCTCACTGTTGTGGCCTCTCCTGTTGTGGAGCACAGGCTCCGGATGCGCAGGCTCAGCGGCCACGGCTCACGGGCCCAGCCGCTCCGCGGCATGTGGGATCTTCCCAGACCGGGGCACGAGCCCGTGTCCCCTGTATCAGCAGGCGGACTCTCAACCACTGAGCCACCAGGGAAGCCCTTACCTTTTTTTTATGAGTGAGATTCTGTTCCTGTCTTACTGGGTGTTTAGTCTGAGGCTCCACCACTGAAGTTTGTAGGCTATTGGGTAGAGCTTGATCTTGGTGCTGAGATGACGACCTCTGGGAGACCTCACTCCGATGAATATTCCCTGGGGTCTGAGGTTCTCTGTTAGTCCAGTGGTTTGGACTTGGAGTTCCCACTACAGGAGCTTCAGCCTGACCCCTGGCTCGTGAACCAAGATCCCGCCAGCCGTGCAGGGAAGGAAAAAATAAAAATATAAAAGGAAAACAATAACAAAATAAAAATAAAATTAGACAAGGAAACTAACAGATATGTTACAAAAAATAAATAAATAAAAATGTAGATGAAACAACAACCAGAAGGTAAAACCAGAAGGTAAAACACAGTAGTAAAAAAGAGGAGGAGAAAAAAAAAAAATTTTGGAAAAGGCCTTGGCTGTGGAGGGCTGGACCTAGGCAGGGGTGAGATTTGGGTGGTGGGAGGGACCTATGCTCAGGACCCACAGGGCCGGAAAAGGCAGTGGGTGGTGTGTGGGGGGGTGGAGCTTAGGCTCAGCAGAACGGAAGACACCCAGGGCTGTTCTCAGAGAGCAGGGAACCCCACCTGGGAGCCCCGCAGGCTTCCTGGGTTCGAGCAGGCTCTTCTGCTCCTCCCATTCTGGAGGGCCCCTCCTGCCTGCCTCTCCTGATCCCCCTGGCCTCCTCCTACGTCCCCAGGACCAACCTGGCTCGGAGGGGACCTCTGAGGCCATAGGACCCAGTCTGAGAGCCAGGCAGACTTCCCCGGATGATTGGACAAGGGAAACGCTGGGCCCAATCCCCTGCTCTGAGCCCCTGAGGGTCCCTCCAGGCGTGGGAACCCCTCCCTCCTCTCCACCACCCCTCAGGGGTGCCAGTCCTGTCCAGCTTCCACTTCTCTTCCTCCCTCAGTCCTCACACATCCTACCCGTTTGTTTGGGGTTTCTTCCCATCTCCTTGGGCATCAGGGTGCCCCACCAGTGTCTGGCAGGTGCCCTAGTTGTGGGGAGATTCGAACTCTGCATCTTCCCACACCAGCATCTTGACTCTGCCCCCCTTATTTATTTTATACATAGTAGTTTTTACCTCTAAATCCTCTACCTCTATCTTGCTTCCCCTCCCCACTTCCCTGTCCTTGCTGGTAACCACTAGTTTGTTCTCTATGTCTACTAAGTCTGTTTCTGTTTTGTTATATCATTGGTTTGTTTTGCTTGTTAGACTCCACAACTACTTCTTAATTTTGAGCTTTAGGTCTTCCTGCAATTTCACTGTGGTGAAATGTTCTATTATGACCACATAAAAACTATTAACAGTTAAGTCAAGTAATAAACTATGACAACAATTCCTGTACAACTTTTTGTTGAATTAAGTAAGTGTCTTTTTTGAGGCTGTTGTTATACAGTTAGCTTTCTATATACTTATCAATAATTCAACCCCATCTCTCCACCAAATATCTAAATCTCCTCTCTATTCCTTCAGCTATATTAGGTATTCTTTTAACTTAATCTTCATGGCAAAAATATCTCCAGAGCATTCTAAACTGCTCCAACATGGACTAGCTGTGTGGTGCATGTCATCCTGGGATCTCCCTTCACCAATATCCTGGGAATTTTTACACCTCTTCCTGTATACCACATATTCCTCTTTCTTGTTTTATTTTCCCCCCTAATTTTAATGAAGCACCCACCAGTAGCTTGCTAAGACAGGATACATGGGAGGTAAATTGTTGAGATCTTGTATGTCTGAAAATACCTTAATTTACTCTAACAGCTAATTGGCAGTTTTGGTGAGGTATATAATTCTAGGTTAGAAATAACTTTTCTTCAGAATGTTGAGGGTGTCTCCATTGTTGTCTAGCTTCCATTGTTGCTGAGAAGCTGTATTCATTTTCTCTTGCTGTTAACAAATCACCACGAATCTAGAGACTTAAGCAATACCTATTTATTAGCTCATAATTCCATAGTTCAGAAATGTGAGCACAGCACGACTGGATTCTCTGCATAGGATATCACAAGGCTGAAATCACCTCCGGGCTCATTCAGGAGGTTGGCAGAATTCAGCTCTTTGTGGTCATAAGACTGAGACCCCTATTTCCTTGCTGGCTGGCAGCCAGGGACCCCTCTCAGCTACTACAGGCATTTTTCTTGCCATGTGGCTTCCTTGTCTTCAAAGCCAGCTATGGAGAATCTCCTTTGTCAGGAAAAGCCCCATCACTTTTAGGCATCCTTTTCATGCTGAATAGGTGAAGCCTTTCTTAAAGTCAGCTGTGCCATATAACACAACCTAGTTATGGGAGTGATATCCATCATATTCATAGTAAATATTTTCATAGTACACATGTACACAAGAGATGGGGAATCTTGAGGTTAGAATTCTGCCTACCACAGAAGTCCAGATTTATTCTAATTCATAATCTATATTATATGTCCTATTTTTAGCTGTGGAAGCTTGTAGAATTTTTCATTGTCTTCAGGTTTCTGAAATTTCATGATGTGTCTTCATATGGGTTTATTTTTATCTATTGTGTTGCACACTACATGTCTTTTCAATCTGGGAACACGCATCTTTCAATCCAATTTGAAGATGTTCATTGATTATTACTTCCCTTTCATTTTCTCTGTTCTTGTTTTTTGGGACCCTAATTATTTGAATGTTGGTCCATCTGGATGAGTCTTCTTATTATTTTTCCCACTCCCCTTCCCATTTTCTATCTCTGTTTTTTTACTCTTTGGTGTACTTGTTTTTCTGCAGCACCATCTTCCAGATATTGAATTTTTATTTGGGTTGTTTAAGTCTTAATTTACAAGGGCTGATTTTGTTTTTTGTTTGTTTTGTTTGTTTGTATTATGAATATCCTTTTTATTTGGCATCATGTTCTTGTTTTGTGGATGCAGTGTTTTCTCTTATTTCTCTGAGACTAATGAGGATTTTTTTAAAAAGAGTATTCTTCTCTCCACATGGTCTTTTTCCCCTCCAGTTACTTTTACATATTTGTTAGAGGCTTTTCTGAGATAACTGTGATCTTTACTCATCTGTTTTAAACCACTGAAGAGCTGATTGTAAGCCTGAGCCCATGAGGAAGTCTCGCCTATTGTGAAGTTTACTGTAGAGTGAGCTGCTTTGGCCACTATGTTAAAGAACCCCCAATGCTAGTATCTTTACATCTTTCCTCTTAGAAACCTCAAATAGTCCTGGAAATATATCTCAAAACTTAAAATCTCCTGCCTGGAAGCTGTTGGCCTAGTTTTCAGCTTCTTGGAGCTAAATAGGGGAAAAGAACTGAAGGAGTATATTCCTGGCAATGTGTCTGGAATTCAAAATTCTCTGGGTGTGGTATCAACATTAACATATGCCATGGTTTTCTATATTCACACCTGGTAGAGTGCTTAGAATGCACTCTTTGCCCCTCATCTTTGTCTATTGAATGTCCACCATTCTTCAGAGATCAGTTCCATTGACTTGCCTAGAAACAATACTTCCCACTTTTGTGATGATTTAAAATATGGTTCATACCACTCATAGCACATTAAGCATGCTTGCTTTGAATCATATATAATAATTGTTTACTTATCTCTTTACTAGAGACAAACTCTTTGAGGGCAGTGACTGTGTCTACACAATGGAGGTTCATATCATAGTTATCCTGCCCTTTATAGGCTTTTAGCAAATACCTGTAGAATTACCAGTGATCACAAAATTACATTAATATTCTCCAAGACATATCTCTACTGATTCTTTAGGGCTTTCTGGAGAGACAGTTTTGATCTTATTCATTCGGTTATAGAGACATCATTCAGAAAAGTGCATTGTGTGGTTGGAAATGTAACAGGAATAGAGATGTAATGGCCCACCATCTTCTTATATCAGGTAACTTCCACGTGGAACAGTAAGTGTCAAATATATAAATATTAAGATAAAACTCTTTTTCCATTTCCTTTTCTGAACTGCTGCCAAATTATTGTCAGAGACTTCCATGGCAGCAGGTACTACCAATTCTTAAATAATTTGAAATCAACTACCAACATTAGCTATTTTATGAATGGTTGACAATGCTTATGATAAGTATCTAGTCATTCTCATTCATTCTACATTTATAAAGCTCTGTTCAAATACAGTTCAGTGTGATCATCCTAATGCTATTCTCCAACAGAGATGCTCCAAAAACTCATTTTTAATCCTAGATAAACATTTCCCCCAATATTATTAGCAATGTAGACAAGTGCCTGGAGTATCAGAAGAGCTTTTTTTTTTTTCCTAGCTCCATCATTAATTTTTGTGGACATGTAACCTTCCTTCTCTTGGGCTCAGTTTCATTTTGTAAAAATGACAAATAAAATGCCCTAAATGTCAATCACCAAATCTCTTTTTAAAAAATATCTTGGAGGAAGCAACTTACAGAAACTCAATTTTCCTCTGCTTTCTTTTGTTTTTTTTTTTTACATTTATTTTATTGAAGTATAGTTGATTTACAATGTTGTATTAATTTCTGCTGTACAGCAAAGTGATTCAGTTATACATATATATTCTTTTTCATATTCTTTTCCACTATGATTTATCACAGGATATTGAATACAGTTCCCTGTGCTATATAGTAGGACCTTGTTGTCTATCAATTCTGTGTATAATCGTTTGCATCTAAGTATAGTTGATTACAATGTTGTATTAATTTCTGCTGTACAGCAAAGTGATTCAGTTATACATATATATTCTTTTTCATATTCTTTTCCACTATGATTTATCACAGGATATTGAATACAGTTCCCTGTGCTATATAGTAGGACCTTGTTGTCTATCAATTCTGTGTATAATCGTTTGCATCTTCTAATCTGAAAATCCCAGTCCATCACCCTCCCAACACCCCCCCACACCCCGGGCAACCACAAGTCTGTTCTCTATATCTGTGAATCTGTTTCATAGATAAGTTCATTTCTGTCATATTTCAGATTCAACGTATAAATGATTCCCCTGCTTTCTGATTCACTACAGGGGTTATGGTAGCAAATATAAAACCTCCTCCCACTTACTTTTCTGCCAGTTTTTACTTAATTACCTTTCATTTGTCAAGCCTCAGCACAATTTTTACCCCCTTTAATAAGTAATCTCTCTTAACTGAAAAACAGTTTTGGAAATATAAAACAGAGAGGAGAATAAAAATGTGTAATCCTTCCATTCAGAGAAAATAGTTTATTAATATTTTGGAATATCTTCTAATGCTTTTTTAGAGCATAAATATACTGTCTGCATAATTTAATTAAAAATTATATATAAAGTTATATCAATATCTTGCATTTTTTAGCTTAAAAATTATAGTATGGGTATTTTCCCACATTGGAATGCTTTTCTGGAGATGGTATAGTTAAGAGCACAGGCTCTACAGTCAAATTTGTCTTTGGGTTTAAATCTCTCCTCTCCCACTTACTCGCTGTATGACTTTGGGTAAGTTACTTAACCTCTCTGGGCCAGTTTTCTTATCCCATAAAATGGAGATGGTAATGAAATACCTACTTCAGGATTTCTGTGTTTATTAAACAAATTACTGTATATAAAACACTAGAAGAATACCTTGCAAATAGTAAGCACTAAATAAACATTAGCTATTACTATTTTTAAATATTTTTGAAATGTAATATAATACTGCATAATTTGGATATACTATAATTTATGTAATCAGTCCTTTATTATTGGACATTTAGGTTGTTTCTAATTTTTTAATATTTTAACATTGTAATGTGTCTATATCCTTGTGCTCACATCTATGTCCATTTATCTAATTACTTACTTTGTTAAGTTCTTAGAAATTATGAGCCATATTAATTCATTTATTATTCATTATTTCTTCCTCAACTCCCTGCCCCTGTAAGAGTATGTTCCAGGAGGGCAGAAAATTTGTCTTTCTTGTTTAGTACTTAATTTCTAGTATCTGGAAGAGTTCCTGACACATAGTAAGGACTTGATAAATACTGTTTGTCATACTGTTTGTTGAAAACAGTATGTCCAGTTTAAGAATCTTGCCAAATTAATCTCCATAAATTAACACTTTCTCCTGAGTGTGTGAGTGCCTGACTCATGCCTCCCTTTCTTGTCGGACAATGTAGTTTACATTCTTTGATAGTTACATATCTTTGATAGCATACGTGAGAGATTGCTCTTTTGGTATGCTGTTTATCATACTCCACTAGCTGTATGCTTGTTAAAGAGGGTGCCTAGCCTTAGCCATTTTCTGTCCTACTAAATGTTCTGTGTATAGAATGATCTTCTGCTTTAGTCAGTCCTGTTCATCATGATCATTCCCATTTTCATGACTGTGCTGGGCTCAGATAAGGCATATTTGTTCTAAGCAGCTAACAAGGTGATTTAAGCAAACTGGGTAATTATTTTAAGGATATGGAGTTTTCTTACAGAATTCAACGATAATGCAGTGAGAGACTCTGGAAGGGTGTAGTAGGCTCTTGAACCAAAAAAATCAGGGTTTTTCTCTTGCTCCTTCTTTTTACAGATCAGTTTTTCCCACTTCTCTGCCCTCTACAGCTCCTGACGTTACATGTCACAGTTCCAGCCATGCTTAAAGACTAACCTACCTATTTTGAGTCCCAATTCAGAATTTCTGAGATAGAAATTTGATTGGCCTGACTTGGTTTGGGTCCAGCATCCAGTGCGGTCTAGTCAGTCTTGCCATAAGAGTAGGAATCATATAGTAAAACATGGCTGTCAGGTACTCATTCCTGTGAAGGGAGGGTCAGTTCTGAGAGAAAAGGGGAGAATTATTTTGAGCTGAGAAGAAATTCCCCAAAATATCTGCCACAATGGTCTTACGCAAATCCTTTCCTTGTCTGAATTTGTTGGTTTACCTAAACTTTATGTACCCTTAAAATTCCAGAAAGAATCTCCTGTTTTAGACCATAAAGATACAAATTATTATTATTTTTAAAATTTCTGTCCGTCTTGAGAACTTACTTTCTACCCTTGGTATTTAGTATTATGTTAAACAATAGGTTATTTTCTAATTGTTTAATTCAGGGGGTTTCCAATTTCCAAACTGGTACATGTTTTGAAGGGGAGCAAAATTTCTCAAATTTAATTTCTACACAGTTAGAAGGTGTTCAATTAATATATGGTGAATTGATTACAGTGCTTGATAACAGCCTTGATTTCTTTGAAAGAGTTAAAAGAACTCATTCTGTCAAGTGAAAAGTTTGTATCTTGTGTACTATGCATAGAAACACTTCACTAATAACCAGTAGAACTATGAGTATCTATGATACACCTTAAGTTCGTGAACAACTTTTCATCTCCGTCACCACCTTCATTGAGTTCTTTGTCATCTATCTGAGAGGCTATTATTGCATTTCACTCTCATTCCATCTCCCTGTTGCCCCTCTTGCTCCTTTCCGACCCATTCTTCTCACAGTAGCAGAAAGAATCTTCTTAAAAATACAACTCCAGTCATGTCATTCCTCTCCTTAAAATCCTTCAGAGACTTCATATTGTACTTAGAATAAAATCCAGACTTTTCCATGGCCTGTAAAATTCAGTGTGATCTGACCCCACCATATGTCTTTCTTTTTTTTTTTGCTGCGTTGGGTCTTAGTTTTGGCGCACAGGATATTTGCTGAGGCACACGGGATCTTTCATTGCGGTACACTGGCTTCTCTCTAGCTGTGACGTGCGGGTTTGCTCTTCTCTAGTTGTGGCCTGCAGGCTCCAGGGCTTGTGGGCTCTGTAATTTGCGGTACACAGGCTCTCCAGTTGAGGGGCGCGAGCTCGATAGTTGTGGTGCGTGGTCTTAGCTTCCCCGGCATGTGGGATCTTAATTCCCTAACCAGGGATCGAACCCGCATCCCCTGCATTGGAAGGGGGATTCTTTACCACTGGACTACCAGGGAATTCCCGCCACCATATGTCTTAAATCTCATTTTTCAAGTCACTCTCCCCTTGCTCGCCATGCTCTATCCAGTTTTCTTTCAGCTCCTCAGGCACATCAATATCTTTCTCTCCTCAGGGTCTTTGCACATGCTATTTATTGCCTTTGTCAAGAGAGCTGCAACCCTCACAACGTTGCTGCTCTTTCAGGTCTCGACTTAAATGTCACCATCTTTTCCTGACCTGACTCTTCCTCAGCACTCTCTCTAAGATCACATTCCTCTGTTTGTTTCTATTTTAACATAATGAATTCATGTTTATTTCTTTTCTTCATGGAATGTTCACAACTCACAGCTATTTTATTTTTCTCCTCACATTTTTTTTTGGTCTGTTTCCCCCTCCAGATTATGAACTTCATGAGTGTGTAGGGACTGTGCTAGTTTTTTCCCTCCTCCTTATTGTAGCTCTAGCACCTTCCGCAGGGCCTAGCATATATAGTAGCTGTTCGAAATATACTTGTTAATTTCATAACCAAATGAATAATAAGATAAATAGAAAAGAACTTAGAATGCTAATTTTCCAATAGTCTTATGTGATACCAGTAGTTTCCAGTGGTTCTAGGATGATTAGAATGCAAAAGTCCATGATTTGTTAATGGAAACATTACTCATCAAGGCATTTGGAAGTGATGTTGAGTGATCATACTGCTAATTAGGCATGCAAACAGGGTGTGTATGTGTGTGCGTGTGTGTTTCATGAAAAGTGTACAGCTGGATGTGCTTTCTTCCTGAAAACTGGAGAATTTGTCTATGCAAATTAATGAAAGTTTGTTGATAGAGATGATTACATCATAAAAAGATCTTTTAGCAAATTTTCATTAATTTGTACTTCTTCAATACGGGGGGTAGAAAAGAGACTTGCAAAATCTTAAGAGGGGAGAAAGTACCCTGAAGTTGTGACAGTAGATTTCTGCCTTTTATCTCTGTCTACACTAGCAAGATATACACTATTGTCAGAAGGTTCTAAAGCCAGTCTCCATAGGCCTGGAATCAAAAGGGTATATTGCATTTAGTTTCTGGAATTTCTTTTTCTAACAGCTTGAATTTTCACACTTTATAGTACCTTACATATTTACAACATTTTGCAATACATTTTTACATTCATAAACAGGGGAGAAATTATCAATATTTTAGAGGTATGGAACCTGAAATTACATAATTTTCCCTCAGGCCACATAATTAGTAAATGCCAGTGGGGAGGAGGATGGAGGTGGGTAAGTGCTCTCAAACTCTAGCCTTTTGACTTTTGACCCATAGTTCATTCCACTACCCTAGGCTATCTCTCTCACAAGTGCTAGGTGCTAAACTGACATTTCCTGGTGGCCCTAATAGAGACTTGCAAATAAGTCATGAAAATCATTTTATAAATAGAAGCACTCAAAAGAAATCTATAATTATGCAAGCATCTAGAATATTAACCTTAGTGATCTCACCAATATTCATATATTAAACCTCTTTTCTTTGGTTCGTGACTTACTCCAGTTTCGGAACCCTTGATAATGCTTTTTAAAATAATGACTACACAGTTCTAAAAAGATGCTTCTATTAACTATTTGCCACTTGATGTTCAAAACTATCTTGATCGCCTAGTGCCCTCTACTGAAAAAGCCATAGTATAACAATTAATTGCTAAGAAACTTATTATGCTTTGTTCTCAGGATAGCAAAGGGCCTCCAATTCTTTAGTGGCTCTTCAACAAATTTTTCATTTCTAAGTATATTATATACGTGAAGAAATTGTATTGCCAGTACCCAGATCAGTGACCAATTCAGAGGTCACTCAATAAGTGTTTGGTGAATTAGTTAACATGTGTTTTGGTTTATTCTAGTAGTGCTCATGTGACAGTCTGCAGTGGCACTCTTTTGTAAAGTAATATCATTCTTTTGCAGTGTTAATTGGTCCCCAGTAACTTTCTCTTCTACTCCTGTAGTCCTGCCTTGAGACTTGACAGCCAGAGTGAATTCTTATCTTCCCCATTCCCACCCCCAGCCCCCTGATTGTCAGTTTTGGTTTCATTCAAAATACACTGGAATTTTATAAGAGCTTGGGCTTTTGAGTAAGATCTGAGTTTAAATCCAGACTGCTACTTCCTTGAATAAGTTACTCATCCTTTAAAAGATTTTCCCATATGTAGAATGGGGAAATAGTCAAATCTAACTCCTAGGATTATTGTGAGGTTTCAAATGACATAATGCAATAAAATGCTCAGCGCAGTGCTCATCACTTAGCAACTGCTCAGTTACTGTTAGCTTTTACTATTATTTAATTATTTTTTGTTATATTTTAGCTTAAGCATTAGGTTTGTCTTGAATATTGAATTCACTGGCTGAGTGAATGCACTGAAGGACTAGTTGTTGCTATACTTGACAGCATTTGCAGAATGTATTTGTTTAATAAAAATCTCTCTCGAGGGAGGAAACTTCTGAAGAAATCCCCACATTCTATAATTCTTTTTCATATCTCATGTTATAAGAACTTTTAGCCAGAAAGACTTGCCCCAGATTCCTATCCCTTTGGACCTCTTTATACTCATCAAACATTTTTTTATTAATTCTTCCCCATTCTTTGTGAAGGCGCTAAATAATCTTCATTTACTAAAATGTGAGGGTCTAGAGCACAGAGAAGAGGAAACCTGGAAACCATGGAAGAAGACAGGACAAACAAGATTCTGTGTATTTTACTGTACTGGTGTAAAGGAGTTGGCCACATTTTAATTTTGTTTTAATGAAAGAAAAATCTTCAGTTTGTTAGGGTTTTTATTTAATTTAAATTTTTGTCACATTAATGCATGTACATAGTCTAAAAAGCCAAATTGTACTATAAGGGTTATAATGAAGAATGCAGTCTCTGGACCCATCTCTCCCCCAAGACTACTCCCTCTACCTCTGTCTCCCACGAGTCACTGCTTTCAAGTCTTTTAGCTGGCTGTTCTGGTATTTATACTCATATTTCTAAATAACATGCCTATACTGCTATTTCTTAATATTTCAGTTTTAAATATTAACTATTTGTTGCTATTTATCACCCCCACATTCATAGACACAAATATATTTCCCTCTTTTCATCCCCTCATCTGGTCATATTCTTAGATGAATACTCAATATTTGTTATTATGACCTTTATATACACATTATACTCATGGTTGAGTTAATTATGCAGACTCTTATTTTTCCTCCCTGGCACTACTTTTTATTTTTCTTCAGTTAATAGTTGCCTAGTTCCTTTGCTTAGTTTGCTGTACAACTCTGACAAATTACTCTCCCAACTTTTAGGAAGAATTGTAAATATCCTTTCATAATATTAAACATGTCAGGTAATCTACTGTTTTCTTTTTCACTTTCTTTCTTTATTTAAAATTTAAGACACTCATCCTGTAATTCTCCAATGTCTTGTTCCAATCTGGATTATGGTACATAGGAGTCATCCAGGTATTTGCTTCATCTTCAAGTTGAGAAATCCTTTTGCAATGGTGCTGTATTGGATCCCATTTCCTGGATCCTGTATCTCTCTCTGTACTAGATATATTCCAATATTCCAGTTGCCTCACTCTCTTCCCTCAACTCCTCTGCTCCCTTTGCCACCCTGCTATGTACAGGCATACGTTGTTTTATTGCGCTTTGTAGATAACGCATTTTTTACAAATTAAATGTTTGCGGAAACCCTGCATTGAGCAAGTCTTTCAGCACCATTTTTCCAACAGCATTTGCTCACTTTGTATCTTGATGTTACATTTTGGTAATTCTTGCACTATTTCAAACCCTCCTCCAGCAAAAAGATTATTACTCACTGAAGGCTCAGATGATGGTTAGCATTTTTTAACAATAAAGTATTTTTAAATTAAGGTACATACATTTTTTGTTTGTTTTGTTTTGTTGTTGTGTAAGACATAATGCTACTGCTCACTTAATAGACCACAGTATAGTTTAAACATAACATTTATATGCACTGGGAAACCAAAAAATATGTGTGACTTGCTGCAATGTTTGCTTTATTGTGGTGGTCTGGAACCGAATCCTCAATAACTCTGAGATATGCCATTCTCTTTGGCTTTTGATTGGGTTTGGCCAATGGGAGACTCAGCATTCGATGTTAGGGAGAGAAGTGAGGATGGGGTATTTATTCTCCTGACTTCTTCCCTCTGTCTGAAGCCACAGCTCCTGCCTGGTAGTCCTCTTCAGATAGCATTGTCTCTGGCTTCCAGTAACCACTCTCTCCCCTTGCCCCTTCAGGCCTAGAGCTGTTACTAGGCCCAGAGTGCTGTACTACTCCTTACTGCTTCCCCTAAGCCCTGTCCACACCCTTCTAAACAGTCCCTTTATTAAACTCTCTTCAGTTACCCAGTTTGAGTGTGTCATCTGGTTTGTTCCTTCTTTTTGGTTATAGGTTCTCCAGCAGCTTCCTGAGAAAGGGTATGTGGGAAGTAAGTTGTTTAAAAAAAATCTTGTTTGTCCAAAAATATCTTAATCCTATCCTTACACATGACCAATAGTTTGGCAGGGATGGATATCTAGGTTAGAAATAATATTCCCTTATGCTGTTCTTGCTTCATTGCTTTCTAGCTTCAACTGTTACTGTTGAAAAGTGTTAAGATATTCTGGTTTTTAACTCTTTGCATGTGACCTATTTTTTCTCTAACAGTTCTTACAATCTTTTCCTAATCCCAGACCTGAAATTCAACAATGATGTGCCTTGATGTGGGTCTTTTTCATTTGTTGTGCTAGATACTCAATGAGTTTCATTCAGTCCTAAAACTTGTCCTTCAATTATAGGAAATATTCTTGTGTTATTTCTTCAGTGATGTCCTATATGCTTTTTTCTTTTTCATTCCTTTCCAAATTTGGATGTTGGAGCTCAATTGACCCTTAAATTTTCTTTCTTTCTTCTTTTTCATCACTCATTTTCCTTCAGTTTATGGTTTTGTTTTATTTTCTGGGAGGTTTCCTCAGTTTTATCTTTGAATTCTTCTATTGGGTGGGCCAAAAAGTTCCTTCAGTTTTTAAGTAAAAGACACATTTTTCATTTTCACCAAGGACTTTGTTGAACAGCGTATTCACCCTTTTGTTCCATTACCTTCTGCCACTTTTCAGGCAACTTCATAATTCCATCTTCCCCCAATTTTTTATCTCTTTGAACCAAGAACTGTTCCAGGTGCCTTTTACAGTCTTCCAGGGAATTGAAATTTTTTCCATTAAGAGAATTTTGTAAAGATCGAAATAAATGGAAATCTGAAGGCGCAATGTTTGGTGAATATGGTGGATGAATCAGAACTTCTCAGCCAAGCTGTAACAGTTTTTGCCTGGTCATCAAAGAAACGTGTGGTCTTGCGTTGTCCTGATTGAAGATTATGCGTTTTCTGTTGACTAATTCCAGACGCTTTTCATCGAGTGCTGCTTTCATTTGGTCTAACTGGGAGCAGTACTTGTTGGAATTAATTGTTTGGTTTTCTGGAAGGAGCTCTTAATAGAGGACTCCCTTCCAATCCCACCATATACACGTCACCTTCTTTGGATGAAGACCAGCCTTTGGTGTGGTTGGTGGTGGTTCATTTCCCTTGCCCCACGATCTCTTCCGTTCCACATTATTGTACAGTATCCACTTTTCATTGCCTGTCACAATTTATTTTAGAAACAGAACGTTTTTGTTACGTTTAAGTAAAGAATAGCATGCGGAAATATGGTCGAGGTTTTTTTCCGCTTAACTTACGTGGAACCCAAACATCAAAGTGATTAACATAGCCAAGCTAATGCAAATGATCTTCAGCGTTTGATTTGGATATTTTGAGTATGTCAGCTACCTCCCACGTGGTATAAGGTTGATTGTTCTCGATTAATGTCTCAATTTGATCACTATCAACTTCAACTGGTCTACCTGACTGTGGAGCGTCGTCCAGTGAGAAATCTGCAGCATGAAACTCTGCAAACCACTTTTGACACGTTTGATCAGTCACAGCACCTTCTCCATATACTGCACAAATCTTTTTGTGCATTTCAGTTGCATTTTTACCTTTCTTGAAATAATAAAGCATAATATGCTAAAAATGTTGCTTTTTTCCCTCCTATCTTTAATATTAAAATGGCTACACAAAAATTCACCAATGTTCGGGAGTCCGCCTGCTGATGCAGGGGACATGGGTTCGTGCCCCGGTCTGGGAGGATCCCACATGCCGCGGAGAGGTTGGGCCCGTGCTCCATGGCCGCTGAGCCTGTGCGTCCGGAGCCTGTGCTCTGCAACGGAAGAGGCCACAACAGTGAGAAGCCCGCATATCACACACACACAAAAAAATTCACCAATGTTTGGGACTTCCCTGGTGGTCCAGTGGGTAAGACTCCACACTTCCAATGCAGGGGGCTCGGGTTCAATCCCTAGTCGGGGAACTAGATCCCACATGCATGCTGCAACTAAAAAATATCCTGCATGTTGCAACTAAAGATTCTGTATGCTGCAATGAAGATCCTGTGTGCCACACTAAGACCCGACACAGCCAAATTAAACAAACAAAACTTTCTTTTAAAAAAATTCACCAATTTTGTTTAAAATATATATATATATTTATTTATTTATTTATTTATTTATATTTTTGGCTGCATGGGGTCTTAGCTATGGCATGCAGGATCTTTTGTTGTGGTGTGTGGGCTTCTCTCTAGTTGTGGTATGTGGGCTCCAGAGCACATGGGCTCTGTAGTTGTGGCCCAGGGGCTTAGTTGCCCTGCGGCATGTGGGATCTTATTTCCCCAACCAGGGTTTGAACCTGGGTCCCCTGCATTGGATGGTGGATTCTTAACCACTGGACCACCAGGGAAGTCCCAGTAAGTTTTTTTTTTAATGCAGGCTGATATGACAGCTGTCACAATACAGTCTAACAAAATTGTTTGGAATGAAGTTAAAGACGACTAAGCACTACTAGAGCCATCTTACGGAAAAAACCGAACGAAACTTTTGGCCAAACTAATACTTAATTTTTATTATAATTATTGTTATATTTTCCATTTCCAAAAGTATTTTGTTGTTCTCTAAGTGTCATCCTTTTTAAAAATAGATTTATCATCTTATTTCATGGATGCTATCTCTTCTTTTTTCTCTTTGAGGATACTTTACATTGCTGTTTTTTTTAATAGGATTTTTTTTCCTGTTACCTACTTTTCTTCAAGTTCCTTTTGACTATTTCTATTGGTCTCGTCCACATTAGAGACTATCCTCAAGTGTCTGATTATTCTTGATGTTCATTCACATTTAAAGTTAAATCTCCTTCAGGAATTCCAATTGCTGCTTACAATTGTCTCACAACTGATTTTCTATTCATTTTTTCCCATCTTTTGTTTTGTTTTTAATCTGGACATATACATAGAAAAATTATATTGGATATTTTCTATTATTATCCCTACAAATTCACAAAAATTTTCTTCTGCAACGTCTAAACTGCTATTTCCATCCTCATGAGAAGTTCAATTTGCGCCTTTTTACTATTTTCCATGTTTGTATTTATTATTCAGTCTTTCCTCTACCCTGTAGAACATATGGAATATAGTTATAATAACTTTTAATATTCTTGTCTAGTAATTATATCACCTGTCTCATTTCTCAGTATGTTTCTATTTATTAATTTTTTTCTACTTATAATGGGTTGTATTTTCCTGCTTTCTTTATTTCTGGTAACTTTTTATTAGATGCTAGACATTGTTGTTTTACCTTGTTAGGTGCTGTATATTTTTGCACTCCTATAATTATTCCTGAGCTTTGTTTTGGACATAACTAATTAGAAATATTTTGATCCTTTGAAGCTTGCTTTTAACTTCATTAGATGTGACCAGAGTAACCTTTAATCCAGAGCTAATTTTTATTCCACTGCTGAGGCAATGCCTATGAAGTACAATTTTCCACCTTTTTATTTCACTATTTTCTTCTTCTTTTTATTTTTTCAGCATTCCATGAGGCATGCAGGATCTTAGTTCCCCAACCAGGGACTGAACCCATGCTCCTGTGTTGGAAGCACAGAGTCCTAACCACTGGACCACCAGGGAATTCCCTCCACTATTTTCTACCCTTATAATTTTTCACTATCCCCAGCTCTGAGTCCCAGGGCTTGTACCTTCTGCTCTTTTCAGTTGGTTATTTCCCTAGCCTTAAGTAGTTTCTTCATAAACATGCTCTCATCAGTATTTAACTGAGAACTCAAAGGGTGACATTCTGCAGATCTCCAGAACTTTTTACTATGTATCTCTCTCCTCTCCAGTACTGTGCCCAGCGTATCATACCTGCCTTGGCTTATCTGGACATCCTGCTCTGTCTCCTCAACTAAGGCATATCACTGGGCTCCACCTAAGTTCTCTTTTCCTGTGCTCTGGCCTGAAAATTCTGTCCAGACAGTAGGCGGAGGCAATTGTTTGTTTCCTCTTTCTAAGGAATCACTGTTCTGTATAGCTTGATGGCCAATGTCTAAAAAATGTTGTTTTATATATTTTCTTTAATTGTTCAGCTGTTTTAGGTGGGAAGGTGAATCAGGCTTGGCTGAAATCAGAAGTCCCTTCTAGTCTTTTTTTAAAATAACACACACACATACATACACACACACACACACACACACACACACACACATAAGTGTATTTAATAGGCTCTTTATCATATTGCTTATACTCTTATGTTTTGCTTTTTTCAATAATGGTATATTCTGGTCATCTTCAAATATTTAATTTTTTTTTTTTTTTTTTTTTGCGGTACGCAGGCCTCTAACCATTGTGGCCTCTCCCATCGTGGAGCACAGGCTCCGGACATGCAGGCTCAGCAGCCATGGCCCACGGGCCCAGCCGCTCCACGGCATGTGGGATCCTTCCGGAACGGGGCACAAACCCGCATCCCCTGCATCGGCAGGCGGACCCTCAACCACTGCACCACTAGGGAAGCCCTAAAAATATTTTTGAAGAACAAATTCAAAATTAAAAATGTAAAACCCGTAAAATGCCTAATATTACACATAATTAAATATCAAGTTTTATGTTTGTAAATGCATACATTTTAATGACTGATAAATTCTTTCTTACTTATTAATTTATTCATATCTTGGTGAATGGAATACCATCTAGGCCCCAAGTAGGTATGGTTAGTGTGTGGCTGGGAATATCTGCTCCACCATATCCATTTCCCTAGGCCTTAGGTTTCATTCTTACAGAATCCCAAAGAGGTTTTGGCATCTCAGTTTCATTCGCTATAGGCCATCATTGAAGCCAGGCCCACTAGCAACCAAGCAAATTGCTAGAGTCATACACAGAGACTCAACAAACATGTTAAATCTCCAATCCTAAGTAAGAGCACCTACGTTAATAAATTTGGCCAGATCCTATCTTATTTTTTTCTAATTTTTTTTTTTTTTTTTTTTGCGATATGTGGGCCTCTCACTGTCGTGGCCCCTCCCGTTGCCGGACGCGCAAGCCCAGCGGCCACGGCCCACGGGCCCAGCCGCTCCGCGGCATGTGGGATCCTCCCGGACCGGGGCACGAACCCGTATCCCCTGCATCGGCAGGCGGACCCTCAACCACTGCGCCACCAGGGAGGCCCTCTAATTTTTTAATTGAATGAAAGATTCTTTAAATTCTATAGTGCTTTACAATTTTCAAAAGTTTCACGCACATGATTTCATGTAATCCCATAATAATCTCTTTTTTCTTTTCCCCTACCCCTATATTGCCCCTCGCCTCTTCCCTCTCCCCACTGGTAACCCCTAGTTTGTTCTCTTATATCAGTGATTCTGTTTCTTTTTTTCTTTTATTCACTGTTTGTTGTACGTGTTTAGATTCCACATATAAGTGATATCATACACTATTTGTCTTTCTCTGTCTGACTTATTTCACTTAGCATAATACCTTTCAAGTCCATCCATGTTGCTGCAAATGGCAAAATTTCATTCTTTTTTATGGCTGAGTAGTATCCCACATCTTCTTTATACATTCATATGTAATGGACACTTAGGTTGTTTCCATACAGATCCTTCCTTACTTTTTTCCTTGGACTGACCCCTGTAGAATATACTCTAAACATGCTTCCCAGATTTCTGACAATGCAAGTTGTCCTTTAACTGCTGTGTTTTCTGTGTATATGGTAATTCCTCCTCTTCAGTATATCATGCAACTTTCCTTCTGAGCTCTACTGGGAACTAGTTATTGTTGTGGGCTTGGTGGGATCCTTGATGTGGGTCTTGAGGAGATATATATATATATATATATATATTTAATTTGGGTATTATCAGCATATAAATTATATTTAAGCCATAAGATTGGTTGTGGCCACTTACTCACCAAGAAAGTGAGTTTAGACATGAAGAAAAGAAGGGCCAAACCCAACAGTTAGAGATCAGGTTGAGGAAGATGAACCAACAAAGGAGGAACGGCCAATGAGGTAAAAGGAAAACTGATTCCTAAAAGCAAATGAAGAGTATGATTCAGGGAGAAAAGAGAGATCAATGAACTGAGAATTGACCATTGGATTTGGCCACATAAAGCCTATTGTTGATGTTGGCAGGCAGTTTGAGTTGAGTATCAGTGGCAAAACTCTGATTGGAGTAGGTTTAAGAGAATACATGGAAAGAACTTATAAAACAGAGAATACAGTCAACATTTTTGAAGAGTTTTTTTATAAAAAGAGTGGAGAACTAGAGTGGGAGCTGGAGGAAAGTGTCAAGTCAAGGGACAACTCCTCTCTCTGTTTTAGGATGGGATGTTTTAGAGCATGTTTCTATGCTTGTGTGAATGATCCAGTAGAGAGAGAAGAGTTAATGTGCAGGAGGGCGTGGGGAGAATTACTAGAGTTATGTCCTTGATGAGCTGAGATGAGAAAGAATGGGATCTAGTTCTCAAATGGAGGGGTTGGCTTTAGGAGCACAGATAATTCATTTTTGCAAACAGGAAGAAAGGCACTATCTGGGCACATATATACAGTGGGTAGATGTGATAATAGTAGGAACTTGTGGAAATTCTGAATATTTTTGAAAAATTCACTAAAATTTTACAAAACCTAGTTTTCATTAATTAATTTTATTGAGGTATAATTGACATACAGTAAAATGTGCAGATCTTATGTGTATAGTTTGATCATTTAAGACAATTGTACACCCTCATGTAATAAACAACCCAGTCAAGACAAACACAGGACATTTCCATCAACACAGCAAGGTGCCTCCAGCCACTTTCTATTTAAGTCCCTCATGTCTCTCCCTTCCACCTCCTGCTGCCCAGCAATGCCAGGCAACAACTGTTCTAATTTTTATCAGTATAGATGCATTTTTCATCTTTTAAATCTTCATATAGATGGAATAATAAAGTAGGCAGTGTTTTGTGTCTAGCTTCTTTTCTCAATACGTTTTTGAAATCATCTATTTTATTATGTGTGTCAATAGTTCATTATTTGGTATTGCTCAGTAGTATTCCATTGCATGAATATACCACAATGTGTATTTATTCCCCTATTGATGAACATTTGGGTTGTTTCTGGTTTGTGGCTAAAATGAATAAGCTGCTATGAACATTCTTGTGCTAATCTTTTTTTTTTTTAATAGATCTTTTTCTTAAAAAAATAAATTTATTTATTTATATTTTTGGCTGCATTGGGTCTTCATTGCTGTGTGCAGGCTTTCTCTAGTTGCGGCAAGTGGGGGTTACTCTTCATTGTGGTGTGAGGGCTTCTCATTGCAGTGGCTTCTATTGTTGTGGAGAACGGGTTCTAGGCCATCAGTAGTTGTGGCACATGGGCTTAGTTGCTCTGCGGCATGTAGGATCTTCGTGGACCAGGGCTTGAACCTGTGTCCCCTGCATTGGCAGGTGGATTCTTAACCACTGTGCCACGAGGAGAGTCCCTTTAATAGATCTTTACTAGAGTATAATTGCTTCACAATACTGTGTTACTTTCTGTTGTACAACAAAGTGAATCAGCCGTATGCATAGACATGTCCCCATATTCCCTTCCTCTTGAGAGTCCCTCCCATCCTCCCTATCCCACCCCTCTAGGTCATTGCAAAGCACCGAGCCGATCTCCCTGTGGTATGCTGCCGCTTCCCACCAGCCAACTATTTTACATTCCGTAGTATATATATGTCAATGCTACTCTCACTTCGCGCCAGCTTTGCCCTCCCACCCCATGTCATCAAGTCCATTCTCTATGTTTACCTCTTTATTCCTGCCCTGCAACAAGGTTCATCAGTAACATTTTTTTTTTTTTAGATTCCATATATATGTGTTAGCATACGGTACTTGTTTTTCTCTTTCTGACTTACTTCACTTTGTATGACAGACTCTAGGACCAACTGCCTCATGACAGATAACTCAATTTCATTTCTTTTTATGGCGAGTAATATTCCATTGTATACATGTGCCACATCTCCTTTATCCATTCATCTGTCGATGGACACTTAGGTTGCTTCCATGTCCTGGCTATTGTAAATAGTGCTGCAATGAATATTGTGGTGCATGACTCTTTTTGAATTACGGTTTTCTCAGGGTGTATGTAAAGTAGTGGGATTGCTGGGTCATATGGTAGTTCTATTTTTAGTTTTTTAAGGAACCACCATACTGTTCTCCATAGTGGCTGTATCAATTTACATTCCCACCAACAGTGCAAGAGGGTTCCCTTTTCTCCACACCCTCTCCAGCATTTATTTTTTGTAGATTTTTCAATAATGACCATTCTGACAGGTGTGAGGTGATACCTCATTGTAGTTTTGATTTGCATTTCTCTAATAATTAGTGATGTTGAGCACCCCTTTATGTGTTTGCTGGAAATCTGTATATCTTCTTTGGAGAAATGCCTATTTAGGTCTTCTGCCCATTTTTGGATTGGGTTGTTTGTTTTTTCATATTGAGCTCCATGAACTGTTTGTATATTTTGGAGATTAATCCTTTGTCAGTTGCTTTGTTTGGAAATATATTCTCCCATTCTGAGGGTTGTCTTTTCGTCTTCTTTATGGTTTACTTTGCTGTGCAGAAGCTTTTAAATTTCATTAGGTCCCATTTGTTTATTTTTGTTTTTATTTCCACTTCTCTAGGAGGTGGGTCAAAAAGGAACTTGCTGTGATTTATGTCATAGAGTGTTCTGCCTATGTTTTCCTCTAAGAGATTTAGAGTGTCTGGCCACACATTTCAGTCTTTAATCCATTTGGAGTTTATTTTTGTGTATGGTGTTAGGGAGTGTTCTAATTTCATTCTTTTACATGTAGCTGTCCAGTTTTCCCAGCACCACTTATCGAAGAGACTGTCTTTTCTCCAGTGTATATTCTTACCTCCTTTATCAAAGATAAGGGGAACATATGTCTGTGGGTTTATCTCTGGGCTTTCTGTCCTGTTCCATTGATCTATATTTCTGTTTTTGTGCCAGTACCATACTGTCTTGATTACTGTAGCTTTGTAGTATAGTCTGAAGTCAGAGAGGCTGATTCCTGCAGCTCCTTTCTTCTTTCTGAAGATTGCTTTGGCTATTTGGAGTCTTTTGTGTTTCCATACAAATTGTGAAATTTTTTGTTCTAGTTCTGTGAAAAATGCCATTGGTAGTTTGATAGGTATTGCGTTGAATCTGTAGATTGCTTTGGGTAGTATAGTTATTTTCACAAGGTTGAGTCTTCCAATCCAAGAACATGGTATATCTCTCCATCTGTTTGTATCATCTTTAATTTCTTTCATCAGTGTCTTATAGTTTTCTGCATACAGGTCTTTTGTCTCCTTAGATAGGTTTATTCCTAGGTATTTTATTCTTTTTGTTGCAGTGGTAAATGGGAAGTGTTTCCGTAATTTGTCTTTCAGATTTTTCATCATTAGTGTATAGGAATGCAAGAGATTTCTGTGCATTAATTTTGTATCCTGCTACTTTACCAAATTCATTGATTAGCTCTAGTAGGTTTCTGGAAGCATCTTTAGGATTCTCTTTGTATAGTATCATGTCATCTGCAAACAGTGACAGTTTTACTTCTTCTTTTCTGATTTGGATTCCTTTTATTTCTTTTCTTTCTCTGATTGCTGTAGCTAAAACTTCCAAAACCATGTTGAATAATAGTGGTGAGAGTGGGCAACCTTGTCTTATTCCTGATCTTAGTGGAAATGGTTTCAGATTTTCACCATTGAGGACGATGTTGGCTGTGGGTTTGTCATATATGGCCTTTATTATGTTTAGGTAAGTTCTCTCTATGCCTACTTTCTGGAGGGTTTTTTCATAAATGGTGTTGAATTTTGTCAAAAGCTTTTTCTGCATCTATTGAGATGGTCATATGGTTTTTATTCTTCAGTTTGTTAATGTGGTGTATCACATTGATTGATTTGTATATATTGAAGAATCCTTGCATTCCTGGGATAAACCCCACTTGATCATGGTGTATGATCCTTTTAATGTGCTGTTGGATTCTGTTTGCTAGTATTTTGTTGAGGATTTTTGCATCTATGTTCTTCAGTGATACTGGCCTGTAGTTTCCTTTCTTTGTGACATCTTTGTCTGGTTTTGGTATTAGGATGATGGTGACTTCTCAGAATGAGTTTGGGAGTGTTCCTCCCTCTGCTATATTTTGGTAGAGTTTGAGAAGGATAGGTGTTAGGTCTTCTCTAAATGTTTGATAGAATTCGCCTGTGAAGCCATCTGGTCCTGGGCTTTTGTTTGTTGGAAGATTTTTAATCACAGTTTCAATTTCAGTGCTTGTGATTGGTCTGTTTAAATTTTCTATTTCTTTGTGGTTCAGTCTCAGAAGGTTGTGCTTTTCTAAGAATCTGTCCATTTCTTCCATGTTGTCTATTGTATTGGCATATAGTTGCTTATAGTAATCTCTCCTAATCCTTTGCATTTCTGCAGTGTCAGTTGTTACTTCTCCTTTTACATTTCTAATTTGTTGATTTGAGTCTTCTCCCTTTTTTTCCTTGATGAGTCTGGCTAAAGGCTTATCAATTTTGTTTATCTTCTCAAAGAACCAGCTTTTTGTTTTATTGATCTTTGCTATCATTTCCTTCATTTCTTTTTCATTTATTTCTGATCTGATCTTTATGATTTCTTTCCTTCTGCTAACTTTGGAATTTTTTTGTTCTTTATTCTCTAATTGCTTTAGTTGTAAGGTTAGGTTGTTTATTTGAGATTTTTCTTGTTTCTTGAGATAGGATTGTATTGTTGTGAACTTCCCCTTAGAACTGCTTTTGCTGCATCCCATAGATTTTGGGTCATTATGTTTTTTTTTTTTTTTGCAGTACGCGGGCCTCTCACTGCTGTGGCCTCTTCCGTTGCGGAGCACAGGCTCCGGACACGCAGGCTCAGCGGCCATGGCTCACGGGACCAGCCGCTCCGCGGCATGTGGGATCTTCCCAGACCGGGGCACGAACCCGTGTCCCCTGCATCAGCAGGCGGACTCTCAACCACTAGCGACACCAGGGAAGCCCCGGGTCATTATGTTTTCATTGTCATTTGTTTCTAGGTATTTTTTGATTTCCTCTTTGATTTCTTCAGTGATTTCTTGGTTATTTAGTAGCATATTGTTTAGCCTCCATGTGTTTGTATATTTTTACAGTTTTTTTTCCTGTAATTGATATCTAGTTTCATAGCATTTTGGTCAGAAAAGATACTTGATAGGATTTCAATTTTCTTATATTTACCAAGGCTTGGTTTGTGACCCAAGATATGACCTATCCTGGAGAATGTTCCATGAGCACTTGAGAAAAATGTGTATTCTGTTGTTTTTGTATGGAATGTCTTATAAATATCAATTGATTTTCTTCTCAGCCGTGGTGAAGTTGTGTGTGGAGTCTGTTTTGATGCCAGGACCCCCTAAGAGACGTTGATGTTGGGCACCAAAGGTGGCGAGGGATTCATGGTGAAGGTCCGGGGCTTGTCTTGGTCTTGCTCGGCCAACGAAGTGCAGCAGTTTTTTTCTGACTGCAAAATTCAAAATGGGGCTCAAGGTGTTCGTTTCATCTACACCAGAGAAGGCAGACCGAGTGGCGAGGATTTAGTTGAACTTGAATCAGAAGATGAAGTCAAATTGGCCCTGAAAAAAGACAGAGAAACTATGGGACACAGATATGTTGAAGTATTCAAGTCAAACAACATTGAAATGGATTGGGTGTCGAAGCATACTGGTCCAAATGGTCCTGACACGGCCAATGACGGTTTTGTACGGCTTAGAGGACTCCCCTTTGGATGTAGCAAGGAAGAAATTGTTCAGTTCTTCTCAGGGTTGAAAATTGTGCCAAATGGGATAACATTGCCGGTGGACTTCCAGGGGTGCAGTATGGGGGAGACCTTCGTGCAGTTTGCTTCACAGGAAATAGCTGAAAAGGCTCTAAAGAAACACAAGGAAAGAATAGGGCACAGGTATATTGAAATCTTTAAGAGCAGTCGAACTGAAGTTAGAACTCACTATGATCCACCACGAAAACTTATGCCCATGAAGCGGCCAGGTCCCTATGACAGACCTGGGGCTGGCAGAGGGTATATAGCAGCATTGGAAGAGGAGCTGGCTTTGAAAGGATGAGGCGTGGTGCTTATGGTGGAGGTTATGGAGGCTATGATGATTATAATGTCTATAATGATGGCTATGGATTTGAGTCAGATAGATTTGGAAGAGACCTCAGTTATTGTTTTTCAGGAATGTCAGAGCACAGATATGGGGATGGTGGCTCTACTTTCCAGAGCACAACAGGACACTGTGTACACATGCAGGGATTACCTTACAGAACTACTGAGAATGACATTTATAATTTTTTTTCACCACTCAACCCTGTGAGAGTACATATTGAAATTGGTCCTGATGGCAGAGCAACTGGTGAAGCAGATGTCAAGTTTGCAACTCATGAAGATTCTGTGACAGCTATGGCAAAAGACAAAGCAAATATGCAACACAGATATGTAGAACTCTTCTTGAATTCTACAGCAGGAGCAAGTGGTGGTGCTTACGAACACAGATATGTAGAGTTCTTGAATTCTACAGCAGGAGCAAGCGGTGGTGCTTATGGTAGCCAAATGATGGGAGGCATGGGCTTGTCAAACCGGTCCAGTTATGGCGGCCCAGCCAGCCAGCAGCTGAGTGGTCGTTATGGAGGTGGCTATGGTGGCCAGAGCAGCATGAGTGGATATGACCAAGTTTTACACGGAAACTCCAGTGATTTTCAATCAAATACTGCATAGGCAGCCAAGGAGCACTGAACAGCAGCTACTACAGTAGTGGAAGCCGAGCATCTATGGGAGTGAATGGAATGGGAGGGATGCCTAGCATGTCCAGTATGAGTGGTGGATGGGGAATGTAATTGATTCTGATCACTGACTCTTGGTCAACATTTTTTAAAAGAAAAGTAAAACTTAAGTTTTAACAGTTTTGCAGTACAAGCTTGTGATTTATGCTTACTCTAAGTGGAAATCAGGATTGTTTTAAAGACTTAAGTTTCAGTATTTTTGAACACAAACATTCATTTAGGATGTAACTAGGTTGAGTAATCTATTACTGTTAAATAATTTTCAGCTTTTCTCAAGTTAGTTACATTGTAGGATGTATTTAAGCAGTAGGTTTATTTAGGTTAAAGCAGTTGAATTATGTTAAATGTTGCTTACACCACATTACATTGAACACTGTTTGGATGCATTGTTGAAAGACATGCTATTTTGTAAAACTCAATATAGGAGCTGTGTCTACAATTAGAAGTGAAACATTTGGCATGTTTATTAATTCTAGTTTCATTTAATAACCTCTATGGCACGTAAGTTTAAGCTTTTTTTTAAGTTAATGGGGAAAATTTGAGACGCAATACCAATACTTTAGGATTTTGGTCTTGGTGTTTGTATGAAATTCTGAGGCCTTGATTTAAATCTTTTCATTGTATTGTGATTTTCCTTTTAGGTGTATTGCGCTAAATGAAACTTGTCGAATAAGTCTTCCTTTTAAAAACTGAAAAAAAAATCAATTAAGTCCATCTTGTTTAATGTATTATTTAAAGCTTGTGTGTCCTTAGTTATTTTCATTTTGGATGATCTGTCCATTGGTGAAAGTGGGGCGTTAAAGTCCCCTACTATGATTGTGTTACTGTCGATTTCCCCTTTTATGGCTGTTAGCATTTGCCTAATGTATTGAGGTGCTCCTATGCTGGGTACATAAATATTTACCATTGTTATATCTTCTTCTTGGATTGATCCCTTCATCATTATGTAGTGTCCTTCTTTGTCTCTTGTAATAGTCTTTATTTTAAAGTCTAGTTTGTCTGATATGAGAATTGCTACTCCAGCTTTCTTTTGATTTCCATTTGTATGGAACATCTTTTTCCATCCCTTCACTTTCAGTCTGTATAGTTTTTTTTCTGTAATTGATTTCCAGTCTCATAGTGTTGTGGTCAGAAAAGATCCTTGATATGATTTCAATTTTCTCAAATTTTTCAAGTCTTGATTTGTGACCCAAGATATGATCTATCCTGGAGAATGTTCCATGTGCACTTGAGAAGAAAGTGTATTCTGCCACTTTGGGGTGGAGTGTTCTACAAATATCAATTAGATTTATCTGGTCTATTGTGTCATTTAAAGCTTGTGTTTCCTTATTTATTTTCTGTTTGGATGATCTGTCTGTTGGTGTAAGTGGGGTGTTAAAGTCCCCTACTATTATTGTGTTACTGTCGATTTCTCCTTTTCTGGTTGTTAGCATCTTCCTTATATATTGAGGTGCTCCTATGCTGGATGCATAAACATTTATAACTGTTATATCTTCTTCTTGGATTGATCCTTTGATCATTATGTAGTGTCCCTCCTTATCTCTTGTAATAGTCTTTATTTTAAAGTCTATTTTATGTGATACGAGTATTGCTACCCGAGCTTTCTTTTGATTTCCATTTGCATGGAATATCTTTTTCCACCCATTCACTTTTAGTCTGTATGTGTCCCTAGGTCTGAAGTGGGTCTCTTGTAGACAGCGTATATACGGGTCTTGTTTTTGTATCCATTCAGGCAGTCTGTGTGTTTTGGTTGGGGCATTTAATCTATTTCCATTCAAGGTTACCTGTTACCATTTTCTTAATTGTTTGGGTTTGCTTTTGTGGGTCTTTTTCTTCTCTTGTGTTTCCCACTTAGAGAAGTTTCTTTAGCATTTGTTGTAAAGCTGGTTTGGTGGTGCTGAATTCTCTTAGCTTTGGCTGCCTGAAAAGGTTTTGATTTCTCCATTGAATCTTAATGAGATCCTTGCTGGGTAGAGTAATCTTGGTTGTAGGTTTTTCCCTTTCATCACTTTAAGTATATCCTGCAACTCCTTTCTGGTCTGCAGAGTTTCTGCTGAGAAATCAGCTGATAATCTTATGGGGATTCCTTTATATGTTATTTTTTGTTTTTCCTTTGCTGCTTTTAATATTTTTTCTTTGAATTTAATTTTTGTTAGTTTGATTAATATGTGTCTTGGTGTGTTTTTTCCTAGGGTTTATCCTGTATGGGACTCTCTGTGCTTCCTGGATTTGGGTGACTATTTCCTTTCCCATGTGAGGGAAGTTTTCAACTATAATCTCTTTGAATATTTTCTCAGACCCTTTCATTTTCCTCTTTTTCTTCTAGGGCCCCTATAATTTGAATGTTCGTGCATTTAGTGTTGTCCCAGAGGTCTCTGAGATTGTCTTCAATTCTTTTCATTCTTTTTTCTTTATTCTGCTCCTTGGCAGTTATTTGCACCATTTTGTCTTCCACCTCACTTATTCGTTCTTCTGCCTCAGTTATTCTGTCATTGATTCCTTCTAGTGTATTTTTCGTTTTAGTTATTTTGTTTTTCATCTCTGTTTGTTTCTTTATTCTTCTAGATTTTGTTAAACATTTCTTGTATTTTCTCAATCCATGCCTCCATTCTATCCGAGATTCTGGATCATCTTTACTATCATTACTCTGAACACCTTTTCAGGTAGATTGCCTATTTCCTCTTCTGTTATTTGGTCTTGTAGGTTCTTACCTTTCTCCTCATCTGTGACATATTTTTTTGCCGTCCGTTTTTTTTTTTTTTTTTTTTGAGCGGGATTGTTTTCCTGTTTTACTAGTTGTTTGGCCTGAGGCTTCCAACGCTGGAGTTTGTAGGCTATTGTGTGGAGCTGGGTCTTGGTGCTGAGAAGAGGAACTCTGTGAGACCTCAGTCCAATGAATATTTCCTGGGGTCTGAGGTTCTCTGTTAATCCAGTGGCTCAGACTCAGAGCTCCCACCACAGGAGTTTTGGCCTGACCCCAGGCTTGTGAACCAAGATTCCGCAAGCTGCGTGGGGTGGCAAAAAAAAAAAGGGGAGAGAGAAGAGTAACAAAATAAAAAATAAAATTAGACCAGGAAACTAACAGATATGTTAGAAAGAATGTAAAAATAAAAATATAGATGAATCAACAACTGGAAGGTACATCAGTACCACAATAGTAAAAAATTGGAAGAGGGAAAAGAAAAAAAAAACAGAGAGCGGGGGAAGGCCTTGGCTGTGGAGAGTGGGGCCTAAGCAAGGGTGAGGTTTGGGTGGTGGGTGGGGCCTATGCTTAGGACCCACAGGGCTGGAAAAGGCCCTGGGGGCTGTGGTGGGTGGGCCTTAGGCTCAAGGAACAGAAGGGGCCCAGGTGTGCCCCCCACCCCTGGTCTCAGAGGGCAGGGCACCTCACCTGGGAGCTCAGCAGGCTACCCGGGCCTGAGTGGGTGGAGCAATCGCCCTCTGCTCCTCTCCTACTCCTCCTGGAGGGCCCCTCCCACCTGCCTCTCCTGATGTCTGCCAATCTTTTTGACAACTGCTTTTTAACTCAAAAATCTCTACATTGGGACAGATCTTTTCCCTGAACAGCAGATTCATATACCCAGTTGTCTACTTGAATGATTTCTAGGTTCCTCAAATCAAAATGTCCCTAACTGAACTATCCCCCTAACCTGATCCTTCTCCAATATCTCCCCTCTCAGCAGCAGCATGACTATCCACCCAATAGCCCCTGCTAGAAACTACTAGTCAGTCTTAACTCCTCCTCTCCCTTTTCTGCAGTGTCTAATCATTCATCACGTCCTATTTTTTAAAAAATTATTTATTTATTTATTTATTTATGGCTGCATTTGGGGGGGCTACTCTTCGTTGCGGTGCGCTGGCTTCTCATTGCGGTGGCTTTTCTTGTTGCAGAGCACAGGCTCTAGGTGCGCAGGCTTCAGTAGTTGTGGCACACGGGCTCAGTAGTTGTGGCTCGTGGGCTCTCGAGAGCAGGCTCAGTAGTTGTGGAGCACAGGCTTAGTTGCTCTGCGGCATGTGGGATCTTCCTGGACCAGGCAGGGCTCGAACCCGTGTTCCCTGAATTGGCCGGTGGATTTTTAACCACTGCACCACAAGGGAAGTCCCACCATATCCTATTGATTGTCTCCTAAATGTCTTTTTTTGGTAAATATTTTGAATCTACCCACTTACCTACGCTACAGTACAATCCATTATCTACATATAAGAAACTTTTTCCTGAATTTTTTCAAATCAGATTTTCTCAAATCTGGTCATCTATTTCCTGTTAAACTTTTCTATAATATTTTGACTTACCTTTAGGATAAAAGCCAACCCCCTTAGCATGGTTTACAGTCATTATCCAGGCCCAGACTATCTTTCTAGCCTGGTCTCCAAGTTCCACCTACAGTGAACTTTTTTTTTTCTTTTTAGGTCATGCTGTACAGCTTGTGGGATCTTAGTTCCCTGACCAGGGATTGAACCCACGGCCTTGGCAGTGAAAGCGCAGCGTCTTAACCACTGGACTGCCAGGGAATTCTCAAACATATTTCTATTCTTCAAATGTCCTGTATTGCTTCTGAGGCTTATAAGAGCTCTTCAGTTTGTCTAGAACACTCTCTCCCCTCCTTTTGTTTGCCTGACTAATTCTTAGCAACCTTTTAGGTCTCAGTTAAGAATTTCATTTCTGGTTTATCCTCTTTGACCCCTAAAATAGGCTAGTTCCCTCTACTATATGCTTCATAGCATACATTGATGATTATAATTACTTGTTGAATTTTCTTTGTTTCCCACTAACTCCTGGACAACAGTTTTGTTCACTGTTGCATTCCCAATGCTTATCACATAGTAATGGCTCAATAAATACTTGTTAAATGAATGAATGAATGAATGATGTTTAATGGGCTTTAATGTCCACTGCCCATATTTTATAGCACAACTTCCTCATTTGGAACTCTTATTTTGATTTTTTTCTTAATTAGCTGAATATATACTTAAGATTTCCTTAAAGAAGCGAACATGAACGGTATGCTTATTCTGAAGTCTCTCATTTTTCTCTTGCCGTTACACATGAACACATTGGCTCACACTTGGTTCATACTTACACAATAACTTGGATTTCAAATTGTATCCCTGCAAATTTGTTACAAAGTCTGTTATAGTGGAAGCTCTACATGAGGACTACCAGATTTTTGGTCATTTATAAGTAATCTGTTTTAGTCTGCCTAATGTCTATAAGATCCTTGTTATCTAATTTCTTTCCCATGGTATGTCTAGAAGTGAGTCTTCTTCCATTCATTTCATTAATTTATCTTTAAGTCTTCTGTTAGGTCTGGACATTTTTATTCAATTTGTCTTTGATTTACTATTACTTCTGTCCAAATTCTTTTGGGTTACTCTTCAGACATACACATAATTCTCAGTTTGGGTTTTATCTCATCTTCTCTTCTTTTGTCCTTCTGAATATGTTTTGGACAGGCCATAACTTCTTGCTTTCTTATTGAGGGTGTCAAACAGTTTTCTAAATGAAAATCACTTTCAGAGATAAGTAAAACTCTGAATCTTCTGGACTATGTTCATTTTCCTTTTTCTATATTTTTTTTATATCTCTCTTGGGTGAGAAAAGGGCTTGGGTATCTGATATGGACCAGGGTTCCCAGGATTTGAGGCAAATTGTATGTCAGTAGGCAGGGCTGGCCACTAGCTATGGGTAGGGAGCAAAAGATAACCCAAGTCTAAGAGCAGTCTTGAGAAGCAGACAATAATCTGAAACATGAAATCTGTGGGGTAAGGTGAACTAAGAACTGGATCTTTTTCAAAGATTGTCAGGCAAGATTGACTTTAGTTAGTAGGTGCTGGAGACAAAACCAGGAATGCTAACCTGAGGAAATAAAACACATGAACATGTGATAGCTTTTCATAGTGCTAGATTTGGTGGAAATTATTAAGACCTTAAGTCAGTTTGGACAGTTTTCTCCGCTCTTTTTTTTCTCATCTACAGGCAGTATACTCTTCATATGCCCAGGTGGAAGTATGGATTTCCTTTGGCTCTACTCTTAGATCTTTAGCTAGAGACCAGATTAGTATGCCCACGTCCAGGGTAGCCCCAGTGTTTCTTCTTACCTTGCTCTGCTATACTTCGATGGGACATTGTGGTCCTAATGTTACTGCCTGAGGGATAGGAGCTAACTGGTTCTCTGACAAAACAAACCAATGGAATTCATGATCTGCTATCAGCTCAGAAAACACTGTGACCAGCACTCTGTCTGTAGACTTTGTTCATAGGGACAAATCTGCCAGGCCACAATGGACCAGTACCTGCTTCTCCATTCCTACTCCATCCTTTCCCAATGAACTTTGGAAGTTGCAGTCTTCAGAAATACACAGAAAGATGCTAGCCTCTAACAGTACTATAACCAAAAAGCATGATTTGGGATTTTGTAGGCAAAAGAGCGCTGATTGCTCAGTTTGCAGCTCTGTATGGATCCTGGCTTTCTGAGTCACCAAGCCAACAATGGGGGAAGGATGCCCAGACATCCTACCTTTTTTCAGAGGGTTGGATCTGCTCTGACTCATGAAGCAGACTATGGGTGGGCCACCAAATGTTTTTCTGAATTCAACTCCATTGGCCTCATAAATCAGGATAATTCGTCTTGGCAGTCAGCAACCTGTCAGGCTTCATGTTCTGCACTGGTATACATTTTATCATTTTTCTTTGTCTTTTAGTGTAGGCAGCAGTTGGGAGAGGCTGAGTCAGGGGCTGCCAAATAACACTTAAAACTAGAAATGTCTCATTGATTTTTATTACAATTGCATCAGTCTGTTCTCATTCCATCGAGCCTCTGCTTGCAGGATTTCCCAGGGCACAGTCTTTGGCTGGCTGTTCAGTCTGCATTCTCCTTCAGAGGATTAATCCTCTCTTAAACCTTTACATCTGATACCTGATGACTCTCAAACTGCTGCCTCTAGTCCTGTCTTCTCACCTAAATTGTGATTCTTTATTTTCTGATTAAAAGACATTTCTACTTGTCCACTTCACAAAATTCTCATGTGCCTGAAGGATGTACTTCTACCCTAATTATTAAACTGCTAAACTAGCAGAACCCAAAGTCATGGCGACAGGAAAGAAACACTTTGTGAAAGGGTCATTGGTTAAACTGTGGGCGGCATAACCACCATTTCTACTCTTTTGGTTCCTGGAGAGGAGAAAGGACATTATACACACACACACACACACACACACGTGTGTGTGTGTGTGTGTGTGTGTGTGTGTGTATTTTTTTTGCCACACTGCGTGGCTTGTGGGATCTTAGTTCCCCAACCAGGGTTCAAATCCAAGCCCTTGGCAGTGAAAGCCCGACATCCTAACCATTGGAATACCAGGGAATTCCCAGGGCATCATATATTAATGAAAGGTTTAGAGAATTTATTTCATCCTGCAGGACCACACCATCTTCACATCTCAATATAGCATGATCCCCCAGTTGGCAAGGAAACTGAGTTTTTAATAGCCATGTCACTGTTCTATAAGATCAGTACCAACTGCTTCTGAGTGATGGGATGCAAGACAAGACCTGTAAATCCAATGGATATCATACTATTGACTTACAGAGCTCTTTTGTCTGCAGCAGTGTTATATGGAAAATTCATATCATATAAAATGTCTTCAGTTGCATGAAGCAGAGTATCCACTAAGTTATAGTTCTTGAAGTTTTCTCACAGGGAGATACTTCTTTCACGTTGCTCTTCATGGTTCACCTAAATGAAGCTGAATGTCACAGAAGTCCTTTTAGGGCAAGAGCTACCATATCGTACAGAACTTTCTATAAACTTTGTTAGATTTTTTTTTTTTCCCCTCTGCAGGCAAATGATCAGAAGCAAATAACCATGAGTCCACAGAAGTGGGATGTGGGAGGTATGTCAGTGAAGTCAGAAACATCATGCTGGGAGTGTGAACCACCTATTCATATAACTTCCTTGTGGCTTTGGGATCTGCTTGGGTATAGTTCTGTTTACATTGTTTCCACTTGATGATGGTGTGCTGATGCTTGACTTTATGTCTAGTTAGATAATATTAAGTTTATGATGAATACAGGTGTCTCATGGGCATGCATTCAGTACCCACCAGGGGTCAATATCTACTAAGGCTCAGTATAGCAAGCCACAGGCTGTTTCTTTTAAAAGTGACATATATATGTATATACATATGTTTTTTATTATATTTTATACAATATATTATATCTCATATAATATAATATATTATATAATTTTTAATGAGAGAGCATAGATTTGTTTTGCTTTAAAGTCCTGGTATGATTCTCCTAACAAACTTTGGCACATTCTCTATATAACATAATCAAATGCACTTTGAGCACCACTGGCACAGAACTTCTTGCACTTTAGCGTCAATAAGTTGGGATATTTCCTCTAAAATGAACATCAGGTTGCTACTCTACCTACCACTAAGAAAGAGACACAGTGCTTGGTGAGCCCCCTTGGATTTTAGAGGCAACATATGCCACGTGAGTATGCTGCTCTGACCCATTTTCAGGTTAACGCAAAAGGTTCTCAGCTTTGAGAGGGCTTCAAAGCAAGAGGAGTTTCTCTAGCTGATCAAGGCAGGTCCGGGAGCTGTATGGAGATGATGGAAAGTTCTAATAGGGGAATCAAAATGGAGGCATCCTGCATTTTGGGAGAAAAACTATACTCATTTTGGCAAGTAGCTACTCTATTTTTGATAAGCAACTCTTGTTTTGATACCAGTCTCTTATAGAGACTGAATATCTGACCATAAGATACCAGGGGGCCATGAATTCTGAGGAGCCCTCCATAAACCAAGCCATAAAGTCTGATGTTCCCAGCAACATTCCATCATCAAGAGGAAGTGGTTTATGTATGGCCATGAACAAGCAAAGTAAGTGACATTTACAGCATTTTCTGCTGCTTTTTCCTTAGCCCATACCTAGGGCTTCATGTGGAATTCTCTATCATCATTCACTGATGAGAAAAAAAAAAATCCCATCCTGGCTTACATATGTTCAGGTTTTACAACCAGAAGGCTTACAGTTCTATTCAGCCAGAAGAACAGATCAGAGGCTTAATTTTGAACAAATTGAGTTTGAGACATGTATTATTCATCCAAGTGGTGATGTCTTCAGTTGGATACATGACTGGATTTTAGGGAGTAGGATCAGGCTACGGCTCCATTTAGAGGTGATCCTGAAAGGCAGTGGAAGAGAGAACCCCTCCTACCCCCATCAATTAAATTTTAAGCAGGTCATTACATTGTTCACTTTGCTTAGAAAAAGAGGCGACAAGGTAAATATGTACACTGATTCATGGACAATAACTAATAGTTGTGATGAACGGTCAGAGACTTGGAAGTAAAATAATTGAAGAGTGGCTTACAAAGAGTTTTAGAAAAGCAGTATGAGGGCACATTTCTCAGAATGGGCCCGGAATGTTAGAATATTTATGTCCCATGAGAATGCTCACTGAAGATGCCCACTTCAGAGGAAGATCTCAATAATCAGGTAGACAAAATGTCCAATACGATAGATGAAACTCAGCCTCTTTTCCCATCCAACCGAGTATTTGCTGAGTGAGCTCATAAACACCTAGATTCAGTAATTGTCAACATTGTGTTACATTTGCTTTATTTCTCTTTCAGTTCCACTATTCATATACACATACACATGCTTTTTTTTTTTTTTTTTTGCTGTTCCTTTGAGGGTTAATTGGAGACATCAGAACACTTCCTTCCTAAATAATTCAACATGCATCAGTTATGATACATACAATATGTAACCACAATGCAATTTTCACACTCAGGATAATTCACATTGGTGTATATATCCAGTCTATTTTTAAATTTCCTCAATTGTTCCAATAATGTTTTTATAGCTGTTTTTAAAAATTTGAAACAGGGGCTTCCCTGGTGGCGCAGTGCTTGAGAGTCCGCCTGCCGATGCAGGAGACGCGGGTTCGTGCCCCGTTTCGGGAAGATCCCACATGCCGCGGAGAGGCTGGGCCCGTGAGCCATGGCCGCTGAGCCTGCGCGTCCGGAGCCTGTGCTCCGCAAATGGGAGAGGCCACAACAGTGAGAGGCCCGCATAACGCAAGAAAAAAAAAAAAAAAAAAAAAAATTTGAAACAGCAGTCAATCTAGGAATTTGCATTGCACTTAGTAGTCATGTCTCTTAACATTTTGAAGTCTAGAACATTTCCCCAGCTTCTTTGTTTTTACTTTATAGCATTGATAGTTTTAAAGAGTCCATGTCAGTTGTTGATAAATATCTTCTAAATGAATGCATAATAGTCTCCTCAAAATGTTTTTGCTTCCTGTACCTACAGCTCTGAGCTCTGATTATTTATTAGTCTGAGAAAGCAAGAGAAGAATGCTTCTACCAGGGAATACAACAGTAAATTAATCAAATCGGAAACTCAGATGCTTATCTGGTCATTTCAGGTCACTTTTAACACTGGTCCAATTGACAAAAAAAAAAAAAAAAAAGGGGGGGAATTATGATGGTTTATTGAGGTAATTGATTTGGGATATCAGGGAAAAAAGAATTGCTACTCCAAAGTAGGGGCAGGAGTAGTATATATGGAGACCAGGTGATCATTTGGAGCTCCTTCTGTTATTGACATATTCAGAGGTATAAGGTAATGGAAGACGACAGCAAATTATACAGGCAGGACCACCAAAGGTTCAGATCTTTCAGGTATGAAGGATGAGTATCTGGTGAATATCTGGCTAAAGGCAGTGAGAATGTGCAGTCTTCCTTTAAGAAGGAAGTTCATAAATATCTCCTATGCTCTCATGACCATTTTCAGGAAGAACTGTAGCATAGATCTGTATTTTCTCCCCTGCTGTGTCACATGAAAGAAAGAGTCAAAGGTTTCATAATGACTTTTTTAAAAGAAAATTTATTTATTTATTTATTTTTGCCTGTGTTGAGTCTTCGTTGCTGTGCACAGGCTTTCTCTAGTTGTGGCGAGTGGGGGGCTACTCTTCATTGTGGTACAAGGGTTTCTCACTGCGGTGGCTCCTCTTGTTGCAGAGCATGGGCTCCAGGTGTGCAGGCTTCGGTAGTTGTGGCTCGTGGGCTCTAGAGCACAGGCTCATTAGTTCTGGTGCATGGGCTTAGTTGCTCCAAGGCATGTGGGATCTTCCCGGACCAGGGATCAAACCCGTGTCTCCTGCATTGGCAGGTGGATTCTTAACCACTGCTCCCCAGGGAAGTCCTTCATAATGACTTTTTGACTCTACATCATCTAGCTCCTTCTGATCTCATCTTCTATTACTCTCACCATCACCGGTTTTCTTCCTCAGGGCTTCAGTGCTTGCTGTTCCCCTTGTCTCAATTTTTCTTCCCCACATACCTGCATAACTCATATCTTATCTCATCTCATCATCTCTTTTAGGTCTTTATTCAATGTCAACTTCTCAACAAGGCCATCTTTGTTTACCCTGTCTAAATCTGCAGCTCTATTGCTCTTCCATATATTTCCTTCCCCCACCCATTTTATTTTTCTTCTCATCACTATCTAAACGATATTTATTGCCTGTCACTCCTAACAGAAAGTTTGTTCACAGCTGTAACTCCAGTGTATAGAAGAGTGCACATGGTAAGTATTCAATAAACAATTGTTGGGACTTCTCTGGTGGTCCAGTGGTTAAGACTTCACCTTCCAATGCAGTGGGTGCAGGTTTGATCCCTGGTTCGGGAGCTAAGATCCCACATGCCTCGGGGCCAAAAAACCAAAACATAAAACAGAAGCAATATTGTAACAAATTCAATAAAGACTTTAAAAATGGTCCACATCAAAAAAAGTCTTTTTTAAAAAAATGAACAATTGTTGAGTTGAGTAATAAAGTATATATTTATATTTTTAAATTATTTTAAAATATTTTCTCTCTATTTCCCCACTATTTTATATTGGATGTGTAGTTGGTGTCTGTCTTTATAAATTAGTCTAGAGGTTACAGAATATTGTGATGGGATAATGATAGGATTAAAGGAACAATAGACATTGCTCAGGAACTGTGGACTTGAAGTTGGATGAACTAATTCAATGGTTGGTAAACTTTTTCTGTAAATGGTCAGATAGGAAATATTTTTGGCTTTGTGAGACATACAGTCTCTTGCCACTGTTCAACTTTGATATTGCAGAACATAAGCAGCCATAGATTATGTGTAACAAATGGGAATGGCTGTGTTCCAATACAACTTTACTTACAAGAACAACTTACAAAAATTGTTTACCACCCCCTGCACCAACTGATGATGTCCCCATTTTGGGGAGATGGAGAACATGTTTTCAGTTGTTGAAGGATATATTGCAGTATATTGAGCAGAAGTAGTTAGTGGAATAAGAATAGGAAGAAGTATGTTTGTGTCTGTTGGGCAGTTACAAGAGTGAATTGCAGTGACATTTGCCTTTTTCTTTTTGGCTGCCTAGTATTTGAAGCTCTTTTGTATATATACAGGGCTTCCATCTTATATTAGAGAAGCTGACTCTTCCAGATACTTGCTCTTTCAGCACCCTTTGCATTTATGGCACCAATAAGAGGCACTCTCCTAGAACATTTAGCAGGTGCTAGTGGTAATGAGACTATGAGAAACTCAGGGGAAATTGCTGAAAGATCAACTCCCTGGAGCAGAGTGGTAGAATTGTCTTTTGGTGACACAGTGTCTGGTGTTAATGGTATTGGTGGTTCAGGTTGTTGCAAATATTGCTTTGTGTAAGCAGGAATAGTGCCCTCACTGTACCAATCCGAGTTGTTGTGAGCATCACTTAAGGCTAGGTATCCCAGTATCTGGTTCTCCAGTTCTCCAGTAGATTCTATACGTTAGAATCTTTTATTCTATAAAAGAGTTATACGTTAGAATCATCTTTTCAGTAAATTCCTTTTCTATTTGAATCAGCCAGAGTTGATTTCTATTGCCTAGAACTAATAACTCAGGTTAAAATACATTCTTTCTACATTTACCAAATAATCCTTTGACACAGTCATGAAGCTCTTTTTATAAATGAGTATCAGCTAGATTAAGTAATTTTCCCTTGGGTTTTTCATTTCAATTAAGGTATTTTTAGTTTCTAAAAGATCTAGTTGGTTTTCTTAATCTGCCTTAAAAAATAATATCTTATGGCTCTTTCCTACTATAGTTCCTTCCTGCATTTCTTTAAATAGCACTAGATTTATGGTATCTAGAGTTTATGAATTGTACAACTCTGCTTTGCATCACTACTTTTCTTCAAAATGTCAACATGATAGCTCCAATTTAACTTGAGAGGTGCTATTTCAATTTGAGTACTTCAAAGATATTCTCATTACTTTACTACCAACACACACACACACACATACACAATCTGTCCTCTTATTAAACCAAATCTCTTCCAATACTTATTAAAAAATTCAGGGCTTCTCTGGTGGCGCAGTGGTTAGGGTCCGCCTGCCGATGCAGGGGACGCGGGTTCGTGCCCCGGTCCGGGAGGATCCCACGTGCCGCGGAGCGGCTGGGCCCGTGAGCCATGGCCGCTGAGCCTGCGCGTCCGGAGCCTGTGCTCCGCAATGGGAGAGGCCACAGCAGTGAGAGGCCCGCGTACCGCAAAACAAAAACAAAAACAAAAACAAAAACAAAAACAAAAATTCAGCTCCGTTTTTTCTAATTCCTTTTGTGCTTAATTTCTAAACTGCATAAATTATCAGGTTATTTTGTACTTCCACAATACCATTTGGGTAATATGGTCTTTTAAAGCAATTGTTTAATATATTGATTGATTGACTATATTGCCAGCTTTTGTACCCAAGGACAATATACTCAAGGACCTACATAGAGGTTGCTCAAAAATTATTTGTTGATGGACTTTTTCTGCCATCCACTAGGTAGTTCCTCCCACTGAGGACTCTAGTTATTTATTTATTTTTTGAGGACTCTAATATTCAAAATAGTAACAGGAAGGAGGCCCTGAATGGGAAAGAAATGTTGTGACCTAGTTCTAAACATAAACTATTAGATCATCTAAATATCTAGGGGTCTTCCTGTGGTCTGAAGCAGGTTATTGCTACATTTGACTCCTCAGAGCATGGAAATTTTCTCAAAGACCAGTAAAGAACTTCTAAATTCAGAGGGACTTTCCAGGCAGGGTGAAAGTGAGCAGGGAGATATGAGATAATCTAGTTTAAAAGCCATTTGATAGCTTAAAATGCTATTAAATGCTATTAAATGCTATTAAACTGCTATTAAAATGCAGTTATTTGAGCAACAATGGCCATAGCGTCTCTGATTTCAGGAAGCCCTGTTATTAATGCATGTATGAATGTTTAACCAAACTGTATGACCTCTCTCTCTTCTTTTTAAGAATGGGGACTCTTGTAGCCTACATGAGTAAGCATAGGGTTTTCTGGAGAACTCTCTGAGCATATGGGGTCTTTCTTCATTGTTCTCACTTCCCCTGTAAGTAGAGTGACCATATAGTTTATCTCCCAAATTGAGACAATTTTGATAATTAAGGGGACACTATTAATAATTATACTCAGACAACAGGCAAAAACTACCTCAGGCAAACTGGTTTGTATGGTCACATTATCTATGTCATCTCCTGCCAGTTTCATGCTATTCTAAGGCACAGTCCACTAAATGGGATGTTGTTTACTTGTCTCTATGTGGAGAAACCTCCTACTCACAGAGATTTAAGTTACTGGATAAATCTTCCATAACCCCCCCCCACCCCCTATAAAATGCCCCAAGCTTGAGCCATTTATTTTGTAGTAGCATGCTTGAGGCCTCACCTAGATATTGAATGTTGCTTGATGCCACATAAATCATGCTGGGAAGTTTGGGAGTGGTGGTGAAAGGGAGTGAGAGTCTTTTGCTTCCATGCCAATAGTGCATGTGCAGTCTACAATTCAGATTGCCTTTTTTATATTTCCACAGTATGAGTTGTAGGCATGCTGGTTTCATTAGTTCAGGGACTGATTAAATTTTTTTTTTCTTTTTTTTTTTTTTTTTTCTTCTTTGCGGTACGTGGGCCTCTCACTGTTGTGGCCTCTCCCGCTGCGGAGCACAGGCTCCGGACGCGCAGGCTCCGCGGCCATGGCTCACGGGCCCAGCCGCTCCGCGGCATGTGGGATCCTCCCGGACCGGGGCACGAACTGGTGTCCCCTGCATCGGCAGGCGGACTCTCAACCACTGCGCCACCAGGGAAGCCCCCTGATTAAATTATTCATGGAACCTCTCCCCAGATCAGAATTCCTCTCCCTGTTCTTATTCAACATCATAATAGAAGTCCTAACAAGTGTAATAAGACAAGAAAAAGAATTAAAAGGTATACAGATTGGGAAGGAAAATAAAACCATCTTTGTTCACAGATGACATGATTGTTTATGTACAAAAACCCCAAAGAATCAACATCCAAAAAATGCTTCTGAAACTAGTAAGCAACTATAGCAAGGTTGCAGGATACAGGGTTAATATACAAAAGCCAATTGTTTTCCTACATATTATCAAGGAATAATTGGATTTTGAACTTAAAAGCAAAACATCATTTATTTTGGCACAAATTGAGGGAGGGAGTGGAGAGAGAAAGAGGGAAATACTTAGGTGTAATCTAACTAAATACGTGTAAGATCTATAAGAGGAAAGCTACATGTTCATGAATAGGAACACTCAATATCGTTAAGATGTCACTTCTTCTCAACTTTATCTATAGATTTAATGCAATCCCAATCAAAATCCCAGAAAGTTGCTCTGTGGATATTGACAAACTTCCTCTAAAATTTATATGGTGAGGCAGAAGACTCAATAGCCAACCCAATACTGAAGAAGAAAAAAGTTTGAGTACTGACACTACCTGAATTTAAGACTTACTATAAAGCTACAGTAATCAAGACAGTGTGGTATTGATGAAAGAATAGACAAGTAGATCAACAGAAAAGTGTAGAGGTCCCAGAAATAGACCCACATATACCGATCTTTGTTAAAGGAGCAGAGGCAATCCAAAAGAAAAAAGATAGTCTTTTCAATAAATGGTACAGGAAAAACTGGACATTTACATGTAAAAATATGAATCTAGACACAGACATTACACCATTCACAAAAATTAACTCAAAATGGATCACAGGCTTAAATTTAAAATGTAAAACTGTAAAACTTCTAGAAGATAACATAGGAGAAAATCTAGATGACCTTGGGTTTGGTGATGACTTTTTAGATATAACACCTAAAGCAGGATCCATGAAAAAAAAAAAACTGATAAGTTGGACTTCACTACAATTCAAGACTGTTCTGTGAAAGACACTGTTAAGAGAGTAAAAAGACAAGCCATCTGTTGGGAGAAAATATTTTCAAAACACATACCTGATAAAGAACTTGTACCCACACAAAGAACACTTAGGATTCAACAATAAGAAAACAAACAACCCAATTTAAATATGGGCAAAAGATCTGAACAGACACCTCACCAAAGGAGATATACATATGAGAAGCATGTGTGAAGAGATTCTCAACATCATATGTCACTAGGGAATTGCAAATTAAAACAACAATGAGGTCCTACTACGTATCTATTGGAATGGCTAAAATTCCAAACACTGACAACACCAAATGCTGACAAGGATGAGGAACAGCAGGAACTCTCATTTATTTCCAATGGGAATGCAAAATGGTACAGCGACTTTGGAAGACAGTTCCTCACTTTGTTAAAAAGCTAAACATAATCTTACCATCTAACCCAGCAATAATGCCCTAGGTATTTACCCAGATAACCTGAAAATTCATGCCCACACAAGAACATATACACAAATGTTTACAGCAGTTTTATTCATAATTGCTAAAACTTGGAAGCAACCAAGATGTTCTTTGATAGGTGAGTAGATAAACAAACTGTGGTACATCCATACAGTGGGTGGTTATGCAGCGATAAAAAGAAATAAGCTATCAATCCACAAAAAGATATGAAAAACCTTAAATGTGCATTGTTAAGTGAAAGAAGCCAGTGTGAAAAGGCTGCATGCTGTATAATATCAACAATATGACATTCTAGAAAAGGCAAAACTGTAGTGATAGTAAAAAGATCAGCAGTTGCCAGTGATTTGGAGAGGGGAGAAAAGGAAGAATTGAATAGTTGGTGCAAAGGGGATTTTTATGGTGACGAAACTATTTGGTATGATACTGTAGGGCTGAACATATGAGACTATGCATTTTTCAAAACCAAAAACAAGTGTACAACACAAAGAATGAACCCTAAAGGAAACCAGGGACTTTAATAGTGCATCAATATTGGTTCATCAATTGTAACAATGTACTCCACTAATGCAAGATGTTAATATTAGGAGAAACTGTATGGGGGTAGAGAGGGGGGTATTTGGGTACTCTCTGTATTTTCTGTACAAATTTTCTGTAAACTTAAAACTGTTCTAAAAATAAAGTATTTTAATAAAAAAGCAGGCATTAATTTTTACTAATAGTACTAAATCAATGTTGTGGGAGGAAGTGTCATTGGTTAGTAATGCTTCACCCTACCCATATATATATATATTTTTTTTGCAGTACGCAGGCCTCTCACTGTTGTGGCCTCTCCCGTTGCGGAGCACAGGCTCTGGACCTGCAGGCTCAGTGGCCACGGCTCACAGGCCCAGCCGCTCCGCAGCATGTGGGATCTTCCTGGACTGGGGCACGAACCCATGTCCCCTGCATCAGCAGGTGGACTCTCAACCACTGCGCCACCAGGGAAGCCCACCCTACCCATATGTTAATGGGATTTCATTTTTTTGTGTGGAGCAACATGCCATTTTTTTCTCTTCATAACGGCCTACTGGAACAAAAGGAGAGCTATGTTAGCCTTTGATGGTGTCTCTCTCATGATTTTGGTTTGGATTAAATTCCTTTGATTCACCAGTCTCCCAGCAAAAAAATAAATGGGGGATTCTCAGTAAAAGGGAGAACCTTTTTGCATATGCATCTAATTTTGCTCCCTCCTGAAACTTCACTAAAACTTAGTTAAAAAAAAATTTAAGGCCATAAACTGACCAGCTAGAAAACAGGAGAATAAACAAAATTAATGACATTTCGTATGCTATGAAGCAGATAGATTGGTGGTTACTGAGAGGAGTCCAGTGAAAACAGACTCCTAAACTAGCAGGGGGAAAGCCAAGAACTAAACTGATTTGCATTGCAGAAATGCTTAAAAAGCCAGACATTAGCAGGACCAGTTTCCTCTGGAAATAGAAATAAGAGTAGGGGGAATGTTAAAAAAGGAATATTAGTTGAAAGATAATGAAGAAACAGATAGCTAAATTTTATCTCTCACTCTATGCTGCTGATTGATTATCTACTCCCTGCCTCCCACAAAAGACTAGAGACTTTTTCTTTGTAGAGAGTAAAACAGAGGGTCTCTGATCTGAGGGTCATCAGTCACAGTTGAATGTGGAGTACTGTACCAAACATGGGAGAATGTGAGTGTGTGAGGCCTAAGTCCTCTTACCACAGTTGACTCCAAAATACTGGCAGTGAGGCCTAGACCTTCTAGGCAGGAGATTGGAAGATCCTTCTCTGGGGATCAGACCAGTCCATAAATAAAGCTAAAGATAACAATTCAGGGATTCCTTAACAAACAAATCAGCCATATCATTTCACACTAGAACTCAGAGTTGACATGCTCAAAGCTTTCAATCAGCTTTTAGTGTCCTACTCTTAAATATGAGCAAAAAAGCAATTGAGTACCAGAAAGTTGAAGAAATCATATAATAGAAAGATAAAAACCAAAATGAATAAATACAAGAAAGAAAGTTTCAGGAGATAGCAACTAGGCAAGGAGAAAAAAACTTAAATACAAGAGAAGATATTACATTTATGAAACAAGATGCTACATAAAAATAATATTCAGATAGCAAAAATTATTCTTTGGAATGAAAATCATGGTAGCATAAATGAAAATCTCAACAGAAAGCTTGGAAGATCCAGTTGAGGAAATCTTTCAGAGGGTAGAGCAAAAAGAGCAAGAGCTAGGAAATTAGAGAGAAGGAAAAAAAAAAATCCAGAGAACAAGTCCAAGAGGTCTAACAACTGAATAATAGGAGTTCCAGACAGAGGGAAATAAGAAAACAATTGAGAAGGAATTAACAAGATGATTTACAAAAATTTCCCAGAACTGAAGCTTATGAGTTTTCAGATTGAAAGATCTCACTGAGTGTATATGACCAGGGATGAAAAAAGATCATACCCAGGCACATGACCATGAATTTACACTGGAGACAAAGAGAAGATCCTATAAACTTCAAAAAAAAGAAAAAAGAGGGAGGTCTCATGCAAACGATAAAGAATCAGAATGTCTTTTGCTTTTTCAGAAGCAATACTAGAAGGCAGAAAGCAATGGTGAAATGGCCTCACAATCATGAAGGAAAATTATTTCCAACCTAGAATTCTATACTCAGTATGCATGTAGAGGGGGGGAAAAAGACGTTTTCAGACACACAAGGTCTCAAAAAATTTGTTTCCCTTATATATATCCTTTCTCATGAACTTAATGAACGTTGTGTTCCATCAAAACAGGACATCTGTTGTAGGAGAGAAGTGAAAGGAATCTCCAAGATGTTTGTCAAGGGAGATCCTAGGATGCTAGTTATGCAACAAGTCCAAGCTGGAGTAGGTCAGAGGCCCTTGGACAGAAATATTTAGGAAAATGATAGTATACATTAATAAATTTAAACACCTGACAGACAGTTTGACTGAATTAAGGATTAGAAAATTAACTGAACTTAAATGGAAATTATTAACTCCAGAGAAAGCAAAACATTTTGCAAAAATGATCATAGTTGACTACTGTTCTGAAAACATATATACTCATAATAATATAAACATTATACACTTACCTAGTCAATATATTGTGATGATGAGGAATGGGAACTGACTGTGTGTGTATGTGTTTAATTGTGATGGAGTGAGGGAAGACAACAGAGAATACCTACAACTGAAAGAACATGATATAGCGATACAAGCATGTTATTTAAAGTATGGAGGTACATATGAAGAAAATCACCTACAGTTGAAAGTCGTTTTCTTTGGAAACAGTGGAAGGACTGAGGACTCTTCTTTGTTTTAAATATCTTGTAAAACTTGTTGATTTTTTTAAAAACAAAGACAAAAAATTAATTGATAATCGCAACATTTCAGAGATATTATTTAGGATACTGCAATAGTAATTTTTTTTTTTTACCATGCCTTCTACATAGTGAGTACTCTCAATTGTATTGAATCTTTTAAAATGTGTCAGAAGTTGTTGTAACAAGTCATTACTAGGCTGTAATATCCTTGAGATCAGGGATTATTTCTTATACATTTTTATAGTTCCCTCAGGACATAGTGTGGGATCATTTGCATTTTACTTGTATTAATGTGTAGGATTTTGCATGTTTTAGTCTCATGAAGAACTAAGTCAAATTCCTTCATATTCTTAGTTATAAACAATCCTGAGCTGAATGTTTAACTTTACAAATAGATCTATTATTTTCAGTACTGTGAATCTAAGCTCTGAATTGCAATCAAGAAATCAACCAACAAAAAAATTATTATGGGCAAGACAGATCACATAGTTCTTTATTAACAATATCACATTCTCTAGGAAAAGAATCTGAGAGGTTGCTCAAGGTCACCCAGAGAAATAGGCAGTACCATCTCTGCAAATCAAACTATTTGCCTAAGCCAAACTTTTGTGATAAACACACTTAGCGTAGGTGTGAGGGAAAAGTCAGAAGGGTTTATCCCACTCAAGATTAACAGGCAGTGTAGTTTCTCTTCAGCTAAATTGTTGTTGGATAAAAGACAAAAACTGGTGTGTAAATTCAGCTTTCATTTTGTTGAAAGGGGATTAAAAATAGAAAGGAATTCTATTTAGGTTTAGACAGTGAAGACTGAGATATAGAAAGAACTTTCATAAAGGAGTGGGATTGAGATATTTTTTCCTACTGAAGAGTCCCAATTATGAAGCTGCCAGAATAAGTATCTTGCCTGCTTGCTTGTATTTCTGGTATCTTGATTAATCACATGGCTGTCCTACATCAGCAGTTTTTAATCTATAAATTAACAGCTCCAGAGAGTTAATATGAGATTATCCAGACACTATTTAAAGGGCCAGAGATAAAGGAAACAAAGGAGCCTCTTCATAGGGGGTATGTGAGTACTTTTCTAGTCCTTAGGTGCTTGGTAATTTCACAAAGTAGATACGGTATATTTGTCAAGCAAATCTCTTTCAACAGATTTTCCTCCTCTCCATTTGTTCCCTCTCATTATAAATGGAGCTTATATTCTATATCTCCATTAGGGGGCAGTTATTTTAAGTAGAACAATTCTACTACTTTCTGTTTCCTGTGTTAATGGTTGTTTCCTGTATACAAATTTATACCTTGGACATCTTAGGTTAAAAAAAAAAAAAAAACACAGAAGAGCATCCCCAGGACTTCAGGGACTATAAATATAATTCAGAAAACTTTTGAAAAAATGGCATTTAAGAAAGAGTAAGTGTAAGAAAACTGTATTAATAATTACCACTTAAAAATCTGCCATGCAGGGGGCTTCCCTGGTAGCACAGTGGTTGAGAGTCTGCTTGCCGATGCAGGGGACACGGGTTCCTGCCCCGGTCCGGGAAGATCCCACATGCCCGGAGCGGCTAGGCCCGTGAGCCATGGCTGCTGAGCCTGCGCGTCCGGAGCCTGTGCCCGCCGCAACGAGAGACCACAACAGTGAGAGGCCTGTGTACCGCAAAAAAAAAAAAAAAAAAAAAATGCCATGCAGGGCTTCTCAACAGTGGTTGAGAATCCGCCTGCCAATGCGTGGGACATGAGTTCGAGCCCTGGTCCGGGAAGATCCCACATGCCACGGAGCAACTAAACCCATGCGTCACAACTAGTGAAGCCCGCATGCCTAGAGCTCGTGCTCTGCAACAAGAGAAGCCACTGCAATGAGGAGCCCGCCCAACGCCATGAAGAGTAGACCCTGCTCGCTGCAACTAGAGAAAGCCCACGAGCAGCGACGAAGACCCAAAGCAGCCAAAAATAAATAAATAAAATAAATACATTTATATATTAAAAAAATCTGCCATGCAGAAGATAACCACAAACTAAAAAGGACTCATCTATTAGCTTCTATAATTTTAAATTGATTTTCAGAGATATATCTCCTAGATAAAATCAAAGGAAGCACTCTGCACTTTTAGCACTAAATGCTGCAAGAGTAATTCAATAATAACACTTTGCTATACTTAACACTGTTCTATACTTTAAAAAATGCTTTTTCTCATATATATTTTGCAATAGTGCAGGTATTATTATCATTTATAGATTGGGGAAACTGACACAGAATTTAAGTGATACCCTCAAGACTGCACAATTACACCATGAAAGGCAGGACCAGAATTCTTGGTCCATTGTTTTCTTGTTTACTATCAGTAAAAACTGTATCTTTGATTAACTACAGGCATTCCCATTTTATAGTTCAGTATATGAAGACAAGACAAAAAATCTCAATGGGTTTGTTCCAGGTCATTCTGTAAGAGAAATGAAAAGCTACAAAATATACATGAGCACTGACTTGAAATCCTTTGCTTAAATCACTTGATCACAATAAACGTTAAGAGTGAAGGCCAGGGCTTCCCTGGTGGCGCAGTGGTTGAGAATCTGCCTGCTAGTGCAGGGGACACGGGTTCGAGCCCTGGTCTGGGAAGATCCCACATGCTGCGGAGCAACTGGGCCCGTGAGCCACAACTACTGAGCCTGCACGTCTGGAGCCTGTGCTCCACAACAAGAGAGGCCGCGATAGTGAGAGGCCCGCACACCGCGATGAAGAGTGGCCCCCGCTTGCCACAACTAGAGAAAGCCCTCGCACAGAAATGAAGACCTAACACAGCCAAAAATAAATAAATAAATAAAATTTAAAAAGCCAATTTAAATTGGCTTTAAGCCCTTTAAAAAAAAAAAAGTGAAGGCCAAAGGGTTATACAGAACTCATTGTCCATTACTCTTCTTAAGATTTGTCCTCAATAAAATGTTTCCATCCAAATCCATTTCGTCTTGGCAAACACTTGTCTCCTCTAGAAATATTAAAAACAAAAGAGAGAAAAAAATTTTCCTGGGTAAATAATGGAAAGGGAACAGTCCATTGTGGTGGACAAAAGTCAGAAGGATTAAATTTTTTACAACCTAAATATAGGATTATGTTTGTCACATAGTTGTAAAAGTTATAACAGGCATAAACTATTTTGTGGCCAAGTAATTAAGGTGGTATTACAGTAACATGCTGTTAATCTGACTTTTAAAACTTAATTTTAAATCAAAGAAACTACTATATACCAGACAAACAGTTGCCTTAGTGTTCTTAAATAAATAATATTAGAGAATTAAAAATAATTTGGATTCTGTAGTGAAAATTGGTCATTATTTGGGCCACCTGAACTGCTTTCTTATATTTAGAGAATTCCTCACCATGTAAATCTTGGTGGTGAGCAAAGATAGCTCCCATAGTGGAAGTGGAAGATGTCAGATAGTCACTTTCTCTCCCTCCCTTGCAGCTAAGGTGAAGGCATGTGACCTAGGTTTTTCAGTCAGACATCTACTGGACTTTTGACTCAGCCCTAAAGATACAAGCAACAGTCTCTCTTTCTCTCTCTCTCTCTCTCTCTCTCTCTCTCTCTCTTAACCTACTGACAGGAAATATTTCTGCAATCTACAGTTTCCAATGTAGAGGTGGCCCAAGGGCAGACTGTGTGGTCTAGTGCCTGATGTCCATGGCGCTGGCTGCTGTGGGGGTTTGGGGGGGTTGGGTAGGGGGAGACCATCTTCTCACAGTTTGCCTAGCACTTACCCAGTTTTAGCATGGAAAACTCTGAATCTCTGGAAACCATTCAGCCCCAGGAAAACCAGGACGGTTGGTTTTTCTAGCCAGCTTCCTCATCAGATCAGTTCTGTGGGTGGTTTATTCCTCCTGCTTAGCTTCAAGCCTAGTTTTTCAAGCCCTCCCAGCAATTCTGTAAGCCACTCAATATCATTTTTAAAGATTATGGAAGTATAACCCAATGTCCTTTTTTTTTTTTTTTTTTTTTTTTTGGCGGTACGCGGGCCTCTCACTGTTGTGGCCTCTCCCGTTGTGGAGCACAGGCTCCGGACGCGCAGGCTCAGCGGCCATGGCTCACCGGCCCAGCCCGTCTGCCGCATGTGGGATCTTCCCGGACCGGGGCACGAACCCGTGTCCCCTGCATTGGCAGGCGGACTCCCAACCACTGTGCCACCAGGGAAGCCTCCAATGTCCTTTTAATCCACTATTGATCTGCTTAAATCGGTGAGAGCTGGTCTCTATTACTGCTACCAAGATCCTTGACTGAAACAGACACTTTTGTGTGTCAGCAGTTTGGAAACCTGCATTTCATGATGACCCTATGAATCATATTGATTTGATTTGGCTCATAGGGTTATTACAGACACTATTTGATGTTAGTGACTTTTTTTTTTAACATTTTGAAAAGTGCGGCAAAAGCATCAATAATGATTATTCTCACTGTATTTTTGAAATCCTGAGATGTTTCTGATGGTCGAGACTATTGTGAACCATTTTCCCTTGGTGATGAGATAAACAAACATTGACAGAAGTAAAGTTGCTGCCGGAAAATATTTGAATTTCCCCACTCCATCTCATCCCATACCCCCAAATTTATGAATGCTTATTTCTCCAGATGAAGAATTTTTAAAGCCCCCCAAAAGAGAAGCAAATGGTGACCTAAAAATATCTCTGCTCATTTATTCATTTTTGGAGCATATATAAGAGTTCTTTGTCGTTTCTCCTGATAGACATCCCTCCTGAACATATGCACTTCTCATTCAGCTTCACCTTCAGGACATCCTCATACTCCTGCACTCTGATTTTTCATCCTTTGGAGAGAAAACCTTCAGTGAGGATACTCCTGTTCATAAAATGGTCATAAAAATGTTAGGGCTTCCCTGGCGGCGCAGTGGTTGAGAGTCCGCCTGCTGATGCAGGGGACACGGGTTCGTGCCCTGGTCCGGGAGGATCCCACATGCTGCGGAGCAGCTGGGCCCGTGAGCCATGGCCGCTGAGCCTGCGCGTCCAGAGCCTGTGCTCTGCAGTGGGAGGGGCCACAGCAGTGAGAGGCCTGCGTACCGCAAAAAAAAAAAAAAAAAAAAAGTCATTATAGTGCTTACTTTGACAGCATATGTACTAAAATTGGAATGATACAGAGAAGATTAGCATGGCCCCTGTGTGAGGATGACATGCAAATTTGTGAAGCATTCCGTAGTTTTTAGACTTATCGTAGTGACCATTTTAATATATATAATTACTATTTTGTACACTTGAAAGTAATATGATATTGTATATCAATTATACTTCAATTAAAATGTTATTACATAAACAGTACATCTTTATTAAAGAAAAATAGAAGATACAAGAAGACAAATAGAATAGGCATCCATAATTCTGTCACTGAGAACATTTTGGTATTTTTTTTTTTGTAAGCATTCATGTCTACAGCTATAGAATTTTTAAAAATTTGAGAGGTCAAACTATACACACTATTTCAGAACCTACTTTATTATTAGTATTATGAATTTCTTCCCATGTATATGCATATAGATATTTTAAATGACTGCACATTTTACAATGTATAGAAGTATCATCACATTCATTAACTCTGGGGCATTTTCAGCTTTGTAAACAATATTATTAAAATTATATATCTATCCTTGAACATTTTTCTGATTATTTCCCAAAAATAAATATTAGAAGTAGAACTCTTACATCAGTTGCTCTGCTCATTTTTGAGGTTTTTCTTGTATTTTTCCAATGCTTCCCAGAAAAGTCATGGCTTTTATGCTCCCACTTGTCATCTGTGAGACTACATTCTTCTACCCTCAACAACACTGAGCATTATCATTTTTAAAAAATTTTATTTATTTATTTTTGGCTGTGTTGGGTCTTCATTGCTGCGTGCAGGCTTTCTCTAGTTGCGGCGAGCGGGGACTACTCTTTGTTGCAGTGCGCGGGCTTCTTTTTGCGGTGGCTCCTCTTGTTGCTGAGCACAGGCTCTAGGCTCACGGGCTCAGTAGTTGTAGCACATGGGCTTAGTTGCTCCGCCGGCACGTGGGATCTTCCCAGACCAGGGCTCGAACCTGTGTCCCCTGCATTGGCAGGCTGATTCTTAACCACTGCATCACCAGGGATGTCCCTGAGCACTATCATTTTTAAAAATTTTTTTTAATTTGATAAACAAAGAGATTATCTCATTTTTTCTTTTAAAAACTATCTGCTCCTATCAAGATGCCCATTTTCCTCAACGTGAATGTATGATATTAATCACTTCATTCTGTCATGAAATGCAGAGAAGTAAACTAAAATTCTGAAAATGTATCATCCCCTCCAAGAACTGTCATTATTTATTTTGTCACCATCACCCAGTTATTTGATTTTCACAAATTACTTCCTCCCTGAAATAGCTTTCTAGTTGACTTTCACTCTTTGATTCCCTTCTCAAGTCCTTAGATTTTTTTTTTTTTTTTTTTTTTTTTTTTTTTGGGTCCCGCTGCGGAGCACAGGCTCCGGACGTGCAGGCTCAGCGGCCACGGCTCATGGGCCCAGCTGCTCCGCAGCATGTGGGATCTTCCCAGACCGGGGCACGAACCCATGTCCCCTGCATTGGCAGGCGGACTCTCAACCACTGCGCCACCAGGGAAGCCCAAGTGCTTAGATTTTTAAAATTTATTTTCTCTTATCCTATGAAGTACACTATTTTAAATACAGGCACTTAGGAGTTTATACCTTGTATAGGAAGAAGTCAAGCAGGTAGTACCAAAATGCAATTAACCTAATCCATTTTCTCTTTAGGTTAAAAGTATTGTCTCCCTTTCAAAAAGAAAGAACATCTTTTGTCTTTTTCTTCTATTTGAGGACCATATAAACTATTAAGTAAAATAGTTACAATGCTGATATTTGTCATAAGGTGGGAGTTTAGAGGAAGTATAATCAGTATCTTTGCAGCAGTATTTGCTGGCTGTTTCCCAGCTACTTCACTGATTTTGCTGACCCTCACGTCCACTATTGCCTTAAAATCTATCATCACTCACTTCTAAAGCCTACCTGGTAGGCGTTGCTGGCTGCTGTTAATATCTGTCACACCAGAGAGAGGAGAATGGGTGAGAAACTCTTCAGGGGATCTTAGTTGGCTTCTGTATGTTAGCTCTATTTTTAACTCTCTGCAATCAATGTTGATGACATTAGACATTTGCTTAATCTCAGTGCTGTCAGTCACCTTTTCTTTGGCTTATTCCTCTCACGCCTTAGAGCCTTCCCCAAACTACACCCTACGCTCAGAGTGACCATATGCTCTCTTTTTCTGGAGAGTCCCTGTTTCAAATATTCTGTCGTATTGCCAAATCAGATGTCAGACCATATGCTTCATATTTTCTTTGGGGAAATATATTCACCTATCTATGCATCAGTTCCCTAAAAACTCTGCTTATCAGGATTTCTATTGGTTTTGCCAGGCAGTTTATGGAAAATGTTATTAATCCAAAATGCAGCTCAGATGTCTTCTCCTATGGGAAGCATTCCTTCAGAGCCTTCCTTCCTTAGATGTCGCTCATATGTGCTCCCAGAGCTGTCTAGTCTTCCCTCTGTAGGGCACACCCCGAACCTCAGATTTCCCTCACCCACTCATTAGAATCGCCTTCCTTGGTATATTTGGGAAAATGAAGGGTAAGAGGTGTTGCATCACATCTATTACGGATTTACCCACATGCTCTCTGCTGCTCAGAAAGGCATTCTCTGTCCTATTAGAAAACACTCTTCATTTTTCTGCTGCTAATGGATTGTTTGAATCATAGATTAGAGCCCACAGCCTTCTTCCCCCTCCTGATAGTCTGTGGATCTGAGCATCTCCTAGCAGCACATTTCCCCAGCTTGCGTGTTTCAATTTAGAATAACACCATGGAAAAGGCATGGGGGTTTCGGGTGCACTTTCTACTCTAAGTCCAGCTGCATAGTCTAGGATCTAGAAAGAACTTTGTTATTCTAAGGATTTAGGAGACAATCATCAGTTAAGGCACACATACACACATTGATCTCCCAAGGACAAACATCAATTTCCAGAGCAGAATTAAATAAAATTCTAGAAAATGCAAACTAATCCTACATGACTGAAAGCAAATTACAGGTTGATTAGGGCAGAGGTGGACAGGGAGAGGCAGGAGGGAGGGCTTAAAAAGTGGCAACGAGAAAATTTAGGGTGGGGCTTCCCTGGTGGCGCAGTGGTTTAGAATCCGCCTGCCAATTCAGGGGACACGGGTTCGAGCCCTGGTCCAGGAAGATCCCACATACCACAGAGCAACCAAGCCTGTGCACCACAACTACTGAGCCTGCCCTCTAGAGACTGCGAGATACAACTACTGAGCCCACATGCCACAACTACTGAAGGCTGCTCACCTAGAGCCTGTGCTCCGCAACAAGAGAAGCCACCGCAATGAGAAGCCTGAGCACTTCAAAGAAGGGTAGCCTAGCCCCTGCTCGCCACAACTAGAGAAAGCTTGTGCACAGCAACGAAGACCCAGCACAGCCAAAAATAAATAAATAAAATAAATAAATTTGTTAAAAAAAATATATTTAAAAAAAGAAAATTTGGGGTGATGGATATGTTCATTATTTTGATCATGGTAATAGTTTAACAGGTAATAGTTTCATATATACATATGTCAAGAGGTATCAAATTGTACACTTTAAATATGTACTATTCATTCTACATCATTTCAATCTTAATAAAGCTACTAAATTTTGGAGGAAAAAGAGTTAAAGGAGGCTGTCTCCCTGCCCTCACAAAGGCCTAAAAGTCTTTCTTCCCCATAGGTGAAGGGTAAGGCATGTGGCTTTCAATTCAGGTAGCCAGGCTTGGGCCAGGTACCTGGCCTAGCCTTCTGATGATGCCCTGGATCTCTTCAGAGGAACTTTTTTGGGGCCAGCTGAGATTCTTCACTGTGACTTTAAGTGGAGCTCCCTCTTACTCCTCCTTCCTAGATCCTCATTTGCTATTCTGAAAGCGAAGATAAGAATGGATGGGTTGAGGCTTCTGGCCCCAGGCAGATAAGGAAAAAATTTATCAATTGATTACACTGAATGGAGTCTATATACTTTAAGATTGAAATTGTTATTTTCATTTGTTTGATAAGCATTTACTGAGCACCCACTAGATGCAAGATGTTGTGGACATATTTATTGAGCAAGTTCCCCACACCTTGAATGTGGGCCTTGTGATTTACTGTGACCAACAGAATGTGGTAGAAGTAATATTGTGTGCCAGTTCTTAGCCTAGGCCTTAAGAGCCCTTGTATGCCTCTACTTTCATTCTTACAACCTTGACAGTCCATGGGCTGAGCCCAGGCTAGTCTGCCAGAGGATGAGAGACATATGGCTCAGCCCCGCCACCTGCCCAGCTGACAGCTTGCTAAGCCCCAGAAGCAGGACCTTTTAGCTGCCAGGCTCTTGACTGCAGATGCGTGAATGAGTCAAACTGAACCAGAGGAGTGAAATGGTTGTTTTAAGTCTTACACACACACATACACACACACACACACACACACACATACACACACACACTTCCTATTCTTACTGTTAGTGCTTGAGTGACTTAGTCAAATTATTTAACCTGATTGTGCCTCCGTTTCCTCATTTTAAAAATGACTATAAAACATAGCTGGCTCATAGGGTTGTTGTTATTATTAAATGAGATAGCATTTGTAAAGTGCCTTTACCTAGTGCTGGGCACATAGTATGTATTCAGAATATGGTGGTAGTGATTTTTTTTTCCTTTTCTTTTTTGGCAATGATTTTCCAAGTCAGGACCCATATCTTACTCATCTCAGGGTCTTCTTCATAAAAGGAACTCAGTAAATGTGACTATTTGGGGGAACTATAGTAAATTCAATGAGTATTCTGACTATAATCTTCTTAAGATAGTACCATATACTTACCTAAAAGGCAGTAAGAAATCATCACCTCTATCACTGTGATTTTAAAAGCAAACAGACAAACAAAAAAAATCTTAGTTGTCTTCATTTCCTTGAAACTCAGGATTGATACTGTATTGCTCACTCCTTATCTTCTTGACCCTATCAGCAGCATTCAGTACCAGCTGATAATTCCTTTCTCCTTGAAACACTATCTTCATTTGGCTCCCTGTACACCCACACTTAATCTGATTTCCCTTCTACTCCACCAGCCACTCATCTGCAGTTTCCTTTGAGAGTTTGTCCTTATCTCTTAAGCCTCTAAATGTTGAGCTGCTCTAGGGATCAGTCCTTGATTCTTTTCTCTTCTCCATTTCTATTCCCTCTTGTGATGATCTCTTTTAGCCTATGGCTTTAAATATTGTCCCTCTATACTGGCAATCCCAAATTTATATATCTGTTTCAGGCTTCTCTCCTGAACTTCAGTCTCATAAATCCAACTTTGTATATCTAAGTGCCTACTTGACATCTGTATTTGGTTATTTAACAGGCACCTGGAACTTTATGCATCCAAAAATTAACTCCTGATTCTGTCCCCTTCTATTTCCTCCTAAAATTTTCCCTATCTCAGTATGCAGCAACTCCATCTTTCTAGTCTTCTCTACTGTTAGAAGAACCTAAAATGCAATTCTCCTGGGGTATTTCCTAATGTTCTGCTTCATATTACACATAGCAGCCAGGGGTGAAGAAGGGGAGATGAATTGTGACAGTTAAAATTCTCAGAAGTTGTCAATCTCAGCTTGAGCCCATTCGTGATCCTCTGCCTCTGCAGCAAAATTCCCCTGTCCTGGGCTTCCCTGGTGGCGCAGTGGTTGAGAGTCCGCCTGCCGATGCTAGGGGATGTGGGTTCGTGCCCCGGTCCGGGAAGATCCCACATGCCGCGGAGCGGCTGGCCCCGTGAGCCATGGCCGCTGAGCCTGCGCGTCCGGAGCCTGTGCTCCGCAACGGGAGAAGCCCACATACCGCAAAAAAAAAAAAAAAATTCCCCAGTCCTACTTTGCTTTTCCTTCTGGTCATTCTAGGTGTCAGGACAGATACTATGATAAACTGATTAGTTTTAAGGTGATATTTTTCAACAAGGTTTGTGTCCTTTAAAATCTTCCTCTTTATTAGTGGGTTTCCCTGCTGGTATCTTATAACAAGCCACTTTTCCTTGCTGAATTATTCCAAGATAATATGTACATATTAACAGAAACCTTCAGTGTCTTTGATTCAAAGCGTAAACATTAGCCACCATAGCATGACCAGTTGAGAATATATTATCGGGCAAGATGGGTTTTGGTACCAGTCAAAAATATTGTACTTGGCCATCTACTTATATTTCTCATAAACAAATTCCCCCTCTACATGGAGGCTAGTTCTGGCTCAAAAGTATCATTTTAACATTATTCTATCTTCTTTTTTTCTTAAGAGTTTCATATGCAAGGAGACTAATTCTTTTTCTGGAAGAGTATTCCTGAATGAAATGTAATCTCTTTGCTTTATCATAGATTTATCTAGAGTCTGGAAGATTACTCAAAAGAGGGGTTAATCTGCATGGGTTGGCTTACATTGCATAAAATTTCAAAATTATTTTCCATCCACTTTCTTATCTAATTCCATTACTATCCTAATTCTAATACTATTTTATCCCAATTCTATTACTATTATTACTATTGTATAGTTACCACCACTGCGTTTCATCCCTGCCATGAGCTGGGACCACATCCTTTCAAACCGATTATTTGTATACCTTCCTAACAGATTCTCTGACTCCCTATTCTTTGCTCTGATTCATTATGCATTCCTCTATTAAAAGAAACAAACCCTGATTATCGAATCTGGACTACTTTTTCTTCCTTTAATCCTTTCGCTTTTGCTTTGTATAAGACTTTACAATTTTCAAGGAGTTTTCATATTTATTATATTACTTAATTCTTATAATAGCCCTGTAAAGTATAATTAATCCTCCTTTAACAGACAAGGCAGCAACACATGTAGAGAGTAACTATTAGCTAAGAAAATCACATGGGCAATGTATATCAGATCCACAATTCAAACCCAGATCTTTTTAAAATTATAGTTGATGTACAATATCTTATAAGTTACAGGTGTGTTATATAATGATTCACAATTTTTAAAGGTTATACTTCATTTATAGTTATTATAAAATATTGACTATATTCCCTGCATTGTACACATACTCCCAGATCTCCTCATTCCAACTTGAGCATTTTTAAAAATAGAGATGCTTTTTTATTTGACCCAAACTGAATCATTCAAATTCTCCATACCAGGAAATTGGAAATGGTTTACAGAGACTCTGATAAGTTATTGGAAACTAGTGCTAGGAGCTAGGGTGGGCTTTTTCCTATGTGCATGTTCTGGCGTTTACTTCTTGGAGGATCCAAACTGACACACCAGGGTGGAGAGAAAGAGAAAAGAAATAGACAATGAAAAATAGGAATGAAGGAAAGAATAACCTTGGTTCTTAACTTTCTGGTTCCTGGTTCCACACACTTGTGTGGCCCAGTTACATTTGCTACCCATTCTTGAATCTGTGAGAAATTTCTTTTTAAACAAATTCTGCTTTAAACATTATCAAGTGGATTTTTGCTCTTGCTCCCAAATGATATCTAAAACATGTTATTCTTGGGGGTTTCCTGGTGGTCTAAGTGGTTAGGATTTGGTACCTTCACTGTTGAGGCCCGAGTTCAATCCCTGGTCAGGGAACTGAGATCCTGCAAGCCATGTGGTGTGGCCAAAAAGCAAACAAAAAACAATAAACTACTAAATCTTAAAAAAAAAAATGTTATTCTTTCCACCCATTTTTTCCCTTCTTACCTCCATGTCTTTGTTCATGACATGCCTTCTGCCTGGAAAACTTTCTTATTCTATTCTCTCTCTTTCAAAATTCTGCCATCCTTCAAGTCCCAGTTGAAATACCATGTCTGTATGTCTTCCTTAATGACTTCTTTGTTCATTCCTGGAAGGAACAATCACTCTGTGTAACTATAGATTCAATTTATATCAACAGTATAATACTCATCATAAACTGCTTTATAGAATTATTTGTGTGTATGTCTCATCTGGCCTACTGTTGAGGAAACCTCTTGAGCATAGAAAGCATAGCATATTAATTTTTTTTGTCCCCCCACTGAGCCAACACCAGGCAGTTATTCAAGTATTTGTAAGAGGATATACAATGAATGAATATACAAAGACCTTGACCCATGCAGTTCTAAAAGTGATGAGGCCTAAGGCACATCTGGATGTCAAAAGTGGAGCCATCTGTGATATACACCTAACTATTCTGACAAAGTCAGTACCAGTGGATTTTCCTATTGGCTTATACTATGTTTGTTCTTGTTTTTTTTTTTTTTTTTTTGCGGTACACGGGCTTCTCACTGTTGTGGCCTCTCCCGTTGTGGAGCACAGGCTCCGGACACGCAGGCTCAGCGGCCATGGCTCACGGGCCCAGCCACTCCGTGGCATGTGGGATCTTCCCGGACTGGGGCACGAACCCGCGTCCCCTGCATCAGCAGGCGGACTCTCAACTACTGCACCACCAGGGAAGCCCTGGCTTATACTATGTTTGGAGTGAGGTAATAAAATTACTGACCTAATAGCTATTTAAACTGTCGGTGCCTCAAGACAGAACAGAGATGAGATGAGTCAAAACGGTTAATAGCCTCCTAGATGCAAAGGGAAAAATTTAGCCCAGAATTTCCTAAACTGCGTTCAGTTCTGAGATAAGAAATAGCCATTTATTATAGAGCTTATGGTTGTATAGTGAAAATATTGATGATGACAGTAATATTGATTCCTGAATTTATTTAGTATTTGTGTCAATAATTCCTGCACACAGGGGCTTCCCTGGTGGTGCAGTGGTTAAGAGTCTGCCTGCCGATGCAGGGGACACGGGTTCGTGCCCCGGTCTGGGAGGATCCCACATGCCGCGGAGCGGCTGGGCCCATGAGCCATGGCTGCTGGGCCTGCGCGTCCGGAGCCTGTGCTCCGCAACGGGAGAGGCCACCACAGTGAGAGGCCCGCGAACCGCAAAAAAAAAAATAAATAAAATAAAATGATAATAATAATAATTCCTGCACACAGAAACAATATTAACTCCAAATGTGACTGGCAATTATGGTTAAGAAGATAATATTTTATCTATCTATCACTACACATATACATATGTCACTATGGTGAAACTACTTTATAATTATTAAATTTTTATTACAATGCATTTTTAATTAAAAATTTATTTTTTATTTTTTGGTCTTGCCACACAGCATGCAGGATCTCAGCTCCCCGACCAGGGATCGAACCTGCTCCCCCGCATTGGAATTGCTGGGTCTTAACCATTGGGCTGCTGGGGAAGTCCCTAAAATGCATTTTTAAACATTATATGGCTAATATATATATATATATATATATATATATATAT